>NC_134857.1:1836250-2160000 GCF_049852395.1 Peromyscus maniculatus bairdii
TTGGTTTAATTAAGAACTGAATGGCCAATAGCAAGGCGGGAGAAAGGATAAGCAGGGCTGCAGGCAGGGAGTACAAATAGAAGGAGAAATTTGGCAGGAGAGATCAAGGAACTAGAGAGGAGGAGGACGACACCAGGGACCAGCCACACAGTCAGCCATGGAGTAGGAGTAAGATTTATAGAAGTAAGAGAACGGGAAAAGCCCAGAGCAAAAGGTGGATGGGATAATTTAAAGAAAAGCTGCCTAGAAATAAGCCAAGCTAAGGTTGGGCATTTATAATTAAGAATAAGCCTCTGTGTGTGATTTATTTGGGAGGTGGTGGCAGACCCCCCAAAAGAACAAAAACAGCATCTGAACTGGAAGCAAGTCTCCCAAATGATTGGCACAGAATCCTATTGCCAGGATGCACTTAAAATGGGTTATTACAAAATGAAAATCAGGTAAAGTGGAAGGAAGTACAGGACTTCAGGGTTTGAACCATTGAGAAAGAATTAACAGCTCTCAGAACACCAAGGAAAAGTTATCCTACAGCACATAGTGCCTAAAAAAAATTCTGAATGCTCCTGGCCATGGTGGCTCATAGCTGTAATCCCAGGACTCAGGAGGCTGAGGCAAGGAGATCACCAAGGGTTCCAGACCAGTTTGTGCTACAGGGGAAGACTCTTGTCTCAAACAAGACAAAACACTGGGGCTGGAGAGAGACCTCAGTGACTAAGAGCACTTGTACTGTTATTGAGGCCCAAAGCTCAGCCCCCAGCACAGGGTCACTCACAACATTTGTAGCTCCAGCTCCAGGATCTATTCTCTCTTCTGGCCACAATGGGCATGCAGTTGTAAAACAGACAGACAGACAGACAGACAGACACACACACACACACACACACACACACACACACACACACACACACACATGATTTTTCCAAATCTAAAACAAAAATTGTAAATGCTTTTAAAGAAATCAGAAGTGCTAATAAAAGTTGTACGGTTCATTTTTCCTGAGTAATGACTCATCTTTCCATTGACTTTCCT
Organism: Peromyscus maniculatus bairdii; assembly: GCF_049852395.1. Classification (NCBI taxonomy): domain Eukaryota; kingdom Metazoa; phylum Chordata; class Mammalia; order Rodentia; family Cricetidae; genus Peromyscus; species Peromyscus maniculatus. The sequence continues at coordinate 1,837,280 of NC_134857.1, forward strand.
TAGAAAAACCCACCTCCAAGATTCCCTAAGTTTCCCAACTATAACAAGGTTAGATATAATTATCTCCAGTGAAGTCTAAGCGAGACACCAGAGACTAGACCCCTCAGCTGAGGAGCTGTCCATGGGGATGCTGTCATTCTCCAACACTCAGGGTGCACGGAGTTCAACTCATGTCATGGAGATGGCTGGGTTCCTCCAGAAGTCCCTCTCACAGGGCCTGAGTTACCAACAAAGGACAGGAAACCCACGGAACCTAGCTGGATCATCACTCCTCTGCAAATATTTCTCATAAATAAACCACCTCTTTAGGGGGTAATTTAAACTATTATTAATAAACTTCTATTATAAATTAATAAAAGATTAATTTTTAATTAAATCAAAATTATTCTTAATAGTTCAGTTACACTTGGGATGTAACCCTTACTTTCAGCCCATCTTTCTTTATGCTGTTAAGATCCACAATACCTTGAAAACCTGGAACTTTTACTGAGGAATTCTACTGGATAATCCAGGACAGAGGTTAGTGTGGGATCAATAACCCTCTGAAAAGACACACACATATTCCAGGTTTCTATAAACAAGTGAGCAAGCAGCAGGGTCACAACAGGCAAGTCACCTTTTGTGGGAAGAGTAGCAGGTCGCCTAGGATGAGACATAAGTTAAACACAGGCTATCGGCTCATTGTTGCTGCGCTTCTTCTGACTAAAAACATCAGACGAGGGGTAGAAACAGTCCAGTGTGATTTCTAAGAGCCACAGTCTGTGGCTCAAAGGGGAAGTCACAACCTGCTCTTAAGTCCTCCTAAGTTCCAGAAGCATCTGTAACATAGCTCAGAGGGTCCCAGGACACAATTATTAACAATAACTCTGACAGGCAGTTATTAGTTGCTGAGCTGACAGTGGGCAGAAGAAGGAAATATCCCAAGTTACAGCCAATTCTTTCTGTCTAGTGCTTGCCTGGAGTTCTGTAGGTATACGAATTATTTCTAATTTGTTACTAACACAAGTGAAACCATTTTATATAGCCTGAAAACCATTTTGTGTGACTTGAAATAATGTAATGCTTTCAAGAGAGGAGGAAGCCACAAAGCAGCGCCAATGTGAGCCAAGCCCAAGACAAACATTGGTATGTATGCTAATGCACCAGCTCCAAGGCTGGGAGGCTCAGTAGCTAGCCCAAAGCTAATAACTACTAGAGTAATACAAAAATTGGAACTTTGTAGACAGTTCCCAGGATTGCACCACCATGCTCCTGAGACACATCTCAAGCCCCTTTGCTGATTTCCATTGGCAAGAGGATCCTGCAACTGCCACTGTGTGACTCTGGCTTACTTAGTTCTCACATACCTATCTGCCAGCATTAGCCCCTTGTCCCACATTCTCAAGGACCTTCTGGGACCACCTCCGTGGTGCCATCCTCCTGGCCCACTATAGCTAAAGGACCTTATGGTGGCTTTCTCATCGGAGAGGATTTCCCAGTGAAAACCTGCAGTTTGTTCTGCCTGACCAACCAACACTTCCCTACTTGATGAGATGTCTACTTACATGAGATCGCCACAACCTTTATAATAACATGGTATTGTAAGAAAGGTTTATGTGAATAAAGTAGCCCATATTCGACAGGCAAATCTCCTATGGACATCCTAATCACCAAGCACATTGCAGCTCACTGGCCCGGACTCTGCATAATTGCTTTGCAAATAAATAAATAAATAAATAAATAAATAAATAAATAAATAAATAAATAAATAAAATAAGCACACACACACTTGAACAGAATATGCTAATGAGGTTAAGATGTATGCTCCAGATGTGCTCATTCCAGAGTCACAGGCTTTTACCCAGGCCAGCCACCTTACAAGTGTGTGCTACAGGCTGAAGAGGCCTGGGAAGAACGTTGGAAAATCAAGGACAGGAACTGGGAAAAGATGAGAAGACTCCCGGCATGTGCAGCCACCATCCCTCTGTCAGCATCTTCTGTGAGTGGAAGGCAGTTTCCCCTAGCAGGGACCCTAAATGCCTGGGCCAGCCCTGCTGATGACAACTTCCCAGCATCATTGTGGACTTTCGCGTGTGAAGTACAAAGCTTGGTTCTGGTTTGTTGACTGTATCTACAGGATTTTGTTTTCAAGTTGAACTTTAAAATCATATCTGTCCGTGTTGCATGACGTGATCAGAGAATACTCAGATCGTCCCAGTGTCAGAGGTCTGGTTATATAACGGATGTTTTATAAACCCAACAAAAGCCCTCAGGGCACATCAGAAGGGGATGTTGCCTTCTCTAGGCTGATGTCACTTGGCATTGAGTGCATCTTTAAAGACTCCTAAGGTGTGGTAATATCTGTGACTCATGAATTGTCCTTTCTCTCTGTACAGATTACATGATTTCCAGGATTAATAAGCTCTGAGAGTCTGACCTCATTTGTTTACTGCACACAAACAGCATTACAGTAAATACCATGCTTATTAAGGCAAATTGGCAGGAAACACTTGCCAGATATGACCAAAGCAGGAAAAGGCCGAAGCATCGAGAATCGTTTAATGAATGGATGCATTTACACAGGGCAATGGAAAAGCTAAGGCTGCTTTGCCCAGAATCCTCAGAAAATAGCAATAGTGAGGCTCACAGAGCCCTTGAAGCAACTGGCCCTCAGTGTCCCGAGGAAGCTCGGCCACAGGCATCCCCAGGGCACCATGACTACGGGATGGGAGAGTGCAAGGAGGCTGCAGAAGCAGGCCCGGCAGGCCAGCGGCCAGGTGGGCAAGAAGCTGGGTCAAGAGAGTGAGTCAGGGGAGTAACTCAGGCAACTGGCTACCACTCTGAGCCTCTATAAAACGAGATCTGTGAATTTCACAGCCCATGTTTTTATTTTTGGCGCTGTGTGGAATGTGTGCAGTGGCAAAGTGTAGAAAGCAAGCTGACCTGTCCATCATCTCCACTCCTCATGGGTGTGGGCTAACCATCAACCTCTGCCAATCTCAGGTTCCCCGATGCCTGGAAGCAGAGAATTGTTACCAATGAGCAGTTAGGGTTAGCTCGGGGTAGATCCAGCAGTTCTAACTACCTTCCTTTCCCCTAAGTAAGAACATCTGGAATAGATTTAATGCTAGCATGTCTGTAAGCAGCCCACATCTCTCACTCCTCCACATGCTATGCATGCTGCTTGGGATAAAAAGGTTCTCTCCCTTGGGACATCTCACATGACCCCCTGCTCAAAGCTTCAGAGCAGACACAATACAATGCATCCCCAGGGGCATTGGAAGAGGCTTGCTGAGATCCAGAACAAGGATGCCAAGAGGAAGGTGTGTGCACAGCACATGTGCTGGAGAAGCAGGCTACAACCACTTGGAGCACCTTGTTTTGATCACAGCTCCCCTGTCAGGTAAAGATCTTCTAGGCCTGTAAACACAAAGGTGCAGAAAACGGGCCCCTCGGAGTGAAAAGAACTTGAGGATCAGCCAGGAGTGGAGCACCATGGACCATCAGCAACTCTGCAAACCTGGAAACACCTGTGTTTGGTTGTCCTCTCTGGCCTCCCTTCCAGAACATTCACACCTGCCCCTACCTTGCTCCTTCTGTAGCTGAACTTCACTACTCACCTAGCCAGCACCCACTGTGTGGATCCTAGGCTTCCAAGCATGCTTCCCAGAACTCCCTGGCACTCACGACTTCATTCAGAGTCAGTCTTACTTAGGCTTACTGTTGCTGTGATGAAACATCATGACCAAAAGAACCTTGGGGAGGAAAGGATTTATTTGGCTTACATATCTTGGATCACAACAATCCTTTGTGGGAAGCCAAGGCAGGAACTCAGACTGAGTGGGAACCTGGAGGCAGGAGCTGATGCAGAGGCCATGGAGGGGTGCTGCTTACTGGCTTGCTCAGTCTGCTTTCTTATAGAACCCAGGACTACCTGCCCAGCGTGGCACCACCCCACCATCGGCTGGGCCCTCTCCCATCCATCACTAAGACAATGCCTTGCAGGTCTGCCTACAGCTGATCTTATGGAGGTATTAGGAAAGCACTGTGCTGACTCCAGCTCCTGTCACACTGACATCAACACCAGCAGAGGTGGAGCAGAGGCATCATCGGATTATGCCTGCCTTTCAGAGCTTTCTGCACCTTGGAAGAGATATGAACAGAAAGCAATAAATCTCAGGTGATATAGTTCTGGGTCAACTGCACACTTTGAAGATTAAGACCACAAGGAGCTGAGAATCTGAGCCATTAATGCAGTGGGAAAGCGGCTGCTTTTATTTTCCAGTATGTTTAGGGAAGTGTGCAGTTGAGGAGATACTGCCAATTTGCCCTCACCTACACTTTCCTGTATTTTTCCCTTGAGCCTCGTTCTGACCTGCTCAGCCATCAGTGTACCTTTTTCATGCTAGGAAAACACACTGTACATAAGGTTATGTCTATGGGAGACTGCACAAAAATGATCAATGATCTCTTTGGTATTCTTGTCGGGAAACAGATATCCTCTAGGAGAGTTAGTTGTTGGCACACATCTGGATGAGTTATTCTATTCTTGACTGTCAGCATCCTCTCTTTGCTAATGATCATCAGGAAAATCTTGGACCTAGTTCTAGAATGTTTTAGTTGTGTGCATGTTCTGAAGACTGTAGGGTGTTTAATATCTTTGGCCCCTATCCACTGAAGACCCAGGAATTCCCCCACTAAACAGCCAAGAGTGTCCCCCATTGAATGCCCAGAAGTATCCCTCACTAAACACCAGGAGTACCTACCACTAAACACTTAGGAATGCTCCCCACTAAACACACAGGAGTTCTATGCATTAAACACCCAGAGTACTCCCTCACTTTAAACACCCAGGAGTATCCCCCAAGAGTGCCCCCCACTAAACACACAGGAGGGTCCCCTACCAAGTACCCAGGAATGCTACTCATTAAACCCCAGGAACACACCCCGTTAAAGACCAGGAGTGTCCCCAATAACTACCAGAAGTGCTGTTTTAGGTAATGGTGTCCACAAATGTCTCTAAGAGTTACCAAATTACTCCACTTGAGAATCATGGAGTTATAGACTACAAAATTGAGGGGCTGGAGAGATGGCTCAGCAATTAAGAGCATTTGCTGCTCTTGAAGAGAACCTGGGTTCAGATCCCAGCACCCAGGTGATGATGGCTCACAGTAATCCTAATTCCAGTTCCAGGAAATCCAGCACCCTCTTCTGACCCCCATGAGCACTGCATGCAGGTGGTGCACATACATCCATGCAGGCAAAACACTCATACACATAAAATAAATCTAAAAAGTAAAATTTAAGAAAAATTACAAACTGAGCTGAGCATCGTAACATATGGCTAATCCCAAGATTATAAGGCTTATAATTCTATAAGCACTCAAGAGGCAGGAGGCCAAGGCAGGAAAATCTCTAGTTTAAAATCAGCATAGTGAGGCCCTACCTTAAAAAAAAAAAGAAAGCAAGAAAGCAAGAAAAAGAAAAAAGGTCCAAAATCACACTCAATATTTGTGAAGAATGCACAGCTGTTTTTACAGTATAGCAATATGTTATGTAATTCAGAATTATCCCCACTCACCTCTGTCTTATTATAAGGTAAATGACTTCAAAGAAAAAATAATTCTGCAGCTAATACAGCATTCAAAAACAAGAGCATTAGGTAAAGCTCTGAACAGAACCCAGACTGGAAGATGATTCTTCTGCCCTTAGTCATGAAATAGGCTCTTCAAACAATGCATGCTTTGGAAAAGAATAAAACCACCTGGGACGCACATGCCGCTTGGCCCAGCAGTTGAGCTGCGACAGACAAATCTCAAAGACAAAGACAATTTTTCTAACATCGGCTCTACACTAAAAGAGAGAAACAGTGCTAACTCATATTAATAGCTCTCAAGCATCTTTTCAGTTGATAGGTTTTCCAAATTAGAGCAGGCCCAAAACAAATAATAGACGTACAGTCTCTTTGTGGTCCCTATGAAGCAAGAGGTAGCAACAAGATGCTGGGCTGTGTGGACACAGCAGCTATACCAGCAGTGATGACAGAAACCATGGCGCCACGCTTTAAAAGGAGAAGAAAGCATCGGGATAAGGTTTTACCATAAAAAATGTGAGGAGATAGGTATTTTTTAAAAACCCATTTAAACATCACAGTGTGTGGAAAATCACCCTACCTCATTCATATGTACTTCTTTTATATTTTATGTCAGTTAAATTTTCTATTATGCTCTAAAAATACTCGGCAATATGAAAGTGTATGTCGCATACGTAGGACTTTTGTTTGTGGGGCATTCTGGTCTTTCTGCTCCTTAAATAGTGGATAGAGTTCCCTGGGCAACTTAAGATAAAGAAAGAGCTCCTAAATGGAAAACTTCAGGACCCCGGAACTCAGGTCTTGACCACTCTTCTCTCAGGTGAAAAAAAAAAAAAAAAGGAAAAGTCAGACCTCTACCAGAACCCTTAAAGATAAAGGCAGCCTTTTAAGCAGATGTTCTAACTACTTGTTTTAACCGCAGGTCGTCTCTCTCACCTCCACCCTTAGATACCTAAACCAGCCTGCTGGGGCCTCTTCTAGCCAGTGGCTGTCCAAATGTAGCTTCTGGAGGAGCACTGCTGAGAATACAAACTCAGAAATGCAGGTGTTTCATCCCCAACTCTGGGGCTGGGTCCAACCTGGTACAGCCAACGCTGCGGGTGATAGCTGGGAGCCTTAAAGTGGAGCCTACTGATTTAGGACAGTTTCTATATCCACGATCGGGTATATTTTTATTACATAAATTGAAGCTGTAATTTTTATCTCACCCTCAATCCACCGCAAGGTAGGTACCCCCACTTCAGCGCTGTCAAACGATCTGCTCTTGACTTCACACTGAATCAAGGTCTGTCGCGCTTTACTAATGAAGTCAAAGGCTGGTTCGCTAGTCTCTTGTCTGTTTTGACTCCCTTAGCTTTCCTCTTTGGAATACCCTGGAGAAGCTGGGTGAGGCAAGAGTGTGATAGCTGTGAGAGTAAGGGCCACATCCCTCTGGTCACCAAGTCCGAACTGAAGTGCAAGGCTCAGCTGAAGAACAATTCGGCTTGCCTCCGTTTCCCCGGTGACTGCAGAATGCCAAGGAGTTCCAGAGTCCTGCCTGAGACACGCCTACCCCCCACCCCCACCCCACTCCCAAGAGCGGCGGACCCCTGGCCTCCAGCATCCTAGCATCCATGCTGCAGCAGGTGGCCTGTGAGGGACCAGAGACTAGGGAGCCAGCCCACCTGGAGCTGCGGGAGGAGGTGCAGGGCGAGGACCCTATTCCTGAGGGCTCAGGAATGGAGCTGCTCCCCGAGTCCCTGGGTCCCTGGTGCCTAGGGGCTGAAGGGTGCCTCGCCTCAGTGTCCCCACAGTGTCCTTGAGGGCTAGGGAAAGGGTGGGAGGTGACGGCTCACCGTGTGGGTCGCTCTTCTCGCGGACGCCGTCCACGCGGCCGTCGGGGTGGATGCGCAGGAAGAAGCCCCCATTCTTGCAGTAGAGCCGCTTAGGGTCCTTGAAGTGGCCGGGCGGGAAGACGGGGTCGCCGTCCTCCGGCAGTGCAGGAAGCGTGGTGATGCCGCCGGCGGCCATGGCCCCTCCGCGGCCCCGGGACCCCGCTGCGGCGGCTCGCGGGGCTCCCCGGCCCCGACCCCGGCCTCGGCCTCCCAGCGCGGCTCGCCCTCGGGCAGCCAGCCTCCCGGTTCACGTCCCGCACAGGACTCTGCCAAAAAGCCGAGAACCCCTGTGTGGCACTGCGGCCCGGGACCGCGTCACCCCAAGTCCCCGCCTGCACCCTAGTCCGGAGCGCCCCCGCCCCGCGCGCCGCCTCCTCCCCACGCCCGGGGCCTGAAAGCTGCAAGGAATCTGTCCGGCTCCGCGGAGTTTTCTCCAGGCGACTGCGGTGACGCAGCTCCTAAAGTTTAAATGCAACTTTCTCGCTCGCTTTCCACACGTCTGTCTGCCTTTTAACACAGCGACGCGCCTTCCAACCCCGAAACAGTAGAAAGGGTCTGATCTAGGAAAGGATCCAGTCCGGCTTTGGAAATCTGCAGTCCCGGCAGAGCGCAAGCTGGGGAAGGACGGGGTGCAGAAGGCAGAGGCCAAGAAGGGGGCGCCTGAGTTTCCTCTCTGGGCGCCCAGCCGGAGACAGCGTGGGAAGATGAAAACGGTCCTCAACACGTAAAAAAAGCCCGGAGCTGGTGCTTGCCCTGCCTCAGTTGTTAGATGTTTCTTGGAAAGAACTGACTCACAAAATTGCAGTTAATTGCGGTTGGTGATTTTCAGTAGACCCTAATAGGCTGTATGTACATTGAGATTCTCCGCATCTCTGTTTGGAAACTAGGTGCTCCTCTCCCCTAGGTCCTTCTAGGTCCTCCTCTCTCCCGAGAGCACACCTTTTCAGTGAGGGTGGTTACTAAAATACCAGTTGGAAAATCTGCACACATTAAGTGTCCATGCTCAAAGTGTCTTGAGATGTGCAGTCCGTGTCAGGGTAAGGCCAGGAGGGTGGGCAGGAGTAACTGCTCTGAGCAGTCAGACACCGCAGAGTCCCCACCTTGGGGAAATGCAGACTTACAGAAGCTTCTAGAAGTGCCATTGCACGTTAGCTGGGAAAGGTCATCCTGAAAGGCATCTGCTTTTAGTCTCCACGGAGGTCTTGACTCAAGTGTGTGATTAGCTAATTAGTAAATTCCCCAAAGCCTTAAGACCAAGCCTTTTCTCCCGCCATCAGAGGAGTGTGTGCATGTTCATTTCCCCCTTGTCTCCGGCTAGGCTCACAGCTGAAGCCCCTACGACACGAGACAAATGAACATATAAACCTGGAATCTTGGAAAGGAAACAAAGTCCCAAAGCTACACAGGGACCAGTATCTTTCGGTTGGGGGAAGTTGTGTGTAATTGTGGAGAAGAGTGATTGAAGGGGGTACCATCTATGGGCACAAGCTGGTGTGGTTTTTTTTTTTAACTCTTTACTCTTTGGGGGGCCCACCACCCAGCTCCCAAAAAATCACATGGAGACTTATTCTTACTCATGAATGCCTGGCCGTAACTTAGCTTGTTTCTAGCCAGCTTTTCTATCTTAAATTATCCTGTTTCCTGTTTTACCTCTGGGCTTTTTAACCTCTCCTTATATATATATTCTATATATCTTTCTTTCCTTCTTACTCCGTGGCTGGCTGTGTGGCTGTGTGGCTGGCCCCTGGTGTCCTCCTCTCTTTCTCCTTGTCTCACTCTGCCCCTCTTCTCTTTCTTCTATTTATGCTCTCTGCCTGGCAGCCCCACCTATTTTTCTCCCCTGCTTAGCTATTGGCCGTTCCGCTCTTTATTATTAGAGCACGTAGGTGTTTTAGACAGGAAAAGTAACACAGCGTTACAGTTAAACAAATGTACCTGAAAGAATGCAACACATCTTTGCACCATTAAACAAATATTCTGCAGCATAAATGAAGGTAACACATCTTCAACCAATAGTCCACAAGAAGCTGGTATGAGGAACTTAGCAAGTCTTGGTTGTTCTAATTCTCTGTGTCCTGTCCTCAGAGTGGGAACTCCTACCTGTAGGTGTAGGGTGGGCACTTCTCAAATATGGGGTTTACGACCTGAATACGAGAAGACTAAGGGGTTGTGAGAGCACCTGTCCTGCTTTTTTCTTGTCTTTTCCTTCCATTTGTTTTGGTTTTGGTTTTCAAGACAGGGTTCTCTGTGAAGCCCTGGCTGTCCTGGAACTCACCCTGCACACCAGGCTGGCCTGGAACTCAGAGATCCATCTGCCTGTGCCTCCTGAGTGCTGTGATTAAAGGTCGGAGCCACCACTGCCTGGCCCTGCTTTTTTCTTAAATGTTGAGGTATCATTTGGGGACAACATGTCCTGGACCCCATCAGTTCTCTGACATCGGTCTCCAGAATGCATCACTCTCGTCTTCACTGAGGTTCCACTGAGACAAGCAGCTTCCTCGTGGATGTTGAGAACAACCTAGGGAAAGTGAAGTAGGACCCCACCCAGCATCCCATCCGCAAGGCATACAAGATAAGGGGTAGGAACTACCACACAATGCTGAGTAGTTAACTGGCTGGCATCGGCCAGGGATTTATGGAACTATTCCATTCCACACCTAGTTCCTCCAAAGTCAGGAGACGGGGGAGTATCTATTCAAATCTTTCCTCATCCTAAAAATCTCAACCATATTGTAGAAAATGGTTAAACTGGTTCTATGAAAATCCAGGTTTCCAAGATAGCTTGCTTATATATAGTTGAGAACAACTCCAAGTTAAAAGCACGAATGGTTATCAATAGGAGCACATTTAACGAAATGACTCATGTAATAACTGTTAATTAGCAAGAATAGTAATTCACTTAAGAAATTGTGTGCCAGGCAGTGGTGGTGGTGGTGGCGGCGGCGGCGGCGGCGGCGGCGGCGGCGGCGGCGGCGGCGGCGCACGCCTTTAATCCCAGCACTCAGGAGGCAGAGCCAGGCGGATCTCTGTGAGTTCGAGGCCAGCCTGGGCTACCAAGTGAGTTCCAGGAAAGGCGCAAAGCTACACAGAGAAACCCTGTCTTGAAAAACCAAACAAACAAACAAACAAAAAAAAAAAAAAAAAAAAAAAAAAAAAAAAAGAAAGAAAGAAAGAAAGAAAGAAAGAAAGAAAGAAAGAAATTGTGAGCCTGTCATTACCAGATATAATTCTACAATGAATTATTGCTGGTTTTTTTTTTTTTTGATGGGGTGGCTTAGTGCCCAGCCTCAACCTTCACGAGGGCACATGGGACTCCTCAAGTGGGCAGTGCCCTGGCCCTTTTCATGTACCTAGTATTGTAATGTGGGTTTCTTGTTTTTAAATTTAGTATTGTATTTATTTTTAAAAAGATTTATTTCCTTTTATTTTGTGTATATGTGTGTTTTGTCTGAATGTCTGTCTATGCAACATGTATGCCTGGTGTCCAGACAGGCAGTTGTGAGCCACTGTATGTGGGTGCTGGGAACTGAACTTGAGTCCTCTGCAAGAGAAATATGTGCTCTCAACTGCTGAGTGCTCTCTTCAACAGCTCATAAAGTTAGCATTTTATTAAAGAAACCATTTAAAATATAAGTCTAAGGCTGTGTTCCTTTTAAATACTTCGCTGATAACTTGAATTAGTTTTATTTTTGTCTTTTAAACCAGCTTTTAGTTACTTAAGATATAATATTTTTGCTTAAAAACACACACAGGCAAAAAACAAAACAAACACAAAAAACAAAAAAACAAAAACCCTCCAAAAGTTAACAAATAATGAGGATGCCCTTGTTCTTGGTCCAAATCCATCTCTTCCCTTTGACTGAGCTCATTTTTCCAAGCTCACTTCACACCTTTTTCTGTGCGTTTGCAAACACACCTGCTCCCACAGGAAAGAAGCTGCATTGGGTGTGTCCGGATGGAGATGGTCCAGCTGTCGGCATCTCTTAGCAGCTGTCACTCATTCCAGCTGTGTCCTGGATGTTCTGTGGTGGTTCTATGGCTCTGCTTGGCTTGTGTTAGCTGCCAGGTACCTAGAGCTCCAGTGCTGATGCCCATGAGGGTTACATATGTTTGCTGCAATAACGTTCTTGGTACTGGTCTCCATGTGCATGTACATAAGATATTCTTCCCAAAACTTTGCTCAACGGAATTATTCACTCCTAAAGACACTGTCAAGTCCAGCTCCGAGACATCTGTACTGGTCCATAGGCCCACCAACAATGAACACAACTTCATGTCACTCTTGCTCATGTCTCCACACTAGAAAGCTGAGAACGCTAATAAGTAGACAGATGACAAAATTAAAGTTGAAAACCCATTCCACAAATTGGAAGGTTAAACTAAAATTAACAGTGTAGATCTAAGAAAGGTTCTGCATCTAAGGTTAAAAAAAACGGTCAGGGGAACATGGCGGACACCTAGTTAGCAGAGACCAAGAGTGGCTGCCACACCTAACTACGCAAAGGGCTAACATGAATCAGCTCCATTACTGTTGTTGTGTTTCCAGGGCTGGTTATGAACTTGCTGAAGATGACCTTAAATTCCTGATCCTGCTGTTCCCACCTCCCACGTGCTGAGATTACAGGCTTAAGCCAGCACTCTGAGGTTGATGTGGTGCTGGGGGTTGAACTCACGGCCTCTGGCAGGCTTGACGAGCACTCACCAACTGAGCAACATCCCCAGCCAGTGCAGAAATACAATCAGCTTTACAGAGAGGGGAGCCACACTGCCGCCATGCAGGATGAAGAGCATGCACAGATTCCTGTGTACCCGCAGAGTCTCCTTCAGAGACAGAGTGATGCTGCACAGAGCAAGAGAAAGGAACCCTCCTCCTGCAGGCCTCCAAGTAGAATCCGCAGTCACCACAATCCTTCCACAGCTTAGCTTTTCTGGACAAAAGGATCCTGACCACCGCAAGTGTCTTCCATCTCTATAGCTCAAAGTTCTGTTCCCTGAGAAATAGTCCTGCTTTTCCAGACATGTCCCAGACATCAGTAGCTTCACCCTGACCACACATGGGCAATCAGTGATGCACACCAGGCTCAGGAACATGACAAACCCTGACCATCCAGACGGGTGATCATGCCCAGTGTTTGCGTTGACACAGGAGAAATGGGAACTTTTTCTTTCATCACTGAGGAAGCACTGGCTTTGTCGGAAGTCCAAGTTTACTTTCCCTCAGCCAAAATTATGACTTTGTTTGTAACTTTCCAGCCAGTGACCTCAATCCTGACCTCCAGCAGTCACCCACTCCCCACCGGAATGGAAAAGGTCATTTAGTCACCCCAGCCTGGAGTCCTCAGGAGAACACAGCATTCCAGCTCAGCGCAGTGTTCTGAAAGGCAATGTCTTCTCTCAAAGTATCAGGAGAAACACAGAGTTATTTTTTAAAATTTGGAATAAGATTTGGCTACATTTGAAAATTTCGTATTTTTTTTTTTTACAATGTTCTTCTTAGGTAGGAAAATACATGTCACTAAAGTGTCCAAAACAATAATATACTGTCTGGAAAGTTACTGTTTCCATCAGTGATTTCTTAATGAAATTATAGTAAAAGTTCAATAAGAGCCATAGGCTAGGCTCATGCATGTAAGAGAATAAATACACAGGAAATTCTGATGGCCACAAGGGCAACTGTTTAGGCCCAGATCTTATAAATACACATGAACAGCTAAAAGCACTAATTTCCCAATTTTGTTATTTATTATAGAATATTTGGAAGTCTTGGAACTTACCTGTCTAATTGAGAAGTAATTTGAGAGGAACTGACTATCAAAAACATGACAGAAGATGTAAAATTTTAAAGCAAGAGGCTAGAGAAATGGCTAAGTGGATAAACTGCTTGCCATGCACAAGCAAGTGTCAGGACTGGAGTTCGGACTCCCATCACCTACATGAACGCCAGGGGGTTGTGCTGGTCCTCCTGTAATCCCAGTGCTTTGAAGGAGGACAAAGAGGACCCCTGGAGCAGGCTGGCTAGCTACATCAGCCATATCAGTGAGCTCGAGGGCCAAGGGAAAGACCCTGCCTTAGTGAGTAAGATAGAGAATGATGAAGAAAGCCTTTCAGCATTAGCCTTGGATTTCCACATGCTCACATATGCACATGCACCCCCATGTGCCCACACATAACGTGCACAATTTTTTAAGTACAATTAAGAGTGAGTAGAATGCATCAGCTAAAAGGATAGCACCTAAATTATACAAGACCCATAGCCAGCTCTTTACATGTATTAATCCAGGCAGTCAGGCAGGGTGATGAAGGAAGAAAGACGTGCTCTAAGATTCATGCTCTATGATGAAAGCCCACTACAAAGTCATCTCATGTCAACGCTCCTGAAACCCTGGTTAGTAGCTCTTTTCAAGAGTGGTGAGTGGCAGAGAGGCCAATGATTATAACTCTGATCTTGCAAAAGAGAAAGAAAATGTTCTTCATTTCATCTTAAGAAAAGCCAAGGCATCAATATTTGCTCATAGCTATGCAACAGCATTACTTCAGGGGATTAAACTGCTGCTCAAGAACATTACTTTCCGTTGATCTAATCTAAGGGGACAGGCTTCAGATAAAGGGGAGGGCAGTCAATGTGTCCCCCAGTTCCTCTCACCGTCGGCTCTCTTATGTCCAGTTATAGGATTTTTACGCTGATAAATGAGTGGTCATGAAGATGGCAAACTAAATACTTCTGGCCAAAAATTGTCATGGATACATTTTGCTGGCAAACCTGTGGTAGCCAGATGAATAGACAATTACAGAAATATACATGTAGATTTTATTTTGCCTTGTTTCTACAGAATTTAGTCATATGAAACATACTATTTTATAGCCTTATTTTCCATTTATCAATACATTATGAAGATAATATATTCTATATATTGTAACATAGTTTTCTGGGTTGGGGAGATGGCTCAGTGGTTAAGGCACACAATGCTGTTTCACTCCCAGAGGACCTGTGTTTGATTCCCAGCTTAAATCAGATAGCTCACAAACTACTTATAAATCCAGGGAATCTAACACCCTCTTTTGGTCTTTGTGGGCACCTGCACTCACATGCCCATACCACGCCCCCACATACTTAAACATAATTAAAAATAAATATAAATCTTTTTTAAAATGCAGTTTTCTCTAGCTTTGTTATTAAATCCACTCCATTGTTTCATTGATTAAATATGTGTATTTCTTGTGTGTGTGTGTGTGTGTGTGTGTGTGTGTGTGTGTGTGTGTGTGCACATGCATGTATGGAGGTCAAGAACAGTTTTCTTACAAGCTGGGTTTTTGTTTCCATGGTGTTTATACAGGGTCTCTCGTTGTTTCTGCTGCTGTGTGGCATACTCTAAGCTAGCTGGCCCATGGGTTTCTAGATGATTCTATCTCCGCCCCCATCTCACCAAACAGGTGCTGAGATGATTATAGATTCCTGCGACCACATCTGGCTTTTTACATGACCCTGGGATCCAAATCCAGGTCATCAGGCTTGTGCACCAAGTTTTTCATCCACTGGGTCTTCTCCTTGGCCCTCAATAAATGCTTTTGATTAAATAACTGCTTTAAGACTTTGGAATCCATTTGACCAAGTTAGTATTCATCTGCATCCTCAAGCTTTATTCAAAAGCGTAGTGTGACTTTGCCTTCCTCTGTTTCCCTTCAACACTAGATGTTGTCCTAGAAGCCACCTTTGAACAACTTCACACACAAACAGTGGCAGCTCTTTATTGGTTTCATATAGATTTTCAAAGTACCATAGGGGAAAAAAACATTTTTCTCATACATTTATGTAGTTTTTGTTTTGTAGTGCATTAGGCTTAAGTCTGGCTAGTTCCAGGAAACAGCTCTGTTACCCACAGAGCTAAAACAGCAGTGTGCAGAGCAGTGCTTTCTAAAGCAAGTCACCAGAGAGACAGGCATCACTTCAGGCTAAAATCATTCAGTGTTAACTTGCTGTATGGAAGGGAAAGACTGCCAATTCTGCACAGAGATGGGCCGAGATGGATATTCAGGAATGGAAACGAAACCCAAAGGAGAACTATATTGGCTGTTTTTTCATTGCTGGAACCACTCACTTAAGGGAGGAAGGAATTATTCTGGCTTCCAATTCAAGAAGATATAATCCATCAAGCAGCCATGGTTGGTTGCTTGGTTCTCTCTGAATCCCCTCCCACCAGCCTCAGCCTGTGACCGCATTCCAACAGCTACAACCCCAAGTCAAGTCCTTGCTTCGCTACGCCACCGAGACAATGGAACCAGCCAGGGCAGAGTTTCCTCAGCTTTCTGCTGTCAAGAACCCAATCCCCTTGCATCCCTTCAGTACTCAGAAGCCAGGCCTGTACCTATAAGCTGGTGAAAAGTCACCCCTCTCCCTTCCTGGAGCCCTTGGCTCCTACAACTCTGCTTTCTGTAATACCAGGTTCCTCTCCCAGCAGATCATTCTCATCAGCATTCAAACATGTATCCAAGTTGCTTATCTCCAAACAGCCTTCCCCTTCCAGGAGCCCACTCCCCTTTCCGGACAACACCCGGTTTTCTGCTTCCTTCCACATCAAAATTCCTCAAGCATTCTCTAATAGCTATTGTTGCTGCCACCCATTTATTTCCTATTTTTAAGTGTTTGATTTCATTTACTGCTTAAGCAATTTCATGACAACAAAATAATGAATACAACGAATACTTCACTCACATTCCACTAGCCTAAGACACCAATTATTCCTGTTCTGTTTGTGTACTGCTGCAGCCATGGCTAAGATTAATTTTATAAAAGTATTTTGGTACTCTTACTTAGCCTTATAGTATCCTAGCTTGTTACATAAATTATAGAATTAGTATTTTAAGGATCAAATTTTAAGTTATGTTGTTTCTAGGAGAATTGATACAACTGGAGATAATTGATATGAAGTGACTTAAGTCACTCTCAGAAAGATAAATAGCTCACGTTGCCTCTCATTTGTGGTCTCTTGACAAATACATAAAACCATATATGTACATACCATCTGAGAATGTAAGTGACATTGTCTAAAGCTGTGCTGGGACCCTTTGATACAGTTTCCCATGTTGTGGTGACCCCCCCCCCAACCATAGAGTCATTTTCGTTGCTACTTCAGAGCTGTAATTTTGCTACTGCTGTGAATTGTAAAGTAAATATCTATCTTTTCCCACAGTCTTAGGCGACCCCTGCGAAAGAGTGGTTTGATCCCCAAAGGGGTAGCGACCCACAGGTTGAGAACAGCTGCTCTAGGAGAAGAAAGAGGACCAACAGGAGGTAGAGATAAAGGCCAGGGTGGCAGAGGATGGAGGAACATGCAAAGCACAGTGTATTTGTGCAAAAATGTCCTAATTTATCCCAGTACTGTGTACAATGAAAACAATAGATTTTTGTAGGACTTTTTGTTAAGCATTACATTTCATCAGATGAGTGTGTGCACAACTCATTTCCCCATCCTGATATCTCTAGCCATTCTTTTCCCCAAGATGTATGTACTTTAGGTACAGAATTTGTCAAATAGCATTTGTTTTTTCACACATATTTTAGTGGAGTCTTATTTATTTTGGTTTGTTTTGTTTTTGAAACAGGACCTCATGTATCCCAGGCTGGTCTCAAACTTGCGCTATATAGACCCAGGGTAGCCTTGAACTTCTGATCCTCCTGCCTCTGTTTCCTGAGCACTGGGGTTACAGGCATGTACTATCGTGCCTGGTTTATGCAGTACTGGGGAATCCAACCTAGGGCTTTGTGCATGCTCAGCACATGAGCTACATCTCCAACCCACAACCTTTCAAACAGTGGTTTGCACCTGAGCTGTGAGAGCCAACAGTCCACTGCTAAAGGTATTGAGAACCCTAGGCAGTGCCACACTGGAGCCAGCACCAGAAGCACTGCCCTGTCTTCTTAGATGCTTCCTCCTGCCCCAGCCTTGCTAGTATGGCTCATCTTGCCGTCTCGGCCTTAACAGCCTCTAGACCAGAGGCTGTCACTATGTCCATGGTCCTCATGGCCCACATGAGAGCATGGTCCTCTCCCAAGAGCTCTCTGGCCAGCACTGCTTTGGAAGCATCCTTTGGTCGAACCTGCCTATTCTCACTTCAACAATCATGCAGCCATAGAGCAATACACGTCCTACCTTCCAGGTATTCTGACCTCCTTCAAGGGCCTCTCAGCCAACCAAGGCCCACAAATCACCTTCCTCCTATTTTCCCTTTCATATGGACTTGGGCGATGGGTATTGGTTGATGTGCCCAAAATAGTCTAGCTGCTAGATTCTAGCGGTCTATTGAGGCTGCTTGGTTTGGGAGTGGTTATTTTATGAATGGACACTCAGTAACGCCACCTCCAACACAAATTCCATGACTTTTGACTAATAGGAAAAATCTCACATGCTGGTGAATTCTACTCACAGTGTCTTCCAGTTTCTAATCATCCTGATTGAGTCCATGCACTTCTGGCCAAAGGAACAACTTTGACCACTTTGGGTTTTGACTATATTTCTGGTTCTGTGCTTCTTTCTCCACTTCTGCTGAAATAAGACCTCAGAACTTCCTACTCATTCTCTCAATTGACCAAATCTGGAGTTGATTACAGGACTTCAATCCCAGACACAATTACAGGGCGCCAATCTTTCATAGAAAGTCAGAGTGTAATTCCCAGTAAACCATGATCCCCCACTTACAGCACTGCAAGTTTCATTGTTCACTGTTGTTTTGGGAACTTTTCATTGATTGACGAGACTATAAGGAAAATCTTCTTTTCTTCACCCATTTATCTGTCCACTTACATACAGAATAGACTCATGCTGTTTATTCAGTTAGGCAATGTCTTTTCCTATCATTGTTTACAGACAGCCGGATTATGCCCGAATTGCCTAGCCCTTCAGGCTGGCCTTGTGTTCTTTTAACACATCTCCATCATCCATTTAACATGGTCTGCTAGTTTTTGACACCATGAATTTATTTTGCACATATCCTGCCCCAACCCTGAAAGTAAGGGGTTTGTGTTTGTGAGATCTAGAGATGTTCTTATTTGGGGGGGAGTTTGCACAGGACAGAATTTAGACACAGATTTGGATGTAAGATCGGCTCTGCACTATTGAAAAGATTTTGCCCTCAGCTTTCTTAATGGAGAATGCATGCATCTACACACACACACACACAGACACAGACACATACAGACACACAGACAGACAGACAGACACACACACAGAGACACACACATTTTACAGAAAACACTAGGTAAGTGACATATCCAGTTCTGATCTTACATAACACGAGACTTGTTACCAGTTTTCTCCCTTTCTAGACACGCAATTCTTTATAACAGTGAGAAACCTTACTCCTCTGCTGTTGTGTGCTTGCTCTTTGGATCTGTCTGCAAGGTAACCAATCTGGTCTCCTCACTGCTGCTCACCAAATGTGCTTCTTCCTTGCCTCATTGCGCCTCCATGTGCCAGCTGGGGGACGTCCCTTCTATAGGTGCTTTCTCCATCTAGCCTGGGCTCCACTGTGACATCCCTGCACCATGTAGAAGTTCTTCTCTTCCCTCTCAGATTCCAACTCCACAACTCACACAACTCCCCGATATGAATGCTTTGCTCAGACCCTCTTGCTGCTTTTAGGACCAAATTATTTAGGCAATGTCTCTTATTAATGTCATTATTTTTACCTTTATTGATTATTTTTTATTTTATTTTATTTATTATTGTTCTTTGTGAATTTCATTTCATGCATTCTGATCCCACTTATCTCCCCATCTCCTCACATCTGCCTTGCAACCTCCCTCCCAAATCAAAACCAAATTTCAAAGAAAAACCAAAAAACAAACAAAATAAAGAAACCAAAGAAGAAAAAGAGGAGGAGCAAGAGGAAGAGGAGGAGGAGGAGGAGGAGGAGGAGGAGGAGGAGGAGGAGGAGGAGGAGGAGGAAGAAGACTCTTGTGGAAACTGTAGTATGGTCTGTTGAGTCACACAGTTTACCCTTTAGTCCAAACATCTTTACTTGCAAGTGTTCCTTGCCTCAAGTCATTGGTCAGGCCTCTGGCTTCTGGTGGCTTCCCACCAGTTAAGGGCTCTCTTTGGGGCTCCTCTTAGACATCCTGTTGTTGCCCTGTGTTGTGGAGATCCTGCTGCTTTGGATCTGTAAGTTTGTCTCCTTCACAACAACAGTTGATAGATGAGGTGGATGTTGGGGTGGGCCAACTCCTAGCCCTGGTTCTGGGCCTGGCTGGTAGCTGTGTTGGTGAGTTCGCCAGCTTTCCCCAATTGTCACCACCCAGGTGAGCTCTCCAGAGCTGCCTCAGCCAGCCCGCCCAATGCAGCCTGCAGCAAGGAGCAGGGCTAGTTCTCATGATCTCAGGCCCTTATATCCAGGTCCCCCTGGCCAGCTCTACTGTTTGCCCAGGCCAGGTGCAGGGCCCTTTTTCCTGATTGCTGCAGGGGGAATCTGAAGAGATGGTGGGGTCCGTTCTCCTGCTCTCCTGCCCTCAGGGCTGGCTCACCTGCACCGCCCCCCCCCACCACAACAGGGTTAGCTCTAGTGTGGTACCCAGGTGGGGTGCAGCGCCTGCTTTCCTGTGTGCTGCAGCTGGTGTGGGGCAGGGCTAGTTCGCTCACTCTAGTGACCCCGGGGCCAGCTCTCTCACCTGCCACAGGTAGCAAGGGGCAGAGTGGGGAGGGCATCTTTCAGTCACCCATGCCACTGCGGGGGCTGGTCAGCTCTGCTGCTCTCGTGCTCTCAGGGCTGGCTCACTTGTGTCCCCAACCACAGGGTCAGTTCTAGTGTGCATCCCAGGTGAGGTGCATGCCTATGGTGAGCTGTGGGGCCATCTTTTCCGAGTGCTGGGGCGAGCTCTCCCCTGAGGGGCAGGGCCAGCTCACTTGCTGCAGTATCCAGCAAGGGGGAAGGCTCAGCCATCCCAGGAACAGTGACACGGGGCATGGACATTATCACAGACCCCAGCTGCAGCAGGACCATGAACCCAGACATGGCCCTCAGCAGCATCTCAGACCCAGACACCACCATAGCCTGCTAACAGCACAGGACACCCAGATCAGCACAGCCCAGACAGAAACATGACCTTTGGGAACCAACATGGTCCCAGGTGATTGACCAGACCCAGGCATTCTCAGAGCCCTTGGAGGCCACTGGAGCCACAGACACCATCCTAGACCCTGGCCTCTGCAGGGCCATAGACCCAGACATGGCCCTTGACAGTGGCCTGTGCCTGGACATCTCCATGGCTCCAGGTGGCAGCACTAGCTACCCAGATCAGCATAGGCCCCAGTGCAGCACTGTCCTTGGTCCAAAGTGGCCAACCAGACCCCAGTCATCCGCACGGCCCTCAGTGACAACAGGAACCCCAGACATCAACTCAGAGCTTGGCTGCTATAGGGCCACAGGCCCAGACACAGCCTTCTGCAGCAGCCCTGACCCAGACAGCATCATGGCCCCAGGTGACAGCACAGGCCAGTCAGATCAAAGTGTCCCTGGTGGCAGCATGGCTCTTGGACACCCCTGTGGCCATGGGTTGCAGCCCAGAAACTGGGCATCTATGTGGCCTTTGGTGGCCACATGGGCCATGGACATCAATACAAACCCTGGCTATGACAGGACCATAGACCCAGACATGGTCCTAGGCAGCAGCCCAGGCCTGGATGTCACAATGGTTCAAGTGGCAGTGCAGCCCCTACCCCACCCTTGGCCTGGCATAGCTCCCACAGCAGCGTGGCCCTCAGACACCAACATGGCCCCAGGTGTAGGCTCAGACCCCTGGCATGGTATCAGGAGCCACAGACCCAGATATGGCCCTTGACAACAGCCCTAGTCTAGACAATACCATGGCCCAGTTGACAGCCCTGGCCACTCAAATTGGCCTGGCCCGGGCAGCTGCACAGTCCTCAGTCACCAACATGGTCCCAGGTGGTGGTCCAGACCCCAGGTCCCTGCACAGCCCCCAGTGATCACAGGAGTCACGGACATCAACACAGGCCCCCTTAGCTGCTCCAGAGCCTGGGACCAAGACCTGGCCTTGGTCATAGCCCAGGCTCAGACATCTCCCTGGACTCAGGTGGCCAGCTGGCCATTCACATGATTCCATTCCAGACCACCTTCACCTCTCAAGATCCACCTCTCTCCAGGCCACAAACCATTTCAAGCCTCCCTCTCTTCCACTTCCCCACCGTGGACTCTCACCACAATGATGCCTGACTGCCCAGGGCCGGGGCATTGGTTGGGTCACAGTGGTGCTTGGTTAGGTACCGCCCGCCCCAGCCATAAGGGACGGCGCGAACTGTTGCTTTACTCCTATGCCTGGGCCTAAGGCTAGGGCAGCACTTAGTATGGTGGTACCTTGGTATGATGGCTCCTGGTTGATTGTGAGCCCATTCCCCCAGCGCCATCTGTTGCTCCACTGATTCCGGGCCAGGGGGATGGAGAGTAAGGGGCCATTGGTGGCTCCTGGTTCATTGTGACCCTCCCAGACCAAAAAATCAGGAGAGCACCATCTGTGTCCCCTGTGGGGCCAGCAGCTCCTGGTTGACTGTGACCCACACACACTAAAAAGTCAGGGGAGAGTATTTAGGCAATGTCTTAGTCTGCCTTGTGTTACTGTCGCAAAGCACCTAAGGCTGAATAATTTTGTAAAGCTCACAGTTAACTATGCTGACATCGGCGTTTGGCAGGAGCTTCATGGTAGAAGGTACCACACGGCAAAATCATGTATGTGATGTTGTGTTGCCAGAAGCAGCATGTATTGGGTGAAAAAGTCACACCTCTGTACCGCAGCCTGCTCTCTCCTAACCAGTCCAGTCCCAGAAGAACTAATGTCCCCAGAAGGACATTCATCTCTCCCAAGGTGACCCAATCTCCTCTCCTATTGGGTCTTAAGGGTTCCCTCACCTCCCAGCATCCTTAAGTTGGGACCAAGCCCTCAGCATATGGACCTTTGGGAAGCCAGCAGTGTTCACACTAGAGTAGCAGGAGAGGAAGGAGAAAGGAGGGAGGCAATGAAGAAAATAACGGTGCTCATGTGGATACCTGCGGCCATATACGTGTGTTCCACAGCTCCCACCCTACTTGACAATTTTTATTCTATTGCTTATTGCTTTGTTATTACCGACATAGGAAGCACAATTTATGTAATAGTGACAAACACAAGAAGGACATAGTCTCACAGGCTCTGTGCTCAGGATAAACACCAGCTTGTGGTTGCCATCTTGAAACTAATTTTGAGCAAGAATGTATTTTAAGTTTGTTTCTATGTTCTTTCCTAAGTGAGCATGCATTTTTACTGATTTTAATATAAAACTATACTATACATAGTCTTTGCTTATATTTTTATATATCAGTATATCTTCTACATCATTTGAGTGGTAGCATAATATTCTATAGTATGGATATATCATAACTGAGATACTGTGAGTAAAGCACTTGGTACCTGGAGTGCAGTGTTTAAACTTCCTTACTTTCCTCATTGTAAAATGGGAATGCTACACTAAATAAGCTATCACATTTACAGTCAGCATTATAGCCCCCCAAAATGCTAATGTGATCAACAGCTAACAGCCAATTTAGAGAGCTAACCTACTGAAGATGAACTACTAAAAAAGGACAAAACATTAAAAACAAACAGCATTTGTTTATAAGCAAACAAAAATGCTTATGTAGAGCTAAGTCAGCAAAGTCTTTTTGACCCAACTTTCTAGAGTTCAGAGGAGTTTGGTGACCTCACTTTACCCTGGTAAGTTTCTGGAATGCATCGTTCATTTAAACATCAAAGCCAGTTCTTAGACATACAGTAATTTCTATTTATGAAATTGGACTCAAATAATGTTCCCTCATGGTGAGTGTGCTATGTCAGAAACATACACAAACATGTGTGTGTGTCTTTCTAACATACAATGTTAGAATTTATTTATTGATAGATATTTTTAAAGATTTAAAAAATATTATGTCAATGTCTGTGTTTCTGTGTGGGGGTATGTGCATGTGAGCACAGGTACACACAGAGGCTGCAAAGGGGTGTTGGATCTCTTAGAGCTGGAGTTATGGGAGGTTATGAGCCACCTAATGGGGGTGCTGGAAACTGAACTTTCCCCTACAAGAACAGCAAGCAATCTTAACCAATAAGCCTTCTCTAGCCCCAGAATTTACTGAATAGCAATTAATTTAAAAGGTACAGTGGTTTTTTTGGTTGTAATTTTTCATATAATCTTGATTTTCTTGATAACTAGTATAGGCAAAAATATCTTCATTTATTCAAATCTTAATTACTAATATTAACTCTCAGATCATACATTACACATCACACAGTAAATATAACTGTATCTACATTTGTAGGATTCAGAATGGTTACAATGGGTTAAAGAGGCCTCAGCAGAGTTCAAGGAGTTCCAAGAGGCCTAAGGAGCAGAAGAGAGGAAGCTGACAGAGACACCAGAGTCTCTGTGGGGAGTAAGGCCAACGCATCCTGCTGGACACTGGCCAGAGACTCTGCTAGGGTCTAATTAGACTGCAGAATCAAGGTGTAGGACTGTGAAAGTTATGGAGGTAAAGGGCAATACCGGGTCCAGATGGACAAGCTGGTAGACAGATGGACAGAAACTTGAGTACACCACATCAGCAGCAGGTATGAAGCCAGCCAGAGCTCTCTGCCTGTTGTTACTTAACAAACACACGGAGTTGTTAGATGATACATCTATGTGGAAACTGCCATTGCATGACCACGTGTCTTCCTCTTCATGAGGTCCAGGTGAGGGTGCTGCATCCCTTCCTTGGTCTGGTACTATAATCAGACATTTCTCTCCTACCCACCTGTTCCCAAACACCTGGAAGCCACTTCCCAAGAGGATTATTCTACAGCATTTCCTCCTTTTTGTCTAATTAAAAAGGAAGGTTTTAATTTTAATATAGTAAGATTATATACAACAAAAAGTTATTAAGTAAAAATTACAGTTAAAATATCTAGTCTGTTTTTGGCAAAATTAGAGAAAATACTCTATTATCTATCTTATCTTTGTGAGTTAAAAGTTTTGTATCTAATTTATCTTTTATCATAACCAAAGAAAACTATAACTATCTAGTCCTCAACTACATCAACACCAGAAGGGTAGAATGTTACCTAATGACAGGGACTTCAAGCTGCCTAGGCAGTCACCCCAAGTTCCTCTGCAATGTTGGGGCATCCAACTCTGGCCTACAGGCCTAGCATGTCTGACAGATTTTTCCTGTGAAGCAGGGCATTTTGAAAGCCTGTCCTACCTTGTCTTGGCAAAGTTTGGCAGTCACCTTTCTTGCGTCCTGCTGGTCCAGTTTGGACAGTAACTGTCAGCAATTGAGGCAAGGGCAGTTTCTTAGCCCATATGGCTAGCGTTTGCCATTAAAAGAAAACTCCATATGGAGTTTCTCCAATGCCCATAATCCTCTTTGAAGTAATGCTTTTCAGGAGCAGATGTCTCTCACTGTCAAGAAAAGTGTAAATGTAAGTTCTTAAAACATTTTAAATGCCATATTCTGTAGGTCTTTGAAGTGTTTGAAGATTGCCTATCTATCTGAAATATATCTCTGTATGATCTTAAAAACCTAACATAAGTTTGCTATTATAGATGATTATTAATCTGTATTTCTTAATTATATATTACATTTTAAAATGAGCTGCATAAACATAATATCCTAAACAAGAGTAGAAATACACATAGAGTATAACAAAATTAACTTTAAATTTGTACCAATAAGTGAAAATCCATATAAAATATGTAAGATTACATATAAATCTTACATGTAAAATATGCAAGATTAACAGTTGTTTTTTGGATTAAAGTAGATTCAACAATCTACCCTTTTATCCTATCATTTCTATATCCCCCTTTTTCTTTTCAGAACAAGATCCCAGAACAACTTGTAACCAACTCCTCTAAATGATGACAAGCATTCATAATTTATTTTGGGGAATGTGGGTGTAGTTCTCTAGACTACTTCCTATTGATTGAGGGCACTGGTAATCTTTGGGGGACCCTGAGAAAATTTAGGATTATGGTCAAGTTCTGACTGGAGTATTCTGTGAGGCTGGATCATCTCAGTTAGCCACCTTGAAATTGTTCTGAGCAGTTTGTAGTCCAAAGCCGATTTTTGGATGGTGTTTGTCAGATTGGTGGTGTTACCACAGTCCTGGTGGAATCATCATTGTGGGACTCATGCTCCTTTTAGAGACTGCAAAGGTCACTGTTAGGAATGGTCATGGTTCACTGCAGAAAACTTAAGCATTTTAAATGTTATATGCAGCAGATCTCAAAGAGGTTAAAGGACCATAAATTGTTATGTATGTCCAGAGTACAAAAACTTAATTGCTAGTTACCTAATAGAGACTTAAACCCAAAATCATGTACAGGAAGCTAGTTGAACTCTTTTTCTAGAGTTAGTACTCTATATGACCATTAATATCATGACAAAGACTTTAATTATATATATATATATATATTTTATAAATTTTGAGATAATATTTATATCTTAAGAAAATTTGAAACAGTCAAAATAAAACCAAAGGATTATGAGATTAGTGGCAATAGAATAGTCCCTTAATTCTGGCTTTTCTCTGTGCCATATCAGGTGGCTTTTCTGACACGAGACAGAGATTTTGGATTTTACTTTTAACAAGTATGCTTGGGTTTAGAGGAGAGAGCCACACTCCAATTCTAAAGTCAGCTTTAATTTTTAATTGAACTGGGACTACAAAAAGACCATCTGCATTATGTGTCTATAGAGAACAGCAGAAACAAATATTTGGGGAGATACATGAAAGTTTATCCTGTTGGAAATGTGATGTACCAATAGGCCAATTTATTCTTTTTCTTTGGGCATTTTCACTGGGAGATTTGTCCTTTTTCTTCAGATGTCTCATTTGTCCAGTAGTCTTAGCTGGTTGCCTTCATTGTCCTGGAAAAACAAAAACAAAACCCTGCCCCAACCCTAACTTTGGGGAGTTTCCCTTTTGACAAGTTATATCTGGTCAAATAAAAAGCTTTTGTTAGTTTTATAAGTAGTTTAGATTGAAAGGTCACACTAGTTGATAAACAACATCTTCTAATCAAGAGGTCTCTCTTGTTCAAATCTAATCTTTATCAAGTTTGATGGTATTCATAGTTTTTCTTCTCCTGTGGAAACAAAAGCAAAACCTCTTTCCCAATGTAACACATATCCTGGTTTCCATTCTGAGCTCAACACATCTTTAAAGTATACAGTCTGATTTAATTCTGTAGTTTTTTCTATTATCTAATGTCTCTCCACAGCTGTCACTCCTTTCTCATTAGTATTTAGAAAATTTAAAGTTAATAAAGCATTATGCAATCTATCTCTGGGGGTCTTTGTTACCCCTTTCTATTTATTAAGTATCTTTTAGAGTTTGATTAGATCTTTCTTTAACTGCGTGTCCTGTTTGATTATGTGGTATTCCTGTAATATGCTTTATGTTGGGTGCCATATGTAATTGGACATTTCTCTTCCATCTACCTGTTTCCAAATACCTGGCAGCCACTTCCCAAATAATTGACTTACAGGCTAAATATAAATTATAAATGCTCAGCCAATAGCTCAGGCTTATTACTAACTAGCTCTTACATTTTAAGTTAACCCATATCCCTTATTTATGCTCTGCCATGTGGCAGTACCTTTATTAGCATGGCACATTTATCTCCTGCTCCCTCTGCATCTGGCTGGCAACTCCTGACTCTGCCCTTCTCCTTCTCATCGTCCTTAATTTGGTTGCCCTGACTCTACTTCATGCCTGGCTATGGGCCAATCAGCATCTTTATTAAACCAATTCGGGTGACAAATCTTTACAGTGTACAAGAGGATTATTCCACAACATGGTACACTTGATAAGTTATCAGGCCTGGTTTTTCTGATAAGATTGCAATACATCCATGTGCTCATATGTCCCTAATTGACTTAATAAGTTTATAAAGTGCCAACTTATTCTAGAAATAAGTTATCAGTCTGTGCCTCCTGGGTGGTTCTAACAGATGGTAGTATTTATGTACTCTCTAAGGTGCAGAGTTGTCCTGTCTCTATGTTTACACTGGAAATGGAGCCATGTTGCTTGTAACATGGAGTCACTCAGGGCAAGGTGCAGCCTGAAAGCCAGAGATGGTTCTGATTGGAAACGTTACAACAGCAACAGCAGCCTAATTTGGTGGCAAGCGGCTAGGGAGGAGTCGAGTCATCGATGCTGGCAAATCTCTGAAGAGAGTGGTGGTGGAGGAAAGAAGAGAACTGGGTGGAAGAAGGTGGTCTGCAACACTGGAGACCCAGGTGTGCTGTCGGCTGGGGGAGAGAGCCATAGGGAGGAGAAAACACACATGGAGCCATCAGCGAGCAGGGAATGGCACACGACGCTGCTGCCTACAGCAGCCTGAGGACTGCCGTTTTTTTTTTAGGGACCTCAGTTCAGGCAGAACCGAGTCTTTGGCTTCAGAGTAGAAGACTATTTCAGAACAAGCCAGTATGAAGCAGAGACTTTCAATGTAGAGGAAGGGTTAAGAGGAAGGAAAGTACTTAGGAACACACATCTGAGGGTGTGCACACGGGCTTCTCTAGCTCTAGTGCCCTTTTAGATTTCTATTCCCCGCCCTGATTCTCTGGGTGAGACGTAAGCCTGTGAGCTAGTCTCTGTAGCCAAATGATGTCTAAGCAGTAATCTCTTCAAAGATTCAATGTGTCTGCTGAAGGCTCTCCAAGGAATCTGCACTGTCTTCTGAATAAAGGGGGACTTTCTACAGTGGGCTCCCCTCCATTCTCTGGCTCCTCCCACCCTTCCTGCCCACCAGCTACTTGCCACTTTTAACACTGCAGCTGAATAGGGACTGTGTGTAAGTCTCCTATGAATGGAGCCTGAGTCATTGCCCATGATACAGATCTCACACCAAGCCTCACATTTTTTCTGCCACTTGTATCCAAACTTCAGCCTCCTGCAGAGCCCACACTAAACAATACTCAAACTGTCAGAGATTTTCCATGGCTCCAACAAAATGCCATCATCTCTTGAACTCCTATACCAAGGTCTTGTGGCTTCTATTCTCATTTTCTGTAACAGTTATTTCCATCACTACCCTGCAAGTGCTTGGAAGCAGTGTCTTGATTAACTTGATAACCCTCTTCCTCTATACAACTGGCTACTCAGAGGCCACTGAAAAACACTGGTTGGAGGAAATTGAATCAGGAAATACACCCAAGTACACAGGACACAGGGAACCTGAGTGTGGGAGTGGGGTGGCACAGATGCATGTTCTCACAAAGACCTTTCACACACATTTGAAGCAGTGAGTTAACGCCCACATCACACATTAATTCAGGATGGAGTCTGACCCCCCCATGCCAGCATAGTCTCAAGCTGCTCCTTTTTGTCATCACTCGGAGAAACTGACTGAATTTTTCTTTTTACTTCAGTTCAAATTTAGTTGTCCTCCAGGTTTCTGAGTTTTATTTTTATTAAGTATTGTAACTTTAAAATTCACCCCTCTACTTTAAAAAGTAGCATACAGCATTTTTTCTAGCTTATCATGTGCAGTCCTTGATAATATAATAGGAACAAATTGTGCTTATAGTCAAAATCTGTTTTAACAACCCCAAACTTCTAGACTACTTCCTGTTAGCATCACTGACACATGCTCAGTTTAGTTCAGCAACCGATGACTAGGAGTGCAGGTTTTCTATCACTCACGCAGTGCTGATCTTCTCTCCCCTATGTAGCATATTCAAGATCAACTGGCCTTGGTTTTGTGATTTTATTTTATGTGTATGAGTCCCTGTGTGCACAAGTATGTGGAGGCCACACAGTCCCTCCCTCTATTCCTCTCTACCTGAACCTGGAATTCACTGATTGGCTAGACTGGGTGGACAGAGAGTCCCAGGCCCCTCTCTGTGGCCCCTCGCCTCCCCACAGCACATCACTGGGGTTGGATGTACACCAGGCTCAGCTTTTACGTGGGTGCCAAGGATCCAAACTCAGGTTCTCACGCTTGCACAGCAAACACTCTGCCCACTGAGGCATCTCCCCAGTCCCCAGACTGTTCCTTTTCATGACAATTTTCAAAAAAGAAAGTACTGGTATTTAAGAAATTTTAAGGTATTATTAAAAGTAACTGCCCATAAAATAACTTTTTGTTTAAAATATGAGAATAGTATGTCTTTTCCAATACATACTATTTTTCAAAAGTGTTGATTTCCACATAGCAAACATTAAGCAGATGAGCATGGGTTACTAATAGAAAATCTGGCTATCAGATTATATAAAATCCGTATGTGAAACATGTATTTCATTTTATTGTTTTGTGGTCTTTAAACATCTTTATCTCACTTCCTGGTGAGTCCCTCCCACTTTACTTCCCATCCCCAGCAGGCAGTAAAGCAAAAAACAAAGAGTAGAAAGCAGAACCATCTAGAAGGTGAGATCTTGATGACCACAACCTCAATCTTCCCAGAATGCCTTCCTGATGGCTTGAGAAACAGCAAAGCATAACCAAAATGCTTTAAACCAATTCTGACACATGAGCCATCGAATCATGTCAAGGCTTGTTCCAGTGTGGACACTGATGAATCTTTAAAGTTGAAGAGATCAAAATGGCCAGACTTTAGGAAAACAACAACAAAACAAAACCGAAGGACTTTTACAGGAAAGACTATTGTAAGCAGGAGAACACTAGTACTGTTCTTCCATACTAGTCTAATCAAGACAAACAGAAAATGGGTGTAGATGAGTTGAGGCCCCAGAGCTGATGGTGCAATGGGTTTTTTTTTTTAATGTATATTTTCCAACGAAAAGGACAGATTTCAAACTCTGGCTCTGTTCAATACTCTCAAAGTAAATATATACCCAGGAAGCAGCAGGGAGAGAGGCCAATCTCCAGGAGAATGTAAAACAGTTTTTGATAAACCAGAAAGAAAAGCATAAGCCTGGGATTACTGAAATAGCTCAGCAATACAGAAATAAGCCAATTTCAGATGTTGGCTTTCTCCTTTTGCATATTTAATATACAGTGTGTGTTTTCTGGAATCACTACTAAGAATCCTATAGGTCAGTGGTTCTCAACCTTCCTAGTGCTGTGACCCTTTAATACATTTCTTCATGCTGTGGTGACCTCGACCATAAAATTATTTTCATTGCTACTTCATAACTGTAACTTTGCTACTGTTACGAATAATAATAATAATATATGATGTGCAGGGTGTCTGATATGCAATTTCTGAAGGGGTCATGACATAGAGGTTGAGAGCCAGAGCTCTAGGCATTAGACACAAGCCAGGTACACACTGCTACCCGTGTCTGTGGTCATCTGACATGCTCTGGATTTTGTTAACTTCTTTCACCCACATACACCCTGTCTGCCAAAGATCTGTGTTTAAATACAGTAAGAACACTCTTAAAGTTGTGCTAATACTGTATTACAGGGTACCTAAGTGCTTAGCTTGAACAACTGGTACTAAAAAAAAAGATAAGCACTTTGCTAAAAAGTTTTAAATAAGAGAAAAGCTAAAAAAAAAAAAATCAAACTCTCAGAGTACTCATTTTAGATGTATTGTTAATGTGTTTATATTCCTTAGAGAAAGAAGATAAAGATACAATTATGTGGTGATATTTTATTTGTGCACTCCAATAAATCTTATCTGAGGATCAGAGGGAAAAGCCAGCCACTATATTAAACATAGACGTCAGGCAATGGTAGCACAAGTCTATCTTAATCCTAGCATTAGGGAGGCAGAGATTCATCTGGATCTCTGTGAGTTCAAGGTGACACTGGGAACAGAGCCAGGCATGGTGGCATACACCTTTATTCAGCACTAGCTGACCATAGAGGTCTGGAGGTCTATACAGATGGACAGGAAGTGATGTGACTGGGAGGAGAGAGGAAGTAAGAAAGCAGAGCACAGAAAGGCATATAGGAAGTGGCTCTCTCTTTGGCTGAGGATTTCCAAGTGGTAAGAACTTGTGGCTGTGGCTTGTTCTATCCCTCTGATCTCTCAACTTACACTCCAACATCTGGCTCTGGGTTTTTTATTAATAGACCATTTAGTAATTTGTCTTACACAATTAAGGGATGTAGAAATGTGGATAAAAAATGACCTAATTAGGAATTATAGATTTCTCTAGCCTCAGTTTTCTTATCTGTAAAGTGGGGAGATTAGAGAAGGAAATCTAGTTTCTTCCAGCTAGAAAAGTATGGCTACCACAGGAAATCTGATCCATTACATGCATCTGAGAAACAAGATGTACTCCTCTTTATGTGACTTTGTTTTCCTTAAATGAAAATAAAATGTATCATTAATAAAAGATTTGATAGTTTTGTCAATCAATGATAAAACTATTGGGACAATTAACAAGTAGAGTTCTTATGTTGATATCCTGGCCAAGTGGAACAGAGCAACTTTTAAAAATTGCCATGCCTTTTTAATAAAATAAATAAAACATATACAAGTGGTTGACAGAAGAAAGAGTTCTGGAAATTCATGATATTTCAAAGGGAATGAATTGCATTTCAATAGATTATGAAATCAGTGGCAATGCTAAAGAGTCAGCCCCACAGATGGAAGCAGGAGTCGGTATTGAGCAAGGTTGAAGCATACTCTGTTAGCTTACAAACACATCTGTAGAAGGAAGCTATTTTCCAGAACTCAATGATAGTCATTTCTGGAAACAGGAGGGCTAAGAAATATGAGGAGAGCTAAAGAAATATAAAAGGCAGTATTAAGTCGGGAAACCCTGAGCACATGAAGAAAGGAAGTAGAAAAAAGCAGTCACACAGTCTGGAAAAGCAATCAGTGAAGACAGAAGCACAGCGTCTAGGACTCTTCTATTAGCAGTAAGTGGGGAAAGATATTGGCAGTAAAACAAACAAAAATAAAGCACTCTTATGGGAAATTAGCTTGTGGTTTAGCACTACTAAATCACAACAAAGTTTGCTGGGAGTTTCTACAGCAAGAACCCTGGTGTTCTGTATGGCTGTGAAATACCCTCACAGGCTTGTCTGTTACATACTTGGTCCCTGATGCTGGTGCTTTTTGGGAGGTTGTAGAACCTTTAGGACATGGGATACATCTGGAGGAAGTGAGTTGGCTGGGAAGCTAGCCTGCAGGGTTATAGTTCTTACCCCACTGCTAGCCAGTATCTCTGGGTTTTGTTTAGAAAGATTGTGTTCCAGCCACCTACCACCACCACTATGAACTCCACTGTATTTTCCCCACCATGGCAGAGCCAAATTAAACCCTCCCTCAAGATCCTTGTCAGGCCTTTTTGGTCACAGCAATGAGAAAAATAATCCACATACCTGGTGTGAGAATCCAAGGATCCCTGAGTTTTATCTTGTTCTTGTTTTGACTTATAGAATTGAAAAAGTAGATACAAGTTAAAGACAGGCTAGATTAAGTCTCAAATGTTATTTGACCAGTTGCCATAAGGTCCTAAAAGAGAACTGATTTTACAGAACAAGCTGTTTATCCAAGTTCAAAGACATTCTGCAACCTTCTCAGCCAAACATTCTGATATCACATGTTATCTACTATCAAAAGTTCCTGTCATGTCTCAGGAAACTTTCTGTGTTACAGGCTAAGATGGAATCTTGGTCAGTCTCTCCCTTATCAAGAGAAGGCTGAATTTCTTTTAACCATCTCTCGTCTTTCCAAAGGACAAGCCATAGGACAAACTATGTAGGGCAAAATGATCACAAAGTTAGTTCATCTTTTACCCAACACCAGGTAAGGAGTCAGGCAGACCAGGCAGTTCCTAGAACTTGTCCTGCACTCCTAGTTCCCTTCTACCCCAAGACAGCTGCTGACCCAGACTCCTTTGACTCAGAAATGAAATTATAAAATGGTCTTAGTGTGTTTATTAAGATATATTATATGTACTATAAAATTCTCCACTTTAAATGCACACTTCAATGGTTTTAGCACATCTACTGTTGAACAACCACCGTTAATCCTAGAATGATCCCATCTCCCTTTCCCCCCCTGGAAACTTGTATTTATGAATAGGTGGCCATCATTACTGGGTGCTCTTCTGGGTGTTCTGCCCAACCTGAGGCTGGTGCCCTCCACACACTGTCAGCAGCCAGCATGTTTCAAAGCAGCCTGAGGAGCACAGCCAAGGTTTTCCTAACTGTGTTTCCAAACACAACGCCTGGGTTGTTTGTTTGTTTGGATGGTTTTTTGCTTTTTTCTTTTAGTTACACACTAGTAGTAGCCATGGAAAGAAAATATTGCTGTGAGGCTAGGGATGTGGCTCAGTTGGCAGAGAGCTTATCTGGCAGTAGAGCACCAACTGGACTTAGTGGTGTAGCCCTACAATCCCAGCATGGGGAGGCAGAGACAGGAAAACTAGTTTAAGGTCATCCTTACCTACTCATCAAGTTTGAAAAGCCCAGGATACCCAATGTCCTGTCCTAAAAACAAACAACGCCCCAATCAATGGTATGTATTTCCTCCCTAGTGTTTCAGAAGAAGAATCTGGTGGGACAGCATCTGTCAACCTTCAGGTCCCAGACCTAGAACCTGACCCTTGAACTGGAGCCTCCTCCTGGGCCAGGTTCTAGGAAACCTGTGATTATTTGATTAAGAGATAAAGAAAAATGTATTATATTGGTTCCTTTTTTCCCCCTTGGAGACAAGATCTTTCCATGTATCCCATGTGATCCTCCTGCCTCAGCCTCTTGAGGGCTGGAATTGTACTACTGCACCTAACTTGTCTTAGTTCTAATTTGACATTTATTCCAAAGTGGAAACATATTAGTTTCCCACCTCCTGCTCAAAAGGTCAGCACAGGAAACAGTTCTACCCGTTTCTGGGCATCAAACCACACTGCTCAATGCTGTTAACAGGTCAGGAAATTCCCAGTCTTCTTTAATTCATAGACAGTGTATAAGGAATCGTCTTCACAACACCAGATAAACACACTGGAAATTTTTCTAATGCAATTACCAAGAACGGTGGAAAAAGAAAAACAATTCAGAAATGGCCAACAAACGTCAGAATAGTCTGAAATAGACTAAATGATGTGTTGCAGTCTAATATGCACAACTTCACATTTTGACAAATACAAACATTACGTGGAAGTCAGAGCTGGCAT
Organism: Peromyscus maniculatus bairdii; assembly: GCF_049852395.1. Lineage (NCBI taxonomy): Eukaryota > Metazoa > Chordata > Mammalia > Rodentia > Cricetidae > Peromyscus > Peromyscus maniculatus. Next base: position 1,871,850 of record NC_134857.1, read on the forward strand.
TCTGTCCTTAGGAAATATTCCTGTCATTTGCCACTATGGGAGACAACAGCCAAGGGGAAGCTTTAGTTCTTTACACAGTATGGATGTCCTTAACTTACAGTGGGTTACATCTCAACAAACTATGGTAACTGGAAGCTTTGCATGCATTTAAACATCTAGCCTGCTAAACATCATAATTGAGCTCTGCCTAACCATGCTCAGAAAGCATACATTACCCCACAACTAGCTAAAACCATTTAACACAAAATCCCATTTTATGGTAAAGAATATATCATGCAATTATCAAATACCTGCTGGAGGGGCAGATACGGCTCCACAGTTAAGAGCACTTCTGGCTCTTCCAGGACCCAAGTTCAGTTCCTAGCCTCCAAATTTACTAGCATTAAGTTCACTCATATTTTCAGGTCTGGCTTTATCTCAGGGAAAAAATGCTCTATTTTTTTCCTTTAAATGAGCTTTACTCTAACTCTAAATCACCACCATCAGCGCTGGAGATTATAGCAAGAGTGATGCCATTCAACTGTCATTTAAAAGCCTGGGAGCAGTTTGAGAGAACTTGAACAGCTTTCCCAAGCCAACACTTGGCAACAGCAGAGGAAGGCTCCAGGGCAGGGAACAAAGAAAGAACTGTCCACAGAGGCCCCTGTGCAGCAAATGCCCCGCAGACTGGTGCTACCCTGCTCGGAAACAATCTCCTTCCATTTTGAAGGTTTTAAACATAATGTGCATATTTGGGGACCACGGGAGAGAAAGTCTGCCACCTACAGGTCAAAGAAAAGAAGGCCTCACTAGTCTTTTTGTAGAGCAGAGTGCTGACTGACCAATGGACTCAAGTGTTCTAAGTGGGGCTTTAGGAGTGTAACTGGGTGCAACACAGGAAGGGCCTTTTGGAAATGGATGCTGCCTTCATGTTTCTGCTGTGTTAACCTTTTCATCAACATGATGCATGTGTTTTGTGCTGCACTGCATTTGTGGTAGCCAAAAAATAAAAAGCCGAACCCTGATACCCCAGCTAGAACAGAAATGAGAATGAGAGCTCTTCCATGCCTTCAGCATGCCTTTCTCATTGCTAAGAATTATCTGAATGAACAACGGAAACTTAATACTGTGGGTAAGTACTTAGAAAAATATAGTCTATCAAGATACAAGTCCAGATGGGTTACGTATACACAAGCTTGGGAGAATTAACAGCCTTTATGAGACTGTCATTCTTCATCTTCTGTCGTGGGATATTTGTACACTGTGTGAGGCTGTATTAGGTGTGATTAGTGTAATAAAAAGCTGAACGGCCAATAGTTAGGCAGGAGGTATTAGTGGGATTTCCAGGGAGAGAAAAGGAGGAGGAGAAAAGGGCGCAGGAGAAGCCAGAGGACATGGAAACAGGAGGTACAAGATGGAAGAGAGGTAACAGCAAATGATAGAACGTAGACTAATATAAATGGGTTAATTTAAGTTATAAGAGCTAGTTCAGAACAAGCCTAAGCTATAGGCTGAGCTTTCATAATTAATAAGAAGTCTCCCTGTCATTATTTGGGAGTTGGCTGTCAGGACAGAAAAAGACTCATTACCATCTTCCAAACCAGGACTAGCTGTAAGGTGGAGAAGAGCCCCACACAAACAGGTGGTGGTGAGTCACAGTGTAGAAGTGATGGTGACACCACTGACCTCTTCTTAAGAATATTAGGTAAGATACTGAATAGATTAATCTACAGAAGTAGATAATTTGGTGTTACGTTCAGTGATGCCCCTTTGGGGTCAAAACATATTTACACAGACACACACATTTAAGAGGCCTTGGAAAAACATCCCTAAATGTTAATAGTGGTTATACTGGTTGTAAGGATTGAAAGAGAAAGACAAAAGAAAGGACCAAGACAATCCTCTAAAGATGTGCTTAAATAACGGAAAGAAGGCAGACATGATGGAACTATTTGGGATGGACTAGGTGTGGCCTTAATGGAGAAGGTGTGTTACATTGGGTGAGGTCTTTGAGGTTTCAAGACTTGCATTATTTCCATCCCAACCACCCACCTCCTACTGGTGGATCAAGATGTAAGCTTCTCAGATGTTACTGCCACCTACCTTTGCTCTGCTATCATGGGCTCCAACCCTCTGAACCCATAAATCCAAATTAAACTCTTCTATAAGTTGCCTTGGTCACAGTCTTATTACACCAATATAAAAGTAACTGAGAGAGCATCTCTATACTTATAGATGCAGAGAATAGAAGGCTTGACCAATCTTTATCTAGTCCATGTCTGGTTTGACTTAAGCAATGTTGAAGGATGTAATCACTCCTGTTTGACAAATAAGTGGGTTTGTTTCTGCTTAAGCAGTAAACATCACAAGTTCAGTGTTCATCTTACACGAGAACACCCATTGTTTCAGGTCTTGGCATTGGCCCTCTGTGCTGCTCTTGTGGGACAGAGAGGCCAAGGAATTATCAAAATCTACACAACAATCTGAATGCAGATTCTGCTGTAGAGCAAAAGCTCTCTGCCTCTGATCCAGGTGTATCTTATAGCATCTGTGATACAATAACAGGCTAATTTGTGAGCTTATAAATAGGGTAAAATTCAGAACTACAGTTATTGATAGACATCAACTATTTCATTCTTGGTAACTGCTAGTAATGTAGACACTACGATTTGACTATAAAAATTTATTAGGGCTGGAAAAATGGATATAAGGTTAAGAGTGCTTGCTGCATTTGCATAGTTGGGTTCCCAGCATCCATGTTGGGCATCTTATAAACCCATTAACTACAGCTCCAGGGCATGTGGTGCCCTCTTCTGGCCTCCTTGGGTGTGTGTGCATGCACACACACACACACACACACACACACACACACACACACACACACACACAAAATCTTAAAATTTATTAATATGATACAGCTTATTTTCCAAAGATTTGGCTAACCCTACAAAAATAAAACTCCATCTAATTCCTGTGAATTTATCTGTGTGTGTACAAGTCCAGTTATGATTTCACTGTCAGTCTGAAGCACTAAGAGTACTAAATCCAATGCTCGGCGCCACGCTTCAGTCTTTGGTGTAACAGTATCATAAACTCTGGGAACTAGCGCCAGGTTATCTGAAACACCTGAATGAAAAACTCCACCACTTAGTTGACTATATTTACTCAAGATGTAAGATGAAGGAGAGCCAGAGTTGGTGGCATTTTGTACATGATGTTGAATGAACGTGCTGGCTTCCACTGCTGATGGGTGAGTGGCAGTGTTAGACATGACAGCAGACAGGTATTCATGCCACCCACTTGCCAAGCACTTCAACACAGTAGGTCTGTAGACTGACAGAGATGAGGCCATCCAAGAGGAAGAATCAGGAAGCCATCCTGAACAAGCATGACTTTCTTTATTTATAGATTGCTCGGCAAGAATTTGAAGATGGCTAAGACATAAAAATTCAACAGCACCACCTCCAAGGAAGACCTTCTCCTCTTTTAGGGCATGATATAAACGATGTACACAGGACCAGAACCTGTCTTCCTTGGTTTCCATCTGAGCACTTACTGGGCAAGTGAGTACTGCTGTAACCAAATTAATTCCTTCTGTTTTTAACAAGATTGCCATTCTGTCGTTCCTGTCTGTATCATGAGGACTCGTCCAGAAGGTCACAGAGACCCCACTGCCCACACAGTCTTCATTCACTTGGGTAACGTAGGCTACAGGCACTGCTCTCGTGGCCTCTGCAAACGCTCGCAACACATTGCCACTCACTGACCCCATTACCAGTCGCTTGCTGTGCGCGCATTTTTCAGTCAGATGTTCAGATACATTTCCTTGTGCCAGGACGAGGTTCACATCGAACTGGACTAACACCTGCATCACACTCTTTGTCCACAGTTCTTCTGCACTGTCTCCTGGAAGCTTCCCACTATCTAACTCGGTCTTCCTATTTCCAGACTTATTGAATCCCAGGTGGCGGTAACTCTGTGTGAGGTCACCCTCGATGAGAATCACTCGGAAAGGCTGATCCTGCAATTCCTTTATCAGAGCACTACTAGACGTGGGTACAGCAGTGACATATCCTGAACAAACACAAGAAGAAGTTTCAGGTAAGCCGGGGAGACAGCAAGTGAGGAGTCTTGAGAGGTCGAACACAAACGGTGCCACGGAGTTGACTTGCTGCAGACGCACACTCTGCCACTGCAGCCTCACAGCTGCCTCTGCCAAGGCCATGCTGCTGCCGTCTCCGTGGCTCAAGCCAACTGCTAACTCCACCAGATCACTGCATCTCCAAGTTTTGGGAGTCGATCCGCACTGTTCTAGAAATCCATCAGGTCTGCTTATCCAGGGGCTATGCTCTGTCCTACTAAAATGCCTACTGTGAGTTAATGCTGACTTCCTGCAGAAAGAGTCTGTATACCGGCTGTGTTGCAGAGCTCGTGGTGTGTTTTTTTCCGTTTCAACCTTAGCCTGAGTTTTGAAGAGTTTGGGTGATTGTACATGTCTCCCAGAAAGACTGTAAACAGACAATAACTGAGATGCAGCATCTTTGAAATCATGCTTTTCCTGTAAGGACCCAGGATCTGAAGGGACTTGGAGAAAAGGACACAAGCTGACATCAACTGTTTCAAGTTTGTAAACTGTACTTGTGTTGTCCATGTGGTCAAATACATTGTATATGGGTACTTGAAGGGAAACTACTGCTTCAATGCAAGAGTTCAAGCCTTCGGACATTACTGAAACTATTGCTGGAGTGGGAACACCCAGATGGAGACATTCTTCAACAGCACTGCTCCATGCACCAACAAGAAACAAAAGAGTGCTGGTTCCAATTCTGTATGTGCCATTCTGTGCTTGAACTGCTTCGTTGAGAAGCTGCCCAACTGCACAGGTTAAATCCAGACCTTCGAGAAGCCTGACTGTTGAGCTGATTAACATACTTTCATGACACTCTGCATCTGTAATAAACTTGGAGGCTTTTACTGGGCCTAGGAAACTTCTTCCTGTTTGTGCAAATGATGAAAGCTGTTGTAGTCCCACATGCCTTCTTTTGTTTACGACTCTGTAAGCCATCACTACGAATAATTATCTGCAAATAAACAAACACTTGAAACTTTACTGAGTGATTGATGATAAGTGCTACATAAAGTGAAGAAAAAACAGCTCACACTTCTGGATATAGTTTCAACTAATGTGATCAGTGTGGTGATGCAGAAGAGTAACATAAGGGTGTGGGGGACAGGGTGGTGTAGAGAGGGTTGACCACTCCAAATGGCAGAGGAAATGGAGAGGAATACAAGGCAACAAGCAAGGTTTCCAGAAGGCAATCTGCAGAACGAGACTAGAAACATATTTGTGCTGTGACTTTTTGAGACAGGGTCTTTCCAAATACCTCAGGATGGTCTTAAATCTGTGATCACTGTCTCCATCTCAAGAGTGCTAGAATTACAGGTGTGTTCCATCATGTCATCTACAGGGTAACTGTGCAAGCTGAGCCAGCAAGCTGAAGGGGGTGGTAGTGAATGTACAAATATGTTAAAAAGAAAGGAAGTAAGAGAGGGAGGGAGAGAAGGAGGGAGGGAGGGAGGGAGGGAGGAAGGAAGGAAGGAAGGAAGGAAGGAAGGAAGGAAGGAAGGAAGGAAGGAAGGAAGGAAGGAAGGAAGGACGGGGAGAGAAGGAAGAAAGAGAGAAAAGGAAGAAAGCACTGTGAACTAGGAGCTATACAAGAAGCCTGGTATTGCAGGAATAGCATACATGGCAAGGAGCTGAAGGACCTAAGGCTCCAGTAGAGGAGTTGGACTATGAGGACATTTCATGCTGTGCCAAAAAACTTAAGCTTTATCCTATAATGGAAACCACTTGTGTTAAGATTAAAAAAATCACTTGATGTAGTGTTTCAAAGTTTGTACTTCTGAGTCTAGAGGCCTAGGCTTGAACTTTGCTCTACTGTTAATTAGGTGGCTAAGTGGATAGCCCTTCAGTATAGACATCTGGAAAATGAGACTAATCACAGAAGCTACTTCACAGCTACTCTGAGGAGTACAGTGCTCAGGACAGTGCCTAGCATACAGTTTTATGTGTGTTCAGATATATTTTCATTCTGGTAAGTTTGGACTGACTAGCTAAGTACCAGACTGAAAGGAGAGTAGCCACTTAATCTTCTCAGAAACATGGACAATGGGGAGAAAGATTTGAGTAATGATTACATGATGAAGGAAAAAGGGTGTTATTTAAAGAGAGATCCAAGGGCAATTGAAATTATTCAAGCTAATACTTTAGAAGTCACATCCAAAATGAATACCACCATGAGAAAGACTATTCAACTAAAAAGCTTTTAAACAATGGTACTTTCTTTCTTCTTCTTCTTTTTGTTTTTTTGTTTTTATTTTTTGAGACTAGGTTTCTCTGTGTAGCCCTGGCTGTCTTGGAACTCACTCTGAAGACCAGGATGGCCTTGAATTTACAGAGATCTGCCTACCTCTGCCTCCTGAGTGCTGGGATTAAAGCTAGGATTAAAGGTGTGTACCACCACATGGCTAATAATGGTACTTTCTAACTGAAAAACCATCTATACTAAAACTACTGCCTTGGGAGGTGTGAACTCCACTAGGTGAGACTGAAGATGTGAATACTATATGACTTTATGATTCTATGAATATTTTAATCAGAATCTTGTTCTAATAAAGACCATAACTCCAGTAAATTTGTTTCTGAACTAGCTACATTCATCTGTGAAAGTACAATTCCTCCAGAATAGCGTCTTACAGACTTTCAAGGACTAACTAAGGTAGAAAGGATGGGCAGGCCCAGCAATAATTAAGGCACTACATGAACTCTGTCTCAAGTCCTTTTTTTTTTTTTTTGGTTTTTCGAGACAGGGTTTCTCTGCGTAGCTTTGCGCCTTTCCTGGAGCTCACTTGGTAGCCCAGGCTGGCCTCGAACTCGCAGAGATCCGCCTGGCTCTGCCTCCCGAGTGCTGGGATTAAAGGCGTGCGCCACCACCGCCCGGCTCAAGTCCTTTTTTTTAAATGAAAATTTCAATCTTACATAATGAACACTTACAATACATATTCCTTGCTAACATCAAAACATAATATTAAAACATACTCTAGGACTCAACAAATTTGAATGATCATTAGGTTCATGTCTTACATCTATCTATCTGGTCTTACTTTTTCTCTTTCTCCTCATTCTCCTGTTATCACCATCTCCCTACTAAACTCTTGACTCTATTTATGAATGGTTTCAATCACTCCATCTAGCACATCTTCAAATCCTCTGCCTCTCTCTGATTCCATCTTACTTACCTTGTAAAGCTACTAATCTTGATTTAGTACAATTTAGATTTAGTACTTTCACAATGTTATCCAAACTACCACCTCTACCTTGCTCCAAAAGATTTAACAACCACAAAAGAAAACCTGGAAGCTACTAAGCAGTTACTCTATGTTTCCTTCTGTAATTGGTAATTGCTAATTTGCTTTCAGTCTGTTTTGACCTATTCTTGGTATTTCATATCAATGGAATCATGAAATATGTGCATTTTATTTAGATTATTTTGGGGGTTCTTCCACATGTATTAATTAACAATAATTCACTGCTTTTCATAGTGGAGTAATATTCCTTGGTAGGTACCATGCTTTATATATCTATTTATCCATTGCTAGACATTTGGGCTGTTTCTACTTTTTAGCTACTGTGCTTGCTTGTTTGTTTGTTTGTTTGTCTGTGCTACTGTGAACATTTCTGTACAAGTATATTTTTGAATCTGCTTCCAAATCTTTTAGCTATAAATCTAGACATGAAGTTCCTGGGCCATATGGTAATTCTATGTTTAGCTTAGGGAACTGCCCAGATGTTTTCCCAAACAGTGGAGCATTGCTAGTAGCAATGAACAAAGGTTTTGATTTCTCCACATTCTTACTGCATTAGTTTTCCAGGGCTGCTACTCAAAATTACAACTGTCAGGATGCTAAAACAATACACATTCAGACTCTGGAGATGATGATGTTGCAGGGCAGTGCTTCCTCTCAGGACTCTAGGGAAGGATCCCCTCTTCCAACTCCTAGTTACTCCTGACATTCTTTGGCTTTTAGTTACGTAACATTAGTCTTTGCCTGTTTCAACTGTCCTGTTTGTTAATTACAACATCAACTTACAGCCTACCCTAATCCAGTATGACTTCATCTTAACTAATTGCATCTACAAAGACTACTTTCAAATAAAATCACATTCTGGATGGATATGAAGTGTGTGTGTGTGTGTGTGTGTGTGTGTGTGTGTGTGTGTGTGTGTGTATTTGCACTATTCAGTCACTAGTACATTCAACAACTTTGTTTTGCTTTTGCAAAACTATAAATACCCTAGCAGATGTGAAAAGATAGCTCATCATGGTTTTGACTTCCATTTTTCTAATTACTAATGATATTAAACATCTTTTCATGGGCCTACTGGAAATTTATTTATCTTCTTTGAAGAAATGCCTATTGAAGTTTTCTGTCTATTTTAAGGGTGGGTGTAGCTTGAGAATTTCTCTCCAGCTCCCGCCAAGCCCCGCCAGTTCCAGAGCCCACTTATAAAATACACACACCGACTCATATATTATTTAAACTGCTCGGCCACTAGCTCAGGCCTACCATTGTCTAGCTCGTACTCTTATACTAAGCCCATTTCTGTTAATCTATATGTTGCCATGTCTTCCGTGGCTTTACCTGTTGCCTCTACATGATGCTCCCTGAATGGCAGCTGATGTCTCCTTTCCTCTACCTTCCTCTCCTTTTCTTCTCTCCTCTCTGCTAGTCCCGCCTATACTTCCTGCCTGGCTACTGGCCAATCAGTGTTTTATTTATACAGAGTGATATCCACAGCAGGTGGGTTATTAAAGGTTTGTGTTGTTGAGTTGTAAGAATTCTTTACACACGTCAGATAGTAAATCCTTATGAAACAACAGCCAACCTCACCCAATCAACCGCTGCAAAGACAATACTTGAAAAACACAAAAACAAACTATATCTGTTTCGAACATGTAACATATATTCTATCCTCGTTCCTTAAGCAATGTATTATAACAACTATTAACCCATTTTAAGAATACTATATACCTAAGTATGTGTGTAGGCTAGATTTAAATACTCCACCATTTTATGTAAAGCACTTATATATGTGTGGACTTTAGTTTCCATAGTGGAGTCTTAAATCATTCTCCTAAGGACAAGGAGGGAGCTACCTTATTTGATTTGCAAGTACAACCTATTGTTCTATAGGAAGTCTTTTCTGTTTTGATAATACAGTTTGACTCATAAAAATTTACAATTTTGGTAAAATTTAACATTTATTTGTTGATGCTATTGCTCATGCTCTTGGTGGTTAAAAACCCTCTGCCTGTTGAGACCCTTGACTTGCAGATGTCCATGTCTTTTACGGGCATGAGGGTTGTGATAAGAGTTCTGCTATGGTCTCCTTTCTAGTTCATGATTAAATAAGACACCACTCTGAGTGGAAAATAACCTAGAATAACAGGAAAAACCCATAGATATCTCACATTCAGTCTGTATTGAATTATGTTACAAAAGGTTTTTCCAAAGGATGGATTTCAACCATCTATAAGGAAAAAGTCATATATAACAGATAACAAAATTAATTCTCAAAGAGATCTTTTAGCATTTGAAGAATCTATTTCAAGTTTAAGTAATAACTGAAAGATTGTTTCAGCTTCCCTAACATCGGAAGAATTTCTAAATGGTTTCGAAGAGGTTGAACGGGGCTAATCACTAATACAAACTCAAAATAAGAATGCCTCATTTTCTAAGAGGATGGGTATAAAAAAGACAGTGAAGAGGATGGAAAAAAGGGTAATTTCAGAAGTGATTAAATACCTCTGGTAACTGTTCTTAGCATTTTCGTTCTACAGTGCCCAGCAATGATGTCTCCCACAAACAGGTCAATGTCATTACTTGTCAGATTAATGTTTCCTTAATTTTCAATCTGTAATTGGAAGGCAGAGTCAGATCATTTAACTGGGAGGTTGACTTTAGAAGTTTTCTTTCTAAAGATTGTAACTCGTCTTGGCTAAATATTCAGGTTAGAACACTCAGACATGCTTTCAGGGGTTATATTTTATTTCTTGATGGGTAAACCTAGAATTTTCATCATCAGAACCAAGTTTGTTCGCCTCCAGTCTCGACCTTACACCATAATCTCACCACAATACTCCACTGTGTAGAAGCTTCTCAGGAAGTCTTCACTCCTTTGTGTGGCAGAGAAAGTTCCCACCCTTTCATTTCTATGCTCAGAATCTTAGTCTCCCTAACTCACTCCAAGTAAAGGCCATGTCCTCACACAGCACTAAAATCCACGCTTCTTCCTTTCTGACTTGTCTAGTCTGCTTTGCTCAGGCCTCCTTGGTACTTTCAGAATATGCAAGGCATGCTCCCTACCTCAGTATTTCTACATGTCCCTCTTTCTGGAATGCTCTTCCCTAGGAAATCTACTGACTTAACTATCTTTAAATATTTCCCCAAATTTCCTTTTCAGGGAAGCCTACCCTGGTCAACCTATTACAAACCACAAATCTTTTTTCCTGTCATACGCTAAATACTATTTACCTGCTCCACTTTCTTTTTATTCTCTGGAACTTGGCAGAATGAGCATAGAACGTTTATTCTGTACAGGCCATCATTTTTTGTTGAACAATTTTCCAGATGACAATTCTAGCTAGCCCAAGGATCTAGACCACTGCCTGACCCTTGAGCACAGGCATTTGACAGATAGTTGTTAAGTGCCACCTTACCCCAAATTTGAGCAAACATTAAAGGAGCAAAGAGATGTTACTGTTAGTATTCCTCTTTCAATACCTTTGGATCCCTTAGTTGGGGCCCTTTAATTGCTTTTAAAGGGGGTTCCTCCTTCAAATGATAATTAGAATTGTCTCTAAAAAAAAAAAAACAACAACAACAACAACAAAAAAACAAAACAAAAAAACCCTGAAACGTAACTAAATGATTAACTGCCCCAAATCAACATTTACTTTTTCCTAAGTTTCTTTTAAGCTCACCAGTGGCTGCCGTGGTATATGATATGTGGAGTGCACTGGATAAATTTGGTAGTTTAATACTGTGTGTGGCTTTACTATCTTGCTAACTATTATTAAAGTTTTATGTACAGAATAGGAGTAGTCACTTTTCAAGACTGCATTATCCTAACCAAGTCTAGAAATTAGCATCCGAACTTATTGATAGAATTCCTGGCCACTCCCTCAGCTACATGACTGCACATGGTCTAGTAGCCAAACAAGAGGCTTTGTCATCCCAGGGCCTTATGTCCTACGTAATCCGTGTGCTGCGTGGTCATGTAATCTATGAGCATGCCTGATGTAGCTATGTACGCCCATATGCACACGTTGCGGTGAAATCCATAAAAAGAGGGTCCCAGACCTTCCTCCTCTCTCTCCCTGCACCATCATTTCCCGTAGGCCTAAGCACCCGCCTCCTGTCTCCTTTCCCTAATAAACTCTTACAGTGGGTTTTGTTGTGCCTCCTGGCTTTTCTCGAATGGTAAACAGTGCCACTTAATGGGTAACACAGCACAGCATAATAACACTTATCATTATTTTTTTTAAAGCTGGGCATAGTGGCAGGTGGATCTCTGAGTTTAAAGCCAGACTATTCTACCTAGTGAGTTCCAGGACAGCCAGAGCTACATATGGAAAAGATAATAATAATAATAATAATTTAAATCTAGAATATCCAAATTCCTAAATCATAGTGATGCAAAATGACTTAGCACTCCTTCATTCACAAAACGGTTTGAATGTGCATCATTTGCATTCCCACTGGGAAAACTTAAGACAGGAAAAATGGCTTCTAATGCAAAGGTAAACTTGGCTATTCCCCAGGAGCCTAAGATTTACGGACTACAACGTGTGTCTGCGAGGTGAGGAGCAGAAAGCCTGGCTCAAGCCACCCTGGGTCCACGCGAGGACATCGCCGGCCAGCACCCCCGCCCCCACCCGCCCACCGGCGAGCGCGGGCCCGCGAGCAGCTCTGAGGTGGAAAGGCCGCAGGACGGTTGGTCCAGTGCGTGGAACCCGCGAGACATTGCTCTCGTCCCCACCCTCCCTGCCCTTCCGGCCCACGGGGCCCACGACTCTCCTCACCGCGCGCCCCTCCAAACATCGCGGAATCCCAGGCAGCCCTGCGCTCAGTCCCAGCACTCTTTTCTTCCCATTGGGCGCAATGGCCGTCAATCACGGAAGCTGGTAGGCGGGCTTGCGCTCCGAGCGCGGCCTTAGCAACGGCCCGCCTGGAGCGCCAGCTAGGACTGGGAGGGCCGCTGTTGCGCTACGCGGGCTCGGGCGGGGAAGCGGGTTGGAGACATGGTGAGTGCTATGGGACCCGAGTGTGGTTGCCAATTTACTGACTCTCGTGCCAGGATCCTTGGCTACCCTTAGTGACTAAGCCAGGGGACAGCGGGCCACTGACAGCCAGAGGGCCATCAACTCAGCGGCAGAGGAGAAGGGACCACTGACTGAGCCACTGAGGGTCAGGGGGCCACCAACTCACTCACTGAAGAGGGCTACCTAATTAGCCACTTAGGATAAGGGGACCACCTGCTTAGCAACTGAGGGTCATCAACTCAGCCGCTGACAGGAAGCGGGGCGCCTAGTTAACCACTGATAATTAGAGGGCCAGCAACTCTTTCACTGAAGGGAAGGGGCCACTGACTCAGTCCTGATGGTCAGGGGTCCACCAACTCAGGCCACTCACAGCTAAGGGACCACTGACTTCTTGCTGAGAAAATGCAGACTCAGATGGCTGCCCTAGGATCTGGGACGACCACAGCCAATAACTAATATAAAGCCGGCCACTTAGATCCGCAGTCACCTCCAGGGCTTCCTCACTTCCACCTGCAGAGAGAAGAAGAATCTGTAGTGGTTCTGTGACCCGGCTGGGTGACAGAGAGAAGCGAACAGCAGAAAGGACCTTCATCTTCCACGCATTAAGCCAGACGTTCTCATCCAGATCTGTGGAGTAGCTGTTCACCAGAACTGCTTTTTCTCTTTTGTGCTCCTGTAGAATAGGACACTTGCTAGTGGAGAGTGGGAGAGGATAATTGTGTTCTAGGAAACATTCCCCACTCCCACCCCTGCATGTACTGTGATACGTATATGAAAGACACACATTCCTTAAGTTAGTACTTTCCTGATAACCCAGGACTAACTGCATTCTCATACAACACCACACAGCTCTACGCTGTCTTCCTTGTTGCTTCTCTCTTCAAAGGCGTTAGTTTTATAAGGAAAATCTAAAAGAAAAAAAGAACACCACACTTTCAATCAAGAGATGAATAACCATACTCGGGAGGCTGAGGCAGGAGGACTAGGAGTTCCAGGCCAGTCTGGGCTCCATAGGGAGACCCTGTCTCAAAAGGCAAAACAAACAAAAAAAGATATTAGTAACCAAAAGCATTAACAGGGGCTTGGGGATGAGCTCATTCTATAGGAGGAAATGGGATACTTGAACATGTGCACTCCGGTTATATAGTTTTCATCCACATGTGTACGTACTGCAGGCATCCAGCCACCGAACAACTCTAGACCAATGGAAGAAAAAAGCAGCGAAACTTGAATTGAGTGATGCCCAAAAACAAGAAATAAAAGAGGCCTTCGACTTATTCGATGTTGACAGTTCTGGAACCATAGACGTGAAAGAATTGAAGGTTCTGAAACTATTTCTAAGACATTTGAAAAACCACACTACTGTGTGTGTGTGGCTTGGGGGGACAGAACCCAGGGCTCTAACTCTAGGCTTGCCCACAGCCCATAACCGTAGTCTTCTGAAAGGTATGTATGTATACCTGCCCCGAGTCAACAATACAATATCTTTTAACATTTTAGTTGTGTCCTTGGTTGATGGGTAAGTCAAGACCCAGAATCATCAAGGTTATGGACTCGGTCACAGTAAGATCAGCTGTATGCTCTGATTGTGTTAGAGAACAAAGAAGCCATTAATTAGTAATTTAAAAGTTCAAGGTGAGATCACGGCATACTAAAATATATCCCCTTCCTGCTGCAGATTGCAATGCGGGCCTTAGGATTTGAGCCAAAGAAAGAAGAAATCAGACAAATGATAGCGGAAATCGACAAAGAAGGAAATGGCACCATTTGTTTTGAAGACTTTTTTGCCATTATGAGTGTGAAAATGGTACAGTCACTCTCCTTGTCAGAGAAATGACGTCAGAGCCTTGTACATGTCTGGGGCGGGAGCACTGGGATTTCTTGGAGGAACTGGAACTAGTTCTTTAAGGGCGGGTGGGATGGAATAGCACAGCAAGAACACGTGTTTTCCGAGTGGTAAAGATTGTAGAGAGGGTTCTATTGGAGGATTATTAACGCCATGTAGTTAAAAGGGAGGTTTATTTTGGGGGACAACTTACAACAAGTAAAGGGGTAGGTTACAGGATCTGGGAGAGGTGAGGTGCAGCCCAGCAGGGTTCTCTGGACAACTCCACTCAGTCTACCATCCGGCATCCAGGATCACCAGGAACAAAAAGAAGCCAGCACTTGTGGATCTTGGGTCTTAAGGGTTCCCATCTTGGCCCCACCTCACGGGCAGGTCATAGGTAGGCGTGACAATTACGTGGGGCTAGTACTTCTAGGTCAAAGCTGGAACAGCTACCCCCTACAGGGTTCTGTCAGGACATACTGACATCTGGCAAGATGGAAGGAGCACACACACCATGCCTTGGAGCTGGCAATCACTGAGTGCCTCCTTTTGCCACTGTTCCTGAGAATACCCCTGGCTCTTGGAGCTTGCTGTCTTACGTACCTCAAGGGCAGGTGTGAGTATGTTGAAATAATTATTACAAGGGCAATAGGCTGAGAACTCAGCCTCCTGGTACAAATGTGCACATACAGCTCTAGAATTAATAGACCTACTAAGTCCAGCTTGATGGAACAAATAAAAAAATTAACCAATGACATTGCATTTTCTAAAGAGTGAAAAGGATGAGAAAGAAGAAATACTGAAGGCTTTTAAATTATTTGATGACGATGCTACTGGCAGCATATCACTAAATAACATCAAGAGGGTTGCCAAGGAACTAGGGGAAAACTTAACAGAAGATGAATTGCAGGTAAATATTGTTTATTTTATAATTACAATGTGTGAATAATTTTATATGGCTTATATAACTTAGCTGTATTTACACAGTAAAAGCAAAAAAATTCCTGTTGAATTTCCATTATTATATATTTTTAATAGTTTCAGTCTCTCATGTTACATTTTTGTGTTCCAGGAAATGCTCGATGAAGCAGATCGCGATGGGGATGGAGAGATTAACGAGGAGGAGTTTTTGAGGATGATGAGGAGGACCAGTCTTTATTAGCTCTGCTTCTTGCCTTCTAGGAAGTTTTGACAGCTTGCCTGTTAAGCAGTTTAATAATGTGATACTTTGGCTCATTCATTTCCATTTTTAGTTTATATGCTCAGCTTAGTCTCTTGGTGTCTAATCTATGCAAGAACATCATTTAAGTCTGTAGTAGCAACAATAAAAAATCCATGACTTATTTGAACCTTGAACCCCAAAACAGTATTTTTACATGCTATTTTTAAATTTTTAGGTTCCAAAGACATTCAAAATTTATTTTTTATTTAATAAACTTGGCTCCCACATCCAAATGAAATTGTTTATAAAAAATCTGAAAAAAATAATATTTTTCCATTATATCCTTTTGTATGACTTTAAAAACGCCAACAAACTTGTTTTGTTAATCATTTCTTCAAATGTGTAAAGTATTAATAAAATTGACTTACGTAATTACTGGTAGTTACTACTGTGTTTTGAAGGAGGCAACTTGGTAATGGATTCTTTAAGAGATGAGGCCATTAGAGTTCCTCCTTTATTAATGAGATTAAGACCCCTTTAAAGAGTCTTCAAGGCTTATGAGGTGACTCAGCAGGTCAGGCACTTGTCACCATGCCTGACAACCTGGGTTTGGTCCCACGTGATGGAAGGTGAAAACTGGCTCCCACAAGTTGTCCTCTGATCTCTACAGGCTCACACAATACATAAATGTAATTTAAATTTATTATTATGTGTATGAGTGTTTTACCTGCATATATATTCGTGTACCATTTGGTGTCTGGTGCCCACAAAGGTTAGAAGAGGGCTTTGGAATTACAGAAGGTTGTGAGCTGCTATGTGGGTGCTGAAAATTGAACCCCTGGCCCCAGGAAGAGAAGCCTGTGCTTTTAACTGCTGAATTGTTCATCCAATCCCCATAAGTGAAATTTTAAAACATTAAGTCTACTTAAAAGTGGTGGCTTTTTTTTTATTAAAGCTATCAGAGTTAGTCATATTCATAGTGTATAGAAGGATTATTTCACAGAATTTTCCCTTTTTTGTCCAATTAAAAAGGAAGGTTTTAACCTTAACTCAGTAAAACTATATATAACAAAACAGTAATTAAGAATTACATTTACAACAACATCCAGTCCATTTGTATTTGGCAAAATTAGAGAAAATATTCTATTATTTATCTTATCTTTGGAGTCTAAAGTTTTATACCTAATTTACCTTTTATCATAACTAAAGAAAACTATGACTATCTAGTCTTCAACTCTGTCAAAGACCCCAGAAGTGTGAAATGTCACCTAATGACAGGGACATCAGGCTGTCTGGACAATCACCCTGGGTTCTTCTATAACATTGGGGCATCCAGCTTTGGTCTACAGGCCTGGTATATATGGCAGATATTTCTGAGAAGCAGAGAATTTTGAAGGACTGTCTACCTTGTCTTGGCAAAGTTTGGCAGTCACTTTCTTTTGCTTCCTGCTAGTCCAGTTTGGACAATATACTGTCAGCAATTGAGGCAAGGGTGGTTTCTTTGCCCAAATAGCCAGCTTTTGCCATAAAGAAAGCAAATGCCATATGGAGTTTCTTTGATGCCCATCATCATCTTTGAAGTAGATTGGTGCTGCCAGGAGCAGACATGTTTCAGTGTCATAAAAAGTCTTATGTTATTTAAACATATTGAATCACATATTCTGTAGGTCTTTGAAGTATTTGAAGACCATATCTATCTATATCTGTGCATGACCTTGAAAACATACCTGACATGACTATAAGTTTTACTATTATAGGTGAGTATTAATCTGTATTTCTTAATTACACATTACATTTTAAATGTGCTGCATAAGCATAATACCCTAAAGAAGAGTAGAAACATACATACAGCATAACAAAATTAACCTTAAATTTGTATCAATTAACCAAAATCCATACCAATGTGAAATACTTAGGATTAGTATTTGTTTTTTTAGTGTAAAAGTAAATTCAATAATCTATCCTTTCATCCTATTATTTCTATCCCCCCTTTTTTTAGAATAAAAGCTCTGAATTTAACCTCTTTTCTTTAGCTTTTTCTTTTCTTTAGCTTTTTCTTTTCTTTTCTTCTTCTTTTTTTTTTTTTACTATGACCAGTAATAACTTGTAACCAACGTCCCTTAAATAACAATAAACATCCATAATCCATTTTTTGGGAATGTGGGTGTAATTCTCTAGACTGCTTCCTGTGGCAGTATTCTTGCTGAGCTACTCTTGGCCTGGTTCCAAAGAGTAGCACTTAGCCCTAATTCTCCCTTTGTGTAACCACACCTTTTGTTTCTCTTATATCTTTGTTTCCCTTATCGCCCTATATGAATCTTGCCTGAGAGTCAAAGATCAGAAAGTCTACCAAGGATCGAAGGCCTATGCAAAACTGGGTCTAGGAAACCTGGAAAACCGTGGTACCTGAGAAACCAAGGAATTTGCACTTGGCATTTTATCTCTGGGAGCTCCTCTCAGGTTGATTTGAAGGTGCAGAAATTAACTGGCTAAACTGTAATTAGAGAGAAATAAAAATGCCCTAGGCAAAGGAAAAGGGCTTCAGTCCTTCTGAGGCTGGACCCCCCTGCAGCCATGAAAGGCTGGATTCATTCTTAAGATGCCTCTGAGTCTTCTTTCCATGGATTCGTGTGAACCCACACACCCATGCCCCAACAAACAGTGACAACTTCCTGTTGTCCGGGGGCACTGGTAATCGTTGGATGCTGAGAAAATTTAAGATAATGGTTAAATCTTGGCTGTAGTAGTCTGTGAGGCTGGATCATCTCAGTCAGCTGCCTTGAAGCCGTCCATTTTTATTGGTGTCTGGTCCCCTTGCTTTGAAACTACATAAACTTTTAAAGGCAACATACATATCTGCATTTATACAAGTATAGACTGCATTATACATGAGTCAGCCAAAGATGATTTTTTTGTTATGTGTTTGAACAGGTAAAATATACATCATGTGTCTAGTTTTTCTAGGTTTATTTCTTTGTATGTGGTCAGGATTTTCAGAGGGGTCTTCCTTGATCAAACCTGATCATCTTTAACTTTGAACAAATCCACAGTCTTTTATTTTCTGTGGAAATAAAAGCATAACCTCTTCCCCAAAATAACGTATCTTTTGACTTAAAGCTTGAAATCAAGATATTTTTTAAATATATAGGTTGGTTTAATCTAGTACCTTTTATAATCCAGTGTCTATTAGCAGCCAAAAATTTTAATGACAACACAATAACATGTAGGATCCAAACTCTCTGAGTCATTTTCATCTTTATGTGGCTTATTTCCTTTATATTACTTTACTCCTTTTTTAAGGACTTTACTATTATTTTAAAACTATATATTTATTTTTATGACTGTTTATACCTTCTCTTTTCTCTTCTAAGCCTACACATATTTTTTTTTAATTTTTTTTTGTATTTTATAAATGTTTTAAAATCTTATTTTAATTTGATGTTGACTTCCACATGTACCAAGCATGACACAGTGTATATGCAGACAGAACACTCATACACATAAAATAAAAAAGACATTTGGATATATATATATATATATATATGTTTTTCCAGACAAGGTTTCTCTGTGTAACCCTGGCTGTCCTGGGTCTCCCTCTGTAGAACAGAGTGGCTTCACTCACAGGGATCTACCTGCCTCTGCCCCCTGAGTACTGGGACTACAAGGCTTGGGCCACCACCACCTGGCTCTGAAAGAGATTTTTAGTTTGGGGGGAAAATGCAATCATGAGCCAGCCATCATCATCCCTGTCTGTAATCCCACACTGTGGAGGCTGAGGCAGGGAGAGCCTGAGGATTTTAGGCCAACCTGGGCACATGATGTCTTGGAATGGAGTTCTCTGGGCTTAGCCCATTTGCCGTTGGTTGTCATTGTTCATTTCTGTTGCTGTAATAAAACACTCCGACCGTAAGCAGCCTTGGGGAGGAAAGGATTTATTTGTCTTCTACTTCCAGGCCACAGTCCACCACCGAGAGGAGCCACCGGGAGCTATTCAGAGGGCCTGATCCAGCTGGGAGCCCCTCAGCCTTTGGTTCATAGTTCATGTGTTTCCATTCATTTGGCTATTTTTTTTCAATAATTGAGTAAAACTGAAATTTATTATATGCCACAGTCGTCCTAGGGACCTCCATGCTATATATATAGCCTCTATGGTTCTATGGGTTGTGGTCTGATTGTTCATTTTATATCTAGAATCCACCAATGAGTGAGTACATACCATAACTGTCTTTCTGGGTTTGGGTTACCTCACTCAGGATGATTTTTTCTAGTTCCATCCATTTGCCTGCAAATTTCATGCTTTCATTGTTTTTCTCTGCTGAGTAGTACTCCATTGTGTATATGTACCACATTTTTTTCATCCATTCTTCCGTTGATGGGCATCTAGGTTGTTTCCAGGTTCTGGCTATTACAAATAGGCCTACACATATTTTTAAACACACTGTAACCCATTTAGAGGTTTTTCTTTTTTATGTCTGAATCTCTATTGCATATCTGTAATCTTTTTCTGACCACATGAGCCTTTAAACTGTTAATCAGCGTGGCTAGCACCAAAGCCTCCGATTTTGTGGCTGGTTTCATCCCTCTTGGTTCCCTGTGAATCTAGTTTCATGGCAGAAGTACCAAAGAGAGTAAACCACATTTATGGCCCCAACTCTGGGGAGTTTTTGGGTCCACACTGCCACCAAGTAGTGCACAGCCTGCTGATCATAAACCCCATTTAATTGTTCAGTAGCAGGGCCATTTTTGTGACTAGCACTGAGCCAGGAAGCTGTCTCTTAAAAAGACCCATGTCTCTGCTTGACACTAGCAAACAGAGCCTACCCTATTGAAGACTATTAGGGTCCAGACCTTCTATAGTTTTCTCCCAGAGTTCCAGAAGAGATGTTACCAGTGGTAGATAAATTAATCTGAGGGATACTTGAATGAATCTAAGTACACCGAGCTCTTTAGTCCATTCACTTTATTCTTTTAAGTCAAAAATCTCTCCACATAGCTTCAGTTCTGTTCTCATAGCTCCTTTCTGTCCCTCATTGTTCTATCTAAGTTCTTTCCATCTTTGTTCCCTTCCCCTCTCCCCAGTTCAGTTTACATACACATACTATCCTCAATTCTCTGGCTCTGCCACTTTCTGCTTGAGCAGGGCAGTCTGCCCCCAGGAAGCTTGTGTCACTGCTTGATGTACCTGGTCTGTGAAAGTTCTTTTGTTCTGAGTTAATTGTTAAAGGGGAAGTTTAGAGATACCACTAAGGCTATGGAAGAAGGGAGGGTTAAAGCTTAATTTGCACAAGAAACAAAACTTTGTACCTAACATCTGCCTGAACTTGGCAGTTGTCTCCATATGGGTATTTACCTTATATCAGGAGAGTAGTGTGTGGTCTGGAATGTTTATGTCTGCAGTCTGTCCTTGGAATTGAGAAATGTCTCAGATAAAATGCTTTTGTCCAGAGATGGCCCTAGCCAGGTGTTGCTAATGACAATAATTACAGAAAGGCCTAAAATTAGGGGTCTGTTTG
Organism: Peromyscus maniculatus bairdii; assembly: GCF_049852395.1. NCBI lineage: Eukaryota > Metazoa > Chordata > Mammalia > Rodentia > Cricetidae > Peromyscus > Peromyscus maniculatus. The sequence continues at coordinate 1,892,718 of NC_134857.1, forward strand.
TGTGACTGCTTTTAGCACACAGTTGGGAGATATATATCCAAATACTTTAATTGTATAGGGAAAATTGTGCCTATTGAATCATCAAACACATTGTTCTAGGAATGGAAAAGCTACAATAGCACATGAGAAATTCATAGCTAATATTCAAAAGCCAATATCACCAAGACTCCTTAAGCCTCGGCTTTATCCTCTGGAAAGGCCCTTGGCTTCTTCCAGGCACAGCTTTGCCATAGTCAGCTGAATTTCTGCTTCATATTTCTACATCCCACAGCACTACACTAGAAAATGCTGCTACCAAGAAGCCATGCTTGACTCTGTTTTTGTGTGCTTAGAATCCTTTTAAAGCTTTGTCAGGTCTTATGTGGAAATTCTGGCCCCACATTGGAACACCATTTGTAGGAGGAAGTTTCTGTCCTGCCAGCAGTTCCCAAATAAACACACTGAGGTTTATAGTAATTATAAATGCTTGTTCAATAGCTCAGGCTTATTACTAACTAGCTCTTACAACTTAACCCTTATTTCTTATCTATTCTCTGCCATATGGCTCATGGATTGTTACCTCATTTTCTACACATCTTGCTTCCTCTGCCTCTGCTGATGTCTTCCCTGACTCTGCCTTTCTTCCTCCTATCATTCTTAATTTGGCTCTCCCACCTAACCTTGTCCTGTTCAGCTATTGGCCAGTCAGCTTCTTTTTTTGAGGGGAGGGGGGTTCGAGACAAGGTTTCTCTGTAGCTTTGGAGCCTGTCCTAGACTAGCTCTGTAGACCAGGCTGGCCTCAAACTCACAGAGATCCACCTGCCTCTGCCTCCCGAGTGCTGGGATTACAGGCGTGCACCACCACCGCCTGGCTAGTCAGCTTCTTTATTAAACAATCAGAGTAATACATATTCACAGTGTACAGAAGGATTACTCCAGAGTAGAGTTCAGTCTAAATTTTTTATTGGGCTCAACTACCAGCCAACTTAAATTAGATCCATGTCATTCTTTTCAAAGTCTGGTATAATATAACACAATAATTTTCTTCATTATATAGCCTAGTTTAGCTTTGGAGTCATGATCTCCTCCTGCCTCATCCTTCCAGGCAGTTGCATTATAAGTTTGTGTACCACACCACATTTGATTTTGAAGAGACTAAAATGATTTTCCTTTTAGTGCCCAGGATCGATCATTATTCTATTTCCAGCCTTTTTTATGAAGGTTTGTAGATTGACCAAATAGTATGGATTTGATTTTGCTCTTAAGAGAGGAAGGGAAATGCAGAGAACTAGACAAAATGGCACTGAATTGGGTAAGAACAAGTAAATTCTGAGACTTTTGGCTAAAATACCCCAAGCCTCATCTGACATGGAAGGCAAAATCTCATCATTTTACCTATTTTTTTTCTGTGAAAATAATAAATACACAGAATTTCCTTTTAAACAAAATGTATAAGTCCCATAATTATTTTGTATAGGGAAACACGTTGAGACACAAGCACTCTGTCATACTTTACCTTCTGTGGGGCAGACACAGAGACCGGAATGCATTTCACAGTAGCTCAGCACTTCTGGAGGTTTTTCTGTGCCAACAATATTCCCAGGATCTTAGGGGTTTCAAGCACTTTTGGGGTACCTTGAGAACAAATCCCTCAAACAAAGCAAACTCCTATCAAATGTTGATAAAAGTGTTTCAGCCTGGGATGAAATCCAAATCATCTCAAAAAATGAAAATGTGTTTCAAAAAAAATTCAGTGGTGATAGAAAGAGCCCCCTTTTACTTTATCATCAACTGCATTCTGTTAAGAGTAATGTAATCACTGTGAGAAGAAATATTAAAAGATATGGTATCATTTTTTTACTGCTACACAATTTGAACACCTGTAGAAATTATCGCATCAATGTACGTTTATAATTTAATGGATTAGCCATACTCACCATCAAAGGGAAATAGGAAATGGGAGAATACATATGGAATTTATGCAGATGAATTTGTTTGAAGAACCCTCACAGAAACTTGTGCTGTCCCAATTTCCAGGCTGCTTCTCCTCATGGGGCAGTTATCTAGTCCTGGCCTTTCCTTCTCTATGCTGTCGAAGTGGGCACTTCTTCATCCCCTTCCACAGTTGTGTTCCAAGTCAGTTTTAGTAGATGTTTTCAGCAGGAAGATTCCTTCAGTATGTTCCGATCCAAAGAGAAATGTAATTGTCTTAGAAAAATAATTTGTCTGGAGGCAATGTACTGGAATTGGGGGCGACTGCTCACAGAACACCCTGTAAGGAGAGCGTCGACCACTCCAGAGGTGGTGGGACCTGGGAGAGTGGAGCCTAAAAGTGAGGCAGACTGAAGTCTCACACAATAGCCAACATTATTCAGAGCATCAGAGAATTTTCTCTAAGGGTTAGGAAGAGCCACCGGAGTAGAGTGTACAGTCACAAGAGCAAGCTGAACATGGTGGGCAGGCCACATGTGGCAAAAACACTTTCCACAGAGGCATATAAACAAATAAGAATAGCCAATTGTAATGAGTAATCTGAAGTAAACTCATTCCTATCTGCTACACCTGAGAGGAGCATGGGAACATATCCTGAGAACAATTCCATGTTTTGAAGAAACTGAAGTCACAAGACTCTTGTTCTCTTGGAGTTTTCTTGCAAGCACTCAGAAATCTTGCACGATTCCATTCTTGGACCGTGTTCCAACAAGTGAGGAAGGCAGGACTAAGTCACCTTTGCTTAGAAATGAGCTTCCATTCAAACCTTCCCTCACGTCTTCTTGTTTTCCTTTAGGCTGAGGAAATGTTCCTTTAGTCTTATCAAGCAGTTGACAAGAAGAAATGTCAACAGTTGAGTGCTGACAGCTTAGCTGGATGTCACCTCCTTCCCACAGGTCTTACTGAAGAAGATGTGGTTGGATGCTGTTTTCATCCCGATCTTACAGAGGAGAATGCTGAGGGGTTGGGGTCAGTGAGTTTGAATGACTAGGAGTCATGGCCCAGGTCTGCTGCCTTCAGGGCCTAACTCTACTGCACTCACCAGGCCCCAAATCTTGCGTTTTCCTTCAAATGAGAAATGCCAATAGTTTACACTTTCAAGGAAGAAAAAACCAGAATTTTTGATATTTGGAGCAATGAAAGAAGGGGGACTTGAAATGCACTATAGTGAAAAAATGAAGCTAAACAGAAGCACATTTAAAAAAAAATATTTGTAAATTCAGTGGTAGGGAGGTGTGATGTGGCCAGTAATAGTCAAGACAAATAGATACTTGGAAGATCAGTAATGCATCCTCTTAAGAATATGAGTTACTTAATATCTTGTATAAGAACATTCTCCCTCAATTTTACCTGACTTTCTGGAGACAGTTCACTTTGACTTAATTTATTTTAAAAACAAGTTTAATATTTGTCCAACGAGTGAACCATGGAGAGCGATGCTAACAGCAATTGGGTGCTCACAAGCTTCATCTCTGGAATTGTGGCTCTTTCGTGCATGGTGGGGGACCAAGCTCTCCCACTAGAGGGCGTTGAGGTCGTGTCTTGCAGTTGGCCTAGCGAGGGTGTGGTCTGATTTATGATCATTAGGATACTTTTACAGAAAGTAGTAATGGTGTTAGAGACAGTTCAATGCAAAAGCTGTAACTTAGCTAGTAAGTTGTATTATTCTTTAACGCACTTCCTTGATAACTAATCACTTATGCAAATGTAAGTCAATAGTTTCACTTAAAACCCTATCCTATAATTATAGTAGCTGACTTTTCAGGAAAAAATATTTGAAAGTTTGAGGCAGACTTTCCTTCCTAACATACTTGTAAAGATGTCTGATGTTTCCTCTGACTATAAGTAGGAAGAACAAAATTATTTGATATAAAAATAGCTTTAAAAGAGTATTATCAAACAGTTGACAAGAAGATGATTTGAGAAAGCAGGGAGATGTGTGAGCTTTATTTGCTACACACCTCTGTGCTATTTAAATTTTTATGAACATAATTTTTAAAACTATAAGTTAAAAAGAAAAAAATAAATTGCATGTACAAATGAGGCGAAAGCAATACTTATTAAAGTGAATTTTAAATGTCTAAACATATAATCTGCCTAGAGATGGAGAAATCATCTACGTGTCACTAGTAGGCATTCAACACACAGTCTAAAAAAGTGAATGTTATATTGCATCTTCAGAGAGGGCTTTTCTCTTACTTTATATGGCATTGGTTAGGAAGAGGAACTATTCATTTTTCATTCTAATCTTGAAATAGGGAGTAAGATGAGAACTATTTTTGAATAAATAAGTTATTTATTTAATATAAAATTTAAAATGGAATATGTTTGATTTGGTGTTATTCCAAATATACCAGTCTAATTGACAATTAAACATTTTTTTCCACATTTAACAAAAGAATTAGAGCCAGGCATGGTGGCACATACCTTTACTCCCAGCACTTGGGAGGCAGAGGCAGGTAGATCTCTGTGAGTTCAAGGCCAGCCTGGTCTACAAGGTAAGTTCCAGGACAGCCAGGGCTGTTAACAGAAAGAAACCCTGTCTTGAACAGAGAGAAGGGGAAGGGGGAAGTAAAAAGATATATAACTCAATTGTGAGAAAGTTAACATATACAAAAAAAATCACAATATAGAAATAAGAAAACATAGTCAAAATATATTATGTCCAACATAAGGTTCTTCATATTAATTTTAAGCTTATGGAAAAATATATACATATATTATATATTACTTTTTATTAGAAACCTGTAAGCACTTTTTAACTTCTCTTAGATATGTATCATGAATATATTAAATGCTAAACCATATAAAAATGATAAAGTAAAAATCTACAAATGAAAATAACTACCCCATAATACCACCCACAGACATCCTGCAGGGGTATTTAATGTGAATACAAGAAGTAATAGTGCCTGACTATTCTCATGTGTAACCTGAGTGACATGCCTTCTTCCCAAAGTACTAACGTTAAACCATCCTTGCCAGAAAGGGATTATCATGGCAGCATCTGGCTGGAGAACACAGGGGATCCTGGGACAAGAATGTGTCTTAAGAATGTCTGCTTACCATAATGGGATTTTAAAATGAAGTTTGAATAAATAGTCAGATAAACAGGAAACCAGACTTATTTTTCTCCCATAAATAAAGGTTCTGATGATGGAAGCAACCTATGATAAAAGTTTGAGACATACTAGAAAAGCAGTCAAACATGGACAGTAGGAAAAGAGAGTGATCTAACTTGAGCAAGAGCACATTTTTTATCCACATTGGCTAAGCATGTAGTATGTGTGACAGATAATAACATCTAATGTCATCTTCTCAATGCTGTATTCTCAGTAAATTTGTAGTATGAACTTATACCTGAGATACATATTTAGATGTAATCTCTTAGCATAATCATTCTTTGGGGCCTCATTCACTTAGTTCATGAAACTGAGTTAAAGAATCCCAGGAGATATCTTACATGACTGATTCCAATTAACAGCAAAATTCTGTTGTGTCAACTACATTAAACATGATAGGCAAGTATGATACTAAAACACATATGTTTAAAATGCTTGTGAGTTTTTTTTGCCCATACAAGTCTGAATCTAGAAATTATAAACTATTATTTCATTTATGTCAATTTTTACACAGTATTATAGCTCAGAATACCTTACATTTTCCTTTTTCTGATTTTATTGTTTCAGGATTTCTTTACAGGTATATGTGTTATTGGAGTCCCTCTAAACTGCTGTTCAGAATTGTGTTTGGTGAACCACAGTGCCTCACTTCACACCATCTGATCCCCTTCCTCTGGTTTACATTTTGTTTTCTCATTTCATTAGGACTCAAGAACCTTGTTCCCCTGTGGTTAACATGATTTCTGCTCGTGACAACAGGGAGGGTTTGTGAATCAAGACAAGATGGTTTCTCATGTTTCAATCCTGCAGACAGTCTATGAATCAAAGGGATTTTTTAAGATGAGTTGACCAATCTATTTTCATTCCCATGTGTCACCATTTTCCTGGAAACTCTTACTTGCTAGGTGAGACTTTAACTTAGGGAGGTTCTCTGTCAGCTTGGTCTGACTCTGCAGGATCTCACAACCAGGCCAGAAAGCTGAAAGTGTTGCTCCTGTGTCCATGGCAACTATTTGAAGGGCCAAATACAGGATCATTGATTCATGTAGGACCAGGCAGAGAAGGAACTGAGTGGTTGAGGAAAACCCCTTTTAGTCAGAAACTTTCTTGAGGAGGTCAAGCCCTCTGAAAATTTAATGGAAAAGTACCCAATAGTACCTTTATGTGAAAAAAGGCCATGAGTGTTCTTAAGGAGGGAATTCACTCTTGTGTGTTACCATGGATCCATTTCCACTTGCGTGTTTTCGTAGGTCCATTTCCCCTCTTCCCCTCTTCCTGCCTCTGTTCCTGCCTGCCAGCCCACCATGCCTTTATGCCTTTTCTTTACACTCACCGTGACATTTTTCTGGGTTGGCAGGAACGGGTTCAACATCTGCCAACTAGCAGGTGAGGCTGTTTTGGGGTGATCCACATATGTATGATCTTAGTGAGGGGCCAATACGTGCTGCCAAGTTGCACTATGCAGCTTCCCGGGGGTACCTGGGAAAAAGTGTCCTGCATCGGAGTTGGCACAGGGAGCCCACACTCCTCCTTAGCTCCATCTACTTGAAGAGCTATGATTTAATCACTGGCCCTGAGCAGATGTTCAAAGCACTTCCGCCATACTCGAACACAATCGTACCATGTTAAAGAATCAAGCGGTGCTCTTCTGATAGGCCATAGTCATGTCTGACATAAAGAATCTTGTCACCGTGATATCGTCCCCTGGGGGAGAGAAGTGATGCTCCAAACTGTCAGGCAAATGTGTACGGCTCTGGCAAAGACACAGATCTAGGCTGTTGCACCTCGAGAAGAAAATTGGTAAACAGGAACGTTTTAAGAATGTTTAGGTCTTTGGCTGTTGGTGGCACCTTGGTTTCTACTCAAGCTGACACTATAAAAAGATCTCAGAGATGGTATTTTTGTTACATTCATGATTAAGAAGTTTATTTTGAAGTCTCCAAGAAGCCAGTTAAAATCTGGGCCTTTCATCATTTCCTTCATCCAGGGGAGGTCAGAGAGACAAGGAGAATAAGGCAGTTACCCATTAGAGAGCTGCTTGTTACTACAACACAGTTGGTTTTTTATTATTGACATAATTTTTAATAGATTCCTTGGGAATTTCACATCATGCACCCCAGTCCCACTCATTTCCCAGTCCCTCCCTATATCTACCCTTCACTTTGTAGTGTTGCCCCCCCCCCTGCCCCACAAAGGAAAACTAAAAAAGAAATAAAAAATAAAAATAAACACACAGCTTTATTTGCTAATGTTCTTTATGTAGTATGTTGCTGGTTAGGTTCAAGGCCTCTGGCTTCTGGTACATCATCAATACTAGACACTCACCAGACTCCTCTCAGAGTCATGGAGGTCCTGGGGCTGTGGTTCTGTAGGCCAGACCCATCATGTGCTCCAGCAGGTTATGGATGGGGTAGATGTTGGGGAGTGCCAACTCAAAGCCCTGGATGTGTGTCTGAGTGGTAGCTGGATTGTTCTGTCCCCCACTGCTGCGACCACCACCCGCCTCAGGTGAGGGGCAGAGCCAGCTTCCCACACCTGTGGTGAAGGGTATGGCCAGCTTTCCCAAGTGTGAGGATGTGGCTCTCTTATTAGGGATAGGGCCGGCTTTCCTGTGCCTGGGTCATGGGATTGTGTCAGGGCCCGCCAGGGGAGGGGTCAGCTCTCCAGTGAGCAGGGAAATCAGTGCTACCTGGGCCAGTGAGGGGTGGGGCCAACACAGCAGGGTCCTCCTACTTCAACATGTGATGCAACACATGGACCCCTGTGGTAACACGGGCAATAGACTTCAACATAGATCCAAGCCGCAGCAGGACCACGGACCCAGACATGGCCATCAACAGCAGCCTGGGCCTCGCTGTCAGCATGGACCCAGATGGCAGTTCAGGCCTCTCAGATCAGAATGGGCCCAGAAGAAGCATGGTCCCCAGATTTCAAAATGGCCCCAAGTAGCAGCCCAAACTCTGGGCAGTTACATGGCCTTCAATGTAACAGGAGCCACGGACCTCAACACAGACCCTGGCTGTGGTAGGACCACAGAACCAGACATGGCCCCTGGCCACAGTTTTGGCTAGGACATAAACATGGCCCATGGTGGCAGCAAAGGCCATCCCCATCTGTATGACCCTAGTGGCAGTGTGACCCTGGCCACCAACATGGTCTTAGATGTTGCGATAGACCCTGCCCTAGACACGGCCTTCAGTGGTAACTAGAGCCATGGATATGGACACAGACCCTGGCTGTGGGAGAGTCATGGACCCAGATGTGGCCCTCAGCAGCAGCTCAGGCCTGGACAACACAATGGCCATGAGGGACAGCACAGGCCACTCAGGTTGGGGTGATTCCAGCAGCAGCACATCCCTCGGACCCCGACATGGCCACACAAGGCAGCCCAGAAGCTGGGCATCCTTGTGGCCTTTGGTGGCAACTCGGACAATGAACATTAACACAGACCCTGGCTGCATTAGGATCACAGACCCAGACATGGTCCTCGACCTGGATGCCACCGTGGCCCCGGGCAGCTGTGCAGGCCACTCAGATCATCATCACCCCAGCTGCAACAACATGGCCCCATATGGCAGCCCAGACCTCCAGGATCTGCACGGCCTTCCAAGGTACCTGGAGCCATGGATATCAACACAGACCTTGGCTCTGGCAGGGCCACAGACCCAGACACAGCCCTTGGCAGCAGCCCAGGACCAGATGTGGTCCCTGGTGGAAAGGAGGCCTCCACACCAGCCTGTTCCTCACCTCTTCAGATCTGTCTACAGGACGTGGCCACTCTGCCTCTCTCTCATAGCCTGCCATATCTTTGCTCACCAGAATGGCACCTGACTCCCCTCCACCTTGTGGCACCAGGTGGCCCCATGGTTTCTTCTTCCCCAGGGCAAACGGCGCTGGGCAGGGGTCTCCATCTTGTTCTGCTTGGTCCTAATGGCTCGGAGCAGGGTTGTGGATTCTTCCCCGCAGAGTTGATTTCTAACATAGGCTTTAACCTCTGTTACTACTTAGGATGGACTGACTACATTTCTTAACTTCATTTCTCACAGTTTACAATAACTTTCTAGGAACACTGAATAAATTGACTTTGTAAGCCCCAAAGGGAAGTTCCTACATAAATGGACCAAAATTATGTCTGTATGTGGGTGAAATTCTTCCCCAAAGTTACTTTCTGTGAAGCAGTTAAGTTGGTAGATGCATTTTTCTTAAATGCTAAATGACTGTGACGTCAGAAGCAAACTGTCCCTATAGGCTCATTTGTTGCGCACCTGGTCCCCAGCTGGTGGCTCTGTCTTCGGAGGTTGTGGGATTTCTGGAGGTAGGGCCTACCTGGAGGAAGTGGGTTGCTGGGAAACCCACCCACCTTGAGGTTTGTAGCCAGCCCTTGCTCCTTGTCCCTCTGGGTTTCCAGAAGCTTCAAATGTCACATTCATATTCCTGCTGCCACAGCTGTGAGCTGTTTCTGCCCCCATGCCTTCCTGGCCATGATGGGCTGTACCCTCAAGCCACGAGCCAGAATACCCCATCCCTTGCTTAAGTTCCTTCTTGTCAAGAATTTGGTCAAGGGGTTGAGAAAAGGAATGAAAGTTACTAAAATGGAATTGTGTGCTTATAGATCTCACCCTCCTGGTGTCTTTCGATTGATCATATGGGCACGTACGTGTGTGCACCTCTGTGTACACACACATATCCCTGAAACAACCTGCTTTTACTTCGTGCTCTCAGTGTTGTCTTACGTGGGCACATCTTTTGCCTTTAGAACCCCAAGTGTCAAATATTTGACTAATTTTCCTAGTGTTTGCAACTGTGTGTTGACAGTCACCCGAAAGTCTTAGTTTAATGCAAATATTTATTGGTTAACAGTGTCTTTGTAAAACTGCATTCCAAATCCTATAAGGCAATGGAAGTGAGTTCACTGTGATATGCCAAGTATTTCTGTTACAACCGAACTCCTCTAGGATCCGTGCCCCACACCAGTCTCTCGCTGTCTTCCTCCTGTGATGCTGGGCATCAAATTCAACACTTGTTACACACTAGGCAAGAGCTTCACCTCCAGCCCTTGATGTTTTGAAACAGTGCCTTGCTGTGCATCCCAGGCTGGCCTCCTGCCTCGGTGTTCAGAGTGCTGGGGCTCTACAGCCACAATCAGATCCTGCTGTGTTCTTTTCTTCCCTTGTCCCTGCCCCTCTTGGGACACTTACACTGTCCCATAGCAGGACGGGTGAGCTGTGTCCACCACATCAACACCTTCCACTCTGACTAAATGGAGAGCTAGGACCCATACAACTATGTGGCTAGAGACAGAGCTTCAGCTGACCCAGCAGTGGGTAGATTTTAAGTTTGATGCACAGAGCTGTCTCTGTCCATCTCAGAATTGTAATGGATAGAATAAGCCATGAACTCTCCCATCAAGTCAGGTTAAGGGGAGGATGGATGCCCAACTGAGAAATGTGTTGGGGGTAAGGGAAATAGATACACCCTGATTAGCTTCAGGGAATCCCAGTGCCTGGGACTTGCCCTGGATCTGTCTTTTCCTCCTCGCCTCTCTTCTAGCTGTATTTAAGTAGAAACAAGGGAAGCCAAATATATAACTTCTTCTTGACTGACCATGGCTTCCATTCATTGTCTACATAGGCTGGTGAGGACGCTCCACACCCTTTGCTAGTGAGGGGCTTATTCCAGTCAAGCTTTTCAGTAGTAGCTTTTCTTAATGAGGTTTGGCCGTTTATTCTTGGTGTCTCCCAGTTGGTGGTATTGAGCCTGCCATGCACATGTCTTACTGTGAGCATCCTTCTTCCCACTGCACACACTCATTCATTGCAGACAGCACCCGAGAACGTGGTCCCACCCTCATTGTTCAGCAGCCAAATCAGCAGGCCTGAGAATCCACATTCCAATTAAAAAAATGACAGATGAAGGACAGCATGGGCCTTGGACCTTGAGCTTTTGTCTCTCTCCAAATCTCTGCCCACATTTGGATCTCATGGGGACTAAGCAACAGGTCTATCTGGGAAGCAAGTCTCCAACCGCAGGGATGGGAATGTTGGTCTCTTCTTGGAAGCAGAAGAAACTGCAATGCTTTCCTTTCCATTGGCTTTGGAGGGGAAGTTGCTCCACTTTCCCTCTCAGTCCTCTTGGTGGAAGGAAGTGGGGTGGGGTGTAGCATGGGCAGAAGGAACAGCTCAGCTACAGAAGCCTGGCAGGACATGCTTGGCTCCAGCGTGGGACAGGTCTTGGGTTTTAAAATATGGGGTACTTGCGGGGATTCTAGATGCAGCTCAAGGGCAACAGGGAAGTCTTATGTTGGTTACTAGTGTTAGGGTAAGAGCCTGAGCCACTTGTCTTCAGTAGGCCAGGTAAGGAGAAAATTATTAGGGAGAAACAGAAAAAGATTTATTCAATGTGAACACATTGGGAAGAGGGACAGAGACACTGTCATCCTGCCCTCCCCACCAAGTCCATCTTCAGGGTTCTAGATTAGAGTAAGTTTTAAACAAAAGGCAAGAATTATGCATAACTAAGCAGTCAGTCCAGGTGAGGTCTGTCGTTCCAACAGCTGACAGTGGGAGGAAGGCGTGCAAGTGTTCCCTAAAAATGTGTTCATAGCTGGACAGTGGTGGCACCCCTTTAATCCCAGCACTGGGGAGGCAGAGGCAGCTGGATATCCGTGACTCTGAGGCCAGCCTGGTCTACAGAGTTCCAAGACAGCCAGGGCTACAAAGTGAAACCCTGTCACAAACAAACAAACAAACACAATCAAAACACCCAAAAAAGCAAAGCAACAACAAACAAACGAGAATATGCTCACTCCTGACAGGACAGTCAGACCTCTATCTACTCAAGGCTCCAGATGCTTCAGAACTGGGCTCTGCTACTGACAGTCGAGACACACTTTCTCATCTGTGAAATAGTCACGGTGACTGTTCCGGGGTTATTTCAATAATGAGATGGATAAATCAATGCCATCTGGCATCCACACCAGAGGTGCTGATCACTACTAATTATCTTCTCCACACTGGTCCTTCACCCCCACCCCCTCCTTGGCTTACTTACAGTCATTACGGTGCATGTGTGCACCCACACGGATATAACTGTGTGTGTGCACGTGTGCAAGCAAAGACTAGGCTTGCCATCTCCCCCTCCCCTTGGATCCATACATTCTGTTACTGCTGCAGCAAGCACAGTTGAGACGAGATCTTCAACATTAGTAACACCAGTCCTACATCCTCAGATGACTCATCAAGTTGTGAGCTGTCCTGGCCACCAGGTACAGGCTCCGCTTCCTGAGATGCACGGTGTAGGTGTACAGTTACCAGAAACCCTCCACAGCCCAGTCATAACAGCCTTCATTACTCCAGAAATGACTGGGATGAAAGAAAAGAAAGACCGAAACAAAGAAATGTGATTGTTTTTATATTCTGCCATCAAGAACACCCTTTGAATTAAAAAGAAATCATTCAACTGAGAACAAACAAATTTAAATAAAAATAAAACTTTTGATGCTGATTTCTAAACTCAACTGGGTTTAGATAAAATCTGTGAAGCAGAATATTTACCCTCAAAATGTCGTCTGTACGTGCATATTCATCACTCGAATTTTCACACCTTCAAAGAAGGTGGGTTTTTTATGACCTGAATACACTCAAAGCTCTTTGAGGCACATAAAGTCTATGGCTAGAGAAAGAAAAGCATAGTTCAATTTTTCATTCAATGAACATACAGAAAAATATTTGTGTAGCTAAAGAGTTTCTGATCTTCTGTTTCGTTGCCTTAAAGTCTAGAGGTTAAAGCCTAATAGATAAGAAATGAAATCACACACACACACACACACACACACACACAAAACCCCCCCACCCCCCCACCCCTGCTTTCAGTTTCTTCCTCTACTCCATAATGTGGCCTGTCTCAATATCATCATCAGTTTTAACACCCCAACTGTAAAGTAGCTTCCCTGGGCAGCGGTCACCAGCTTGTCTGAGCACACCAGCTTGTCTGAGCACACCAGCTTGTCTGAGCACACCAGCTTGTCTGAGCACACCAGCTTGTGTCTGAGCACACCAGCTTGTCTGAGGACAGTGTGCAGAACTCTCACACACAATGAGCTTTACCAAATGAGCTTACATTTAGAGCTAGACAGCAAGAACAATAGAAATCAGCGACCCACTGAGAGCTGGTCTCCAAGACTCAGAGAAACTGCCTGGATAGATGGTTCTTGACCACAAGTGTCTAAGTTGGACCCCAGTGAAGGGACCTCAAAAACAGCCTGCCTGAGATTATATATCTCAAGGCCACGTAATTGGCTGGGCTGAGGCGTCAGAGAAAGTCTGCTCTAGATGTTGGAGGGAAGGGCACAAAGAGCTTGACTGTTCCATCTGCCATCTCCCTGTCCCAGGATGCTAAGTGCCCTGTGCACCCTACTGTTACTCTCAAGAACACCTCCAGAAAGAGAACGGGCCAGCCTGAGACCATGTCCAGCACAGTCCTGCACCCACTATCATGACTACTATCTCCATAGTTACAAACCATCTCACAAAGTTCTGCTGTATTTGCTCTCCAAGAATTAGGGGAGTCTTCCCCCAGTTTTTCCATCTGTAGAATCTGCAGAGTATTTTCCTGGCTTGCTAAGTTACTGGTAAGCAAGTAGGCTTGCTTCCATGACTTCTGCTAAAGCTCTGTTTCCTTTGTATGTGTGTATGTACATGTCTATGCACACATACAGCCTGTCTCAGTTACGGCTACTATTGCTGTGATAAAACAACATGATCAAAAGCAACTTTGGGAGGAAAGGGTTTATTTCACTCACACTTCCATATCATAGTTCATCGTCGAAAGCAGATAGTGCAGGAGCTCAAGCAGGGCAGGAACCTGGAGGCAGGAGCTGATGCAGAGGCCTTGGAGGGGTGCTGCTGACTGCCTTGCTCTTCATGGCGTGCTCAGCCTGCTTTCTTATAGAACTCAGGACCACCAGACCAGGGATGGCGCCACCCACCATGGGCCGGGCCTTCCCACATCAATCACTGAGAAAATGCTCTAGCCCAATCTTGTGGAGGCATTTTCATAGTTGAGGTTGTCTCCTCTCAGATGACTATAGCTGTGTCAAATTGACATAGAACTAGTCAGCACACAGCCTAAAAGGATCCGTGGAGAGGCAGAATTTTTATTTTGTTTTCAAGCGGGGAGCACGAGAAAGTGAGCCACACTCACAGCTACGCCTGATTTTAAACCGGCACAAAGGGCTCTTGCTGTTGCTCCAGCAGGCCACTATGCATAGACACGACCAGGGAGTTGGGTAACGTGTTGGAACTCAGGGGCCTCGTCAATCACTGATTCCAAGGAAATGTAGTTCTTTGTATTAGGACAACTTTCTCAAGGCGGCTGGTGGGAGTGGGGTCAGCAGGCCTCGTTGAGCAGATGTTTCTAAGTGGTGTGCTGCCATCTCTGAGCTGCTTAATAACTCAGGAAAGAAAGTTAAATATTTCCATATAGAGTAAGCTGTAGGCCGTGGACACTGGCTGACCAATCCTCTCCATTGGCTTGCAACTCCGTCAGCATCCCTTAAGTGTGTGTCTGTGTGTGTGCGCGCGTATGTGTGCACTCAAAGGGCGTCATCTTCCTGATTTCCCCCTAATGAGGGAGCTAATTCTCTGACACATTCTCATTTTACATTTGTCAAAGAATAATAATTTTATACATCAGAAAATAGCCTTCAAAAATTACCTGCAATGTCCTGACATCAACACAAATCCAGGGTGTTGACTGTGGCTGTCAAAGCTGAGACTGCCTGTAAGTGTTGCTCTATTTCTAGGTGCTGCACATATTCATTCCCTCCCTCCCTTCCTCCCTCTATCCCCCCTCTTCTTTCCTCCCTCCCTTCCTCCCTCTATTCCCACCTCTTCCTTCCTTCTTACCTTCCTATTTGTTTTTGGACAGTCTTGCCATGCAGGTCAGGCTGGCCTTGAACTTAATAGTTCAAGGGCTAGAATTACAGTCGTAGGCCACCACACTCAGTTCTATGTGTTTACCTCGTAGTCATCTGTAGCTCTACTAACATTGCACCACTACAGAGTCTGATGTATTTGAAGTAGGACTCTCCACCATGTGCAAGATGAGCACTGAAGTAAAGGAGGCTGTGCCTGCGGAAGGTGCCTCTTTGATTTTACAGAGGCAAATCTGAGTTAAAGACCACCAAGGTGCAGCAGATGGCACCTGCAGACTGCACAATTCTTCTTCTGGGGACAGCTGAGCCCAGAGGTTGCAGCAGGTGTGGGAGGCCAGCTGGGAGACAGGCTCCCACATTTTACCCCAGAGTGCTCTTGAGGAGTGAGGGAGAAGAGATTCAGATAGAAGGATAGAGGGGAGAGAAACAGAAAAGCAGGATAGCCTTGGGAGGGCCTGGATCATTATCCACCGGCCCCTGCTGTCTCTTCTGAAGGGCTGCTTATAGGACTACCAAGGGGTGGAGCAAAAGGCCTCTCCCTAGCACAGCCAAGTGCAGGCCCTTCAATCACCTAGAAAGCATGCACATGGTCAAGCAATCCTCTAGCGCAGCTCTGTTGGGTAAAGCAAGCTCACAGGTCACTAGGAAACCTTTGTGGGCCTCCACAAGCAGGGGCATCCACAAAGACCTCACTCTTGGTTCTTCCCATCCATTCACCTTTTCACATGTCCCTGCCTCTGGGAGCCTAAAGCCACTTTCCTTTGCCCTTATTATCTCTACAAATTTGTGTGCAAGAGGGTTTTTAAATTTTAATTTAAAAATTTTATGTGTATGTATTCATGTTTGTCCGCCATACATATGTGGATACCTTCAGAGGCTGGAGGAGGTCAGATTCCTGGAGCTAAAGTTCCAGGTAGTTGTGAGCCACCTGGTATGGATGATGGGAACCAACTCAGGTTCTCTGAAGAGCAGCAAGCACTCTTAACTGCTGAGGCAGCTCTCTAGCCCCTGTCCCGCAGAGTGCCAGCCAAGCCGCTGCCTTAAACGCTCTTTCACTGATCAGTCTCTTATACGGAATGTGCTGGGTGGGGTCAAATAAACTATACGATTTCTTTCGTTATTGTGATCTGTCCCAACTATGAATTTATAAGCCCTAAGGAAAAATTATGTTTCTCCACAACAAAGTGTACTCTCTTTGAGACATGTTAATGAAAAGGAAGTGCTAGGGGAGCAGAGGGTGAGAAAAGTACAAAGATTATTTGCCGTAGATCCTTTTGGACTCTCCACACAGCATCTTCCCCTAGTGGCAGCAGACATGTGTTAAGACCAAATCTTACTTACAGACTGTGTTTTCAATGTAAATTCCAATTTGGAAATTTTATAAATCTTATAAGGATTAAGTGAATTACTATTTTGCTGTCTTACAATGTTACAAAGTGGGAAACATTCAGAATCTCGATGAATTGTCTCTGATTCTGACAGAGAACATGGAATATGCTGTTACAGGCAAATGAAGATTTAAAGTCTGTTTTAATTTCCCTGTTAACTTTTTTCATATATATATATATATATTTTTCAACTATATATATATATATATATATATATATATATATATATATATATATATATATTAATTTTAAATGTCAAATGTCATTTCTTGAAGGGGGTAGGAGGTTAAATACAGGCTTACAGCACAATGGGAGGACCCCGGAGGGCAGAAGTTCGATACTGATGTTTTACAATCTTGCATCTAAGCTGTTAACACCCATTATTCAGGATACACAGACAAGGAACTTCCCGTAAGCATTCAGGAGGGTGGAACCTGGCAGGGAATTAGCATTGGGAGGATATCAAGGTCAAGGTCCGCAAGCAAGGCAACAGTTATCCAAAACGGGGGTCAGGGCCCTGTAGGTCCCCCTTTTATTAAAAAATGAGCTTCTCACTTAGGTTGTGTGGGATGTCAGCAGGTCACCTTACCCGTCATGGAGACGCCTGCCCAGGCCACACAGGTGCTCTGTCTTAGGTTGGTGAGTGCCCCCCAGGCATTACCGATCTCTGAATACTCATTATCATACCGGCTCAATCGTGTGTGAGCTGCATAGTTAATTGCTGCCAAAGATCTCAAAGTGGCACTGGGCTTGCAATCTGTGTGTTCGATACAGAAAAGACCAACTGAGGTCCTATCTCACCCATAGCCAGTAGGCTAAAGGCAACTGAGCCATTCCCTTCCTTAACGAGCCATACTGTACATTGGAGTCCTTGTAAGATAGTATCCCAAAAGCAATTGGAACTTGAGTTTATAAGTTTATAATTTTCAAAGCCAATCCAGATGTATATAACTACTGAATTAAATTTATCATGCCCAATAGAATGAAAGATTAACTAACTATAGTAGCTACTTTTGTTGCCAGGGTCTCCACTGTGCTAGCTGTAGTAAGCAATTATGAAATGGTAATCCCAGAAACAGTAGCAGCTAGCAGCGGTGTGCACCATTGTTATAACAGCAACAGCGGTAGCAGCAATGTCAAATTCTCTTCTGGCCCTGTTAATTTTTAAACTACTACCGCAAAAATAAAATTACCTTTCTTGGAAAAGTTGTATTAATTTTCAAACTGATGCCTGGGAGTTATTTTCTGTCAAGGCAATGTTTGGATTTAACCCGAGCTTAATTGTCCTTAGGGGAGGAGCATGCATCACTACCTGAAACATGCCCTGAAAGACTATGGTCCAGAGGGGGAAAGAGAATAAGCAGGCCTCTTCCTGCAGAGAGGAGAGAGGGAAAGGGGTGGGAAGTGCACCTGAAATCTCGAGAGACTCATCAATCAGATTAAGTCTGGATCATTATCTATTGCTGTTCTAAAACCACCTGAAAATGTGGTGGTTTCCCAAAACCCCCATTTTACCTGTTCGCAGTTCTGTGGGTCTATAGTCTGCCATGGGCCCTCTTGGCAGCCCTTCTGCTGGTTTTATCTGGGTCATACCTGTGCCTGCAATCATCTGAAGTTTGGGGGCCTTAGGGGTGGGGGTGGAGCTTGCTTGTGTCTGTCTGGTGGTTCATTGGAACTGTTGGCTGTGCCCTTCTCTCGGGCAGTCTTTCATTAGGAGGCCTTGTCTGGCTACCTCCCATAGCAGGAGAGGAGAAAAGAGAAGCTGTAGGTGCACTGAATGCAGAGAAGTTCAGAAGTTGCAGCCCATCCCCTGCATAGTGTTCTGTTGGGGAAGCATGTGGTAATGTCAGCCAAAAGGAGAAGTGACTCCATCACTGGAATCAGGTTGTCAAGACCTGGGCAAGGAGGAATGGATTTACGGCTACAACCTTTGCAAACCATCTTGCATGAAGTCCTTGTCCTCTGTAGGATAGAGGAACTCAAGGAGCAGAAGGCACCAGCCATGCAAGGGCTCTCTTTTCTCTGCATCCTCACCAGTTTCCTAACTGTGTCTTCTGATTTCGAAAAATCATAGTCAGTGTACTGAATCACGATCCTAGATTATATATGGCATCATTATGCATATATGGCATAATTCCAGAATTTTAAAATAGATTTGCTATAGTTTGCATCTTAAATGTCTCCCAAAGACCCACGTCTAACAGGCTTGGTCTCTGCCCCAGTGTTATTGGAGGAGGGGGAGGAACCTCTTAGAGGTGGGTTGTGGAAAGTTAGGTCACTGGGGCCTGCCCTTGAAGGGGGGGTAGGACCTTGACTCTTGCTTCCTGGCCTCAGTGACATGATCCAACCATCTTCCTTTGCTGTGCGCGCGAGTGAATACTCATATGTGGATGAACTCCCTGGGTGTTGTTTCTCAGGAGCCATCTAGCTTTCTTTCTTTCTTTTTGAGATAAGCTCTTTTTCTTAGGAGTAGGCTAGGCTGGCTTCCCGCAGACTCCAGGGAGCTGGCTGCCTTCAAAGTGCTGGGATTACAAGAACACACCACCACCACCACCACTTCTTCCTCTCCCAGCTCTTTCTTTTAAACCTGGCTTCAAACAGAGTTAACCTCGCTTCTCAGTAATAAAAAAGACTTCTAACCCTTCCAACTCCATTGTCGAATCTGGAATGCTTCCCACAGGTTTGTGCTTTGAGTGCTTTGTCCCTGGCTTATGGGATTATTTTGAGGGCTGTGGTAGCTTTAGGAGATAAGGCTAACAGGTGGAAGTGCTCAGGAAGGGCCTGTGGGGGTAATACATTCCTGGTCCCTGGACACTCTGTCTCTTTCCTGGTCCAATGTCATGTGAATGCCCAGTGCCTCATACCCCTCCTGCCGTGGGTGGAATGGCCTCCCCTTGAACCTCCTCACTGTGATGATGGAAAGCCCCTCAAACTGTGAGACAAATAAATCTCTCCTCCTTGAAGTTGCTTCCATGAGGTATTTGTTCACAAGGACGTGAAATGTAACAGGAAGTCAGCACAATGAAGAGTGGGTATTACCGTGACAAAGGCGACCTCGTGGTTCTTAGACCTCTTGAGCTGGCATGTTGGTGGAATGTGAGGGAGCTTGGAGATCTGGATTAGAGAAGCCCAGAGAGCTGCGGCTTCCACTGACTGGGCCGTGCTGGTGGGGGTTTGGCAAGCCAGCAGGCTAATAGAAATGAGAGCAGGAAAGACGCCGTGAGGCCTCAGACAGGAGTAAGAATCCACAGGAATTGGACTATAGGTTATCAGTGTTACTCTGGGAAAGAAGTTATCTGTTTCCAGCAGTGTTCTAACATTTGCATGAGGATGAGTTTTTAAATCAATGAGCTAATGCACCAGGCAAAGTGTTCTAGCATGTTTCTGCTACAAAACTGTGATTTCTGCTCCTGTCTGGTCAGCTGAGACACTGTTATAACTTAATAAAATAATATCAATGGCAGAGGTGCACCTCATCCCTCTTAGGTAGGTCCTTCTGTTATCCTACAAGGAGGAACTGGAGCAAAGACAGACCAGCCAAGCAACTTTCCCAGCATAAAATGTGGTAAGTTATGAAGCCGTGGACTCATTACACCGTGCTATGCCTTGTGCCAAATCAAGCCGTGGAGAGAACTCTACTTCCATTATTCTTGAAGTTAACAGGTATTCATGCATGCATATCAAAATATTTGAAAACTGTTGAGAGGTAATTTAAAGGAGTGTACTACAGCAAAAGTCCAGTGTAACTGCCTGTGATATGCCGCATCCCTGTTTCAAAATCTGTTACTCTTTACCGTCCTACACCTAAGTGAGTGATCAAACACGGCAACAAAGTGAGCAATCGTGAAGCATGCTGTGTGAACACCCAAACTTGTGTATTGGGCTGCCATGCGTGTGCTTGGAGCCGCAGCCTGCTCTGAGGCAGTGGCGTCTGTGGATTCAGAGGTGTCTAACCACACTCAAGCTGCATCATTCTATTTCAGAAGCCTCATTGCTTTAAAGTGGATAAAACCTTAAAGGGTTTATCTTCTTGTGAAGAAATCTAAGCTCAGAAGCTTCCTGGAGCTTTGCATACTTTATCTCCCTGCCCCCACCGTGTGTGTGTGTGTGTGTGTGTGTGTGTGTGTGTGTGTGTGTGTGAGAGAGAGAGAGAGAGAGAGAGAGAGAGAGAGAGAGAGAGAAAGGGAGAGAGAGAGAAAGGAAGAGAGAGAGAGAGAGAGAGAGAGAGAGAGAGAGAGAGAGAGAGAGAGAGAGATCAACCTCGGGTGTTGTGTTGGATGGCCATCTTCCTTTGGACATAGTCTTTTACTGGAACTCAGAGGCTACCCACTAGCCTAAGCTAGCTGGACATTGAGTCCAAGAATCTGCCCCTGCTCCACCAGGCTGGGATTATGAATGTGCACTACCATGCTGGCTTTTTATATGGGTACTAAGGATCAGACTCAGGCCTTTCCTGAACTTAAAGGTGGGAGCAGAAATGCCAGACTCTGTGCTCCAACACAGGAGGCATCAGTGAGCAAATTTCATTAAGGGAATGAGAAGCATGGACTACCTAAAGGAGCTCACTGATTGGCTATCCATCAATGATGGATGAGCTTTTGTCAAAATTCCATGGTCATCTCTCTACATGCAAAAAGGCCAACTTCTCTTCATGATTAAAGTCCAGACAAAACTAGGAACAGAAGGAATGCACCTTAACCTAATGAAGGCTGTGTACAGCAAACCTAGAGCCAACACCCTAGTATCAGAGGGACCATGGAAAGCATTTCCTCTAAAATCAGGAAGGAGACAGCGATGTCTACTTCTCCACCCTTATTCAACACATTAGAAGCTCCTTGACTAAGTCTGTTAATTTCTGTATTCCCAACACAGAGTATGGGGCCAGTCTCTAGCAGGACCCCCAGATGCTTGTGGAACTGAACACCCTTCTCTTTGTCTTTGTCATCTCTAGGCGTGGACAGGATGTACACAGTCCCATTCTCCTCACCTTCTTACATGCCCAGGCTCTTCATAGACAACCCGTCCCAAGAGCTCTCTCTCTTGGGAGTGAACACAACCTTTTGTTTGTAGACAAGGAGAAAGGATGAACTAAGCCAAACATAAAATCCATTTTGATAGATTTAATTTTGTGATGGAGCATGTAAAGCTTTGAGTGAGAGCTAACTTTAATGTCCCTTGCAATGGAAGAACACAGAGGAGGAAGAGAGGGCAGAGAAGGGAAGGAGCCAGAGAAAGCAGTAGAAGATGGAGACAGAAGAAAAATGATGAAAATGTACAATAGGTCTTCAAGAAAAGTGGTATCTCTCCAGGATGAATCAGGGTTTGTCAAGCCCTTTTCTAGTAAGATGCTCTTCTGTTGAAAGAAAAGTAACCACAAAGGTTTTTTATTTCCCCTCTCATTCTCTCTTGTTCTCAACACCTTATCATTTGTGCACAGTCTATTTCAACCCTACTTAAGCTTTCTAAAGCTAATCTTCTCCCAGCTTTCTTAGTAGTGGCAGTAAATCACTTCTCCAACTTTTCAAGTCCTTAATGTTCCTCAACATTCAGCATCTCAAGAACTGGCTAAAAGCTGCTATTCATGAATGCTGCAGGGAATAATAGCAAGATAAGCATTTTCCATGGACTCATGTGACGCTTTAGTAGGACAGAAAGGGATACTGTCTACTATGACACATCAAAAAGTCCTAAATTTGGAGTCACAAGTCCAAGCTAGAGCCACAGCTAGGAAAAGCTGTTTGTTGTCTGTGACCCTCAGCCATCATCTCATCCACAGTGACAACTGTCTACTATGACACATCAAAAAGTCCTACATTTGGAGTCACAAGTCCAAGCTAGAGCCACAGCTAGAAAAAGCTGTTTGTTGTCTGTGACCCTCAGCCATCATCTCATCCACAGTGACAACTGTTTTTGTGAGCAGGAGAGTGTATTTTATGAGGAGTCTTCAAACATTGGGGCTGTATCTGCATGGATGGGACTTAGGGAGGTGTGGCAGCCACAGAATCCATAAAGTTTGTGGGAGGAAGATACGAGAGAGTCAAGAGGACAGCACAAGGGTCTTGTCCAGGAGACCTCATAAGAAAGAACTATAGTGTCCCTTTCGGCAAAAGAGAAAGGCTAGAGAAGGGTGTGGGAGGAAAACACAGAAGGTGACTGACCCAAGTGAGAACTCACCACGTAGCCTGGAGGTCAGTTCAGACCCTTTGGTGGCAGATGGCTGCTAAGAGTGCAGGAGCTGCCTCTGACCTGCAGGGGGTGGAGCTCTGGTCTGCATATCCAGATCTCCCATGTGGCTTGCTTCCAGGGAGGTCCACCTCCTCAAGGACTTTGTTGCAGAAGAGATAGCTCTTAGTATCAAGAAACACTCAAGAGCTGGGCAGTGGCGGCGCACACCTCTGATCCCAGCACTTGGGAGGCAGAGGCAGTTGGATCTCTGTGAGTTTGAGGCCAGCCTGGTCTACAGAGTGAGTTCCAGGACAGCCAGGGCTATATGTGCTTTCTGTCTCAAAAAAAATGTGAATAAAAGTACAGCTTTCCTGAATTGTGGGAAGGATAAATGTGCACGAAGGACCTGGTCCAGTGCCTGGTGTGCAGTGCCATCAGTAGCTGTCACTGGGCTCTCTCACCATTATATTAATAATTATGAAGAAAATCGGAGAACATGGGGAAGTTAAAGGCACGGACAAGGAGAACTGGGTTACTCCTGAGTTACTCTAGAGAGGATAGAATTTCTCTGGATATGAGGGACATGGTCAAAAGCTGCTGTAGCCCCTTATAGGGTGCTTCTTCCGCTGGACCTTCCAAACTGTGACTGGTGGGAGCCGGCAGCCTAGCTGGGGCATCCAGCCTGTGGGGTGTTTACCCACCAACCCCACAGCTCCCCAGAGTTTTCTTGAGTGCGAGCAGCAGGAAATATTAGATAGAAGGATTTATTGAGGAGAATATCGCGGAGATAAACAGATAGAAAATAAAGGATAGCCTCGAGAGGGCCTGGAACATTTTCCAACGGGCCCCGACTGGCTCTGCCCCAGGGTTTTTATAGAGACGCCAAGGGGTGGAGCAAAAGACCTCCTCCCCCAGCGCAGCCAAGTGCAGACCATCTCAGACACCTGCACTCAGGCCCGTGGTCCTGATCATCCTCTATGCGGACCTGCTGGGTAAAGCCACGAGGAACCCGAGAATGGTCTCCCACACCAGCCCACTCCCAAGCTTGAGGGTGTTTCCAGTGCACACTAAATTAGCTGTTCCTGTTGAAGAATTTTACCTGCATGCATATGTGTATTAATGTGTTTTACTGGAAATACTAGGAAAGGAGGCTAAGGAGTCCTCCTAAAGACTGGGCAAGGGCCTGGCACTCAGTTCTCTTCCTCAGTCCTCCCTGGTGCTGGTCTCCCTCCTCCCTCTGGCCTCCTCCCTGAGCAGGCAGGCACAGAGACCTGGGAGGCTTCAATCAGCTGGGTTGGAAACCCCGAGGTGTCACCCTTGGAGTCCCCACATTTATCCTCACACCTTATCATGCCACTGACAATGTCACAGCTTTCTGTGACACCCTTCACAAAGTATCCATCCATGTTTCCTAAACGCCCCCCCCTCCCGCCCCATTTGGAGGCAAAGTTTATTCTGCATGGGGCTTTGGGGTAAAATTGTCCTCTTGGGATGATTAACCTGAGCTTTTGGAGTGATTTTCTTGTGAGTACTCACCATTGGCTCCCAGCTGTACTTGTCAGAGTTCTGAATACGGGTGACGGGCACAGAGTGGCCTAGCCTGTGTTTCTATGGCTGCAAATCCCTCTTCCCTCCCTATAGGAGAGGGAACAAAGGGAAACTACATAGATGTTAAAGGCAGAAAACTAAAAATGTCTCATCTCCCTGGGTGGTGGACACTCTTGTAAGACATGATCTTCTTCTCTGTCTCATTGACAAGTGGATCATGTCTCATACTCTCACTAGCATACAGCCAAGTCATTAAGTTGGATTATCTTTCATTTGAAAGAATCACCCAAACTTAACATGATAAGATATCCATTGTAGTGCCAATAATCTCTCTAGTTCTGAGTATTTAAAAATGCACCGCTGGGCGGTGGTGGCGTACGCCTTTAATCCCAGCACTCGGGAGACAGAGCCAGGTGGATCTCTGTGAGTTCGAGGCCAGCCTGGTCTCCAAAGTGAGTTCCAGGAAAGGCACAAAGCTACACAGAGAAACCCTGTCTCGAAAAAAAACCAAAAAAAAAAAAATGCAGCTAGTCAGAAAAAAAAAAACTAGTTAGATCAGTAAGGTATGTGTCTTTTTTAAAAGTGAAGATGTTCAATTTATATCTTACTGTTTTTTCAAAATCTATTCTTATTTCAATACTACAATTCATTGGAAAGTATCATTTAAGCATTCTGTCATTTCAAAATATATTCACCTTTGATTAGAAATATTTCCAGTTAACTAGAATTAGGTCATGCCAAAGTTTCCAAAATATTACACTTGAAGTTTTAGTTAACTATTGACATTCCCCAAACATTAATATACAAAGTGAAGAACAATCTTGATCATTACTTTCAGTCATTTTTATTCAGAAAAGAAACCTTCCCACAGTTACTGGAGGTCCTGATGGGCCCTAGAGGTTCACAAAATAATTGCTTTCAGAGAGAAATGTTCAGGAAATCTATGAGTCGATTTCCACGCAATCACCCACTCCTTTCTCTGATGGTTAGCAGGTTCAGAGTTTCACAGGTGAAAACATCACTCTTTCTTCTTATTACAGAACCTGGATTGTGAGCATCCAGACTCAGGGCAGCAGAGAACTGTAGGCAAAGAGTGAGATGCCAGAAACCACTTGGCCACTTTCATTCAGTGTCTTCCTTCCCGCCACTTGCTGGTCGACGTGGTGTGTGCTCCCAGACAGCCACCTGCACAACTTTCCACTACGTGGAATCCCATCGCTTTAATCAAAACGAAACAAAAGGTAGTGTTGAGGTCCTTGGACCTGAAAAGATTTCCTTCCTGATACATTATCTTGTTAATCCATTGCATCATTCAAAAAACCAAATACCCCAGCTCAGCACACAGGAAGTGTAAGAAAAAGAGGAAATAGAAAATACAGTGTTATACACATGTGTGTACCACACACAGAGAATATAGAAAAGTCAGTCATTTATTAGACATGTCTAAGGACATTTAGTATATTTTGAAATTATAAAGCTTGACAATTAATTTCCTAATTCTTCAAAGAAACTAATAAATGATGATATAATCCTGAATTGGTGGTAGAATTATGTAACAGAGGTCTACATTTACATGCACAGAACGTGCAGCTGGTTCAGTTCTTCACCACAGATGCCATCTTCTGTGAGCCTGGGTTCTGCTGGAACAAGGGAGGTTTAGACACATGGGTAAATAATTAGCCATTAACACAGTATCCCTAGGGCTTAACTCCCAGCCTATTTAAATACGTGATAAGTGGCAATCCCAGCTGGATCTGACAGTTGCTTTGGTAAATTGAGTCTTTGATACATGTCCAGCCTTCAGGACTTCCCTCTTCTGGGTGATGAGGGGCTCTCCTACGCTCTGAGGTACCACGATGGACATCCTGGTGTCAGAGTAGCTGGTATCCTCTGAGTTCGGGCTGCCTGGGTGCGTGCCTGTTCTGAGGTTTGAGGCTGGGTTATCTGGTCTGGACTCTCTCAGGTCCGAGCTTATCTCAGTGGTGGCTTGGCCCTTAACAGTTGGCTTCAACCTGACTTCAGAGTCCTGTGGGACCGTCAGCACCATCAGCTGCCTTCTGTGGCCCTTTTCCTGCCAGCCGGTATTACTGAGCTTCGTGCTGTTTGAGTGCCAAGGGAAACTCAAAAGGGTTAGTCCAGCAGGGGCCGCACGCCACAAGGACAGTGGGAGGCTCAGAGGAGACAGCAGCCCTTCCTTTCTGGGACTTCAGCCAGGGAGTCACGACTCCTCCCTGGCCTCTCTCCCTCAGCCCAGCCCGGTTCACTCTTCTTCCCACCTTCTGCAGTCTTCTGCGGAACCCCTCTTCCCTAAGCTCAGCCTCAAGAGAAGGTGCTTCTTTCGTTAGGACAAGAACGCGCTCAAAGTACTGTTCGGTTCACAAATAGCAGGTTTTCTTGCCTCAGCCAAACAGTCCTATTTCTACTCTTTTTCTGAAGTAGAATAATGAATTTGCTATTTGCCCCTCTGCACACGAATTCCTAATCTAATCCTTCCCATTCCCTTGCCCAGTGGCATTTCAAGAGCTTCTTGGCAAAAAAAAAAAAAAAAAAAGTAATAAAGGAACCACATTTTATCTTGGAAGTTAGCAAGTCTTAAAATTGGACCCCTCTCCAAACATGGCTCAGGGTCACTCTGATAAGTATGTGGAAGCTCTGGGAAGGGTTTGAAATTTTGATATCTGGTGGAATTTTCACTGTATTTTATAGGATTGCTTTCCTTTTCACTTCCTGTTCGGATGTCCTAAAATAGCCCATGACCTAGATTCAGCATCACACACTTGACTTTGCCATAGACTTCTTATAACTAAGAATACTTCAGAAAACCCAGCACCACACCCCGCATTGGGGAGGTGAGCTCAGAACGTGATGTTAAAATGAGACTCTGAACTGGTTCTTTAGAACTCAACAGGTTATAGGTGAGTCCCCAAGGCTCTGCGCACAATTTCCTTCAAAAAGAAAAAAAACCCAAATTTGTCAAAACAAAACTGCCAATTATTTACTTCTATAACCTTTAAATTCAGGGATTTTTTTTTTTTTTAAAAAGAGTCCCGTAAACTTCCTGGAATTATATGTATACTTTATATCTACTTTAAATTATTTTTACGTCTATTTACATGTCACAGCATGTGTGTGGAGGTCAGGGGACAATTGTCTCTTTCCACCATACGGGTCTTAGGGACGGGACTTGCTTGTCACTTTGGCAACAAACACCTTTATTCACTGAGCCGTCTTGATGGCCCTATATATTTACATTTTTATGGGAGAAAAACCCCTAGTTTTCATCAACTTATCAACATGGGACTTTGATTTCCAAAAAACCTGATTTGCTTCTATATTTTTCTGCTCAGTTACTGAATAACAAATTATTTTTTATCAAAATGGGTAGATAAACATAGAAAATTCTAATTTGCAATTTAAAAAAGTGAAAAGGCTTCTTCTGGTGGCTGGGAATAGCTTAGTTGGAAAAGTATTTGCTTTGCAAGTATGAAGACCTTGTCTTGAGCTTGAGAACGCACTTTTAAAAATAAAAAATAAAGACCGAGTATAATCCCAGCTGGGATGTGGAAACAGGCAGATCTAAGGGTTTCACTGGCCCCACCAGCTAGCTTACTTAATAACTTCCAGGCCAGTAAAAACTGTCTCAAAAACAAGGTGAATGATTCTCAAAGAATGACACCCAAGGTGTGTAGCTGGTTTACACACACACACACACACACACACACACACACACACACACACACACATTCACACACATATTAAAGGTAATCATTACAAGTAAATTATTAATTTGTTACAAGTTAAAAAATAGTTACATGCACTTTTCTTTAAATGTCTTTCAAATCGAAACTCTGACTCCCTGTACGTTGTTTGTGACTGGACAGGGAACAGTACACTTTCTGTGCAGCTTGACCCCTCCTGGCCTTTGTAGGTTGATCTTGGCTGCTTGATCCTCCCTCTCTACTCAAGCCAAAACCTGAGGACTGACATGCTCGTGAGTGTCTGGTGCGTTTCCAAGCTCGTGCTTGCACATTGCTGTACTGCTGAGAACCCTCGCTGGGCCAACACCTCCCTTCCCTCGGGTTGGTTCTCCCCTCTGTGGGGCCAGTTACCGTCACCACACTTGTGTGACAGTAACCACGTTGGATTATAGCTGTTCACGTCTATGTTCTAGCCAGACAAACATACCCATCTCATCTCATCAGCCCAGAGCTGGACAGATTGACAGAAGTAGAGCAACACCATGCAGATGTTGGGGAAAAGCTACTGTAACTTGAGCTGAGTGCAGCCTGGAATAGACCTAAACTCTGTACCATGGAACTCATCTCAGAGGAAATGTAGACAGATAATGGCTGCTTAGCAGAACCAAATATTATAAAATATTGTATTTTATATAATCATATAACTGTTATAAAACTATTTTGTTGTTATAAGAATAAAAACCAAAAATGTAAGAGAGATAGTAATGCGAAATAGAAATTGATCCTTTCCTAAATCCCAGGAATCCATCTGTGCTCTTTTAAGACTGCAATAGAAGATTTTCCCTGTATCTCCAAAACCATCTGCAGCGTCTATGTGTGTGTGCACATAGACATCCACGTCACATTAAAATACATATTTAAGCTCATGCAACTAGAAATAGGTAGATTGTAAATGTATTATATATATATAAAGCATAAGACTACTATAAAACATAAAACAGATAACTTCATATAAAAATTTATTTCTAGGTGGTCTCTCTTTATATACATATATATACACATATATGTGTGTGTATGTATGTCTATCTATCTGTCTATCTCTATCTATCTATCTATCTATCTATCTATCTATCTATCTATCTATCTATCATCTATCTATCTATCACAGTTATCCTTTCAGATACCCTCAAATGACCAGATGCTCATGTCCCTTAGACACATGCATACAGTTGTCATATAATTTGTGTATAATTTATGTGCATCCTCTTGTGGTTTAAATCATCTCTGGATTATTCACACCTGTTGTGCTGTTTTATATTGCACTGAACTACACCTAGGGGACAAGGCAAGAAGAACTTCAGTGGTGAAGAGTGCATGTTGCTCTTGTAGAGGACCTGAGTTCGGTTCCCAGCACCCACCTCAGTCACCTCACAACTGCTTATAAGTCCAGCTCCAGGGATGTGATGCTCTTCTGGCTCTGTGGGAGTGCACACAGTCACACACACATACACTTAAATAAAAATATAAAAATCTTTAAAATCTGCATGTGTTAATACAGACTCAGTATTTTCTCAAATATTTTTGATTGGTGGTTTGTTGAATTCATGGATGCAGACTACATGGATAGAAGTGTATGTGTGTGTTTGCATGTATGTGTATGTATCTGTGTATGTGTGTTTTTGTGTATATGTTTATATGTATGTATTGCAAGTATGTGCTTGTATGTGTGTATATGAATGTGTTTGTATGTGTATATGTGTATATATTTGTGAGTTTGTTTGTGTGTGTGTGTGTGTGTGTGTGTGGTTAATTGTGGATCTCGCGCTGCACTTAATACTGGGCATTAGTGGCAGGGTGGCTCTACACAGATGCTAGTGTTGATTTTGATCACATGCTGAAGCAGGCGAAGTGAATCAGGCATGGGTCCTTGCATGTGTAAAGATGACAGCTGGTGTGTCAGTGGTACCCAGAACTACCAAAGCTGGCTGAAACTGTCTAGGTCCTGGTGAGAAGTTTTCAAAGGAAAACCTGGCCTCTTTGCCCGTGACTGCAGGCTAAGAACAACATCCCATTATCTGCTGCCCCAGCACAGCCCCTGAGCTGAGCTGAGTGGGTCTGCAGCTGTAGTTTCCACCCATGTGGAAGAGATGTCCTTTCTTACAGAACCTAACACTCAGAACCTCTGTTCTAGACACCATTTTTAAGTCCATCATTCATCTCCAGGGCTTCTAATTCCCCCGTTTTATGTACAAAATGCTTTTGAACTGTGGAACTAAAACAAACCACTTAGAGATTTCTACGCTTAGACCCAGGGGGAAGATGAAGGTGGTTGTTTTATGTTTTGGTACAACGACACACAATCTCCTAATTGTTGCTTTGCTGGAGAAGTCATGGGAACACTCTTAAGGAGGGTGCAGTATAAAAAGAATAAAGCAAGGGGCTGGGGCATGGCTTAGGAGGTTTGATTTCCATCAAGACACACACACACACACACACACACACACACACACACACACAGAGAGAGAGAGAGACAGAGAGACACAGAGACAGAGAGACACAGAGAGAGTACAGAGAGACAGACAGAGACAGAGAGACAGAAACAGAGAGAGACAGAGACAGAGAGACAGAGACAGTGAGAGAGACAGAGACAGAGAGAGAGAGAGGAGAATGAAACAAGGGGCCACAACAAAGGAAGAAGAAATGCAAGATTAAGGAATTCAACTCTAACCGCCCCCCCTTTTTTTTTTCAGTGCTGAGGACTGAATGTCATGCCTGCTGGATAGCATTAGACCACTGAGCCACACTCTGAACTTTTAGAGGGAAGAATCATTAAAATTGCCCCGTGCATATGGTGTGTGTGTGTGTGTGTGTGTGTGTGTGTGTGTGTGTGTGTGTGTGCGCGCGCGCGCGCGCATACAGGAGTTTTGTTCCTTGGGAAGAACTTTCTAATATGAAGTTTTCCAAGAGCAGAGTGGGCCACGTGGTAAGGTCAAGTCGTATGGTACTGGAAATACTTGAGTGAACTCAGACAGAAGAATGTCTAAGTGTCTCCCTCCCAAGCTCTCTGCCATTTCTATGAGGCTGGTCAGCCCGCGGGCAGACGGTCCTGTGGGCTCTCTGTAGTGATGGGGTTATTCTGCTCTATGGTGTGAGGTGGCTGTAGCCAGCCACCGTGCCTCCTGAGCACTTTCAAGATGGGAGACTGACTTAGGAATTTAACATAATTTGCATTAATTTATCCTTAGACAGTTGCAGGCGGCTCTTCAAGATCTAGAAGTCTGACATATTCCCGCAACTATCATCACGCACACCACTGCATGCTCTGTGTCGGACACTGCATTAAAATTGCTCTGCCTAGAACATGTTTCCTCTTTAGAGGAAATATCCTTCAGAGAGAGAAGGGCTCTCGGTACTTCTGCTTACTCTGTAGAAATCAGATAGAGGACTAAGCCAGCAAACAAGCTCATGTCCAATTAGGAAGTGAGTAGAGGCAGAGATGCCACTGTAGGGCCATGATAGGAACCCCGTGTGTTTGGGAAGCAGGTAGATGCCACCGAAGCTCCTGTCCCCTCCTGTCTGGGGTGGAAGGGAAGCAGCTCTGGGCTCAGCCACTGAGGCAGGGTGCTGCCCTTAAAGAATGCTGCCTGAGTGCTCCCTCCGTGGTGTGCTAGGTTTTTCAATAATGGTAGAGATTTATTCTGATGCGATAAAGTAACCTCAAGATTCATGTCGCTTTGCCAGAAACAGGAAGTTATTCTAGAGTTTGTTGTTTCAGATCAGAAAGAGACTTCAGAGATTATATAATTGAGTCCTACATTGTATAGAGAAGAAAACAAAAGCCTGAAGTCCGGAGCAGACGCTTAACTTGCCAAGGTCGTTATGAGTTTTTCATGGAATATTTCATTTGTGTAAATGAAGAGGTAGCACATGACGGATAACCATTCATCAAAAGCCTGATCTTTTCCTGAAAAATAAAGACAAACATTGTGCCTCTTAAATGCCGTGAGAGTTGAAGAAGGGCCAAGGGTGCTCTTGGCTCTGGTTCTGGGGCACCAGAGACCTTTACTGGAATCCGGGTGTTTACAGGACTGGACTTCAGCTTGCTCCTGCCTCAACAAGGGCATCACCAGATACGGGCCAGGAGTCATGTTCTCACCAAGAAACCCAGTGTGCCCAAGAAGGAACCTCCCGGACCCTGTGCTTGCTAGGTCAGGGCCCTAGCACTGAGCGACACCAGCTGCCAAGAAGAAATGCTTCTCTGTGGTGCACCTAACCACCCTTACACCTCCTGGAGAATCTCATGATCTAAACAAACAGGTTGTGTTTTCAGTTTGTCTGCTTTAAAACCAAACTTCACCCACGTGAAACTGGGTGGCATGCTTCAAACAGTGAAGGCTTCTAGGTGCTTTCTGAGCTGGGTCTGACTCACGTCTTAGCTACCTATTTATTCTCTGAGACACGAGGACTCTCCTTTCAATGTAACAAGCGGTTCTTGCCACAGCCCCATCATTTCTCCATTACTACGTAAAGCCTTCCCCCAGCTCCTGGGATGGTTATAGAACCTTGAAAACACTTCTTTGGAGGATTGTTTAATGTGGCACTCAGATTTTTGAAGTTCAGAAACTTGATAATAGGCATCATCATGTCAAGTGCTGTAATGTACTCAGACTTCTTCTTACAATTACCAGTTGATTTTCATGGGGCCACTGGCTTTCTGCTGGGGTCCTTTGGGTCTGGTCCAACTCTCTAAGACTGGCAGCCTCTCACTGCCTTCCCTCTCTCTGGCAAACTTCATCTTAGTTTACTCCTGGTACTACCTAATGGATCATCTTTTCAGGCAGGCTTCTCTCCTCACCATGCCCTCTTGTTTGTGGTGATTTCTAGAGCATCCCTGTGTAGCTTCCCACACCTCTTCCCACTCGCCACAGCCATTAGGTCCTCCAAGAAGCAATTTAAAGGTGCTTCGCAGAGAAAGCTGCCCCATCTAAGCTACCAAGGCATGGGATGATTGTATTTCCCATGTTCATCAGCTGGCATGCTGAGCCGCCGTCTCCAACCTTTCAGTAGCCGATGGCACTCTGCCACTGAGATCTAGCTAACCGTGTACTGTAGAAATAATGCATGTGCTTCTAGGCCTGGCCTACAAACACCTATTTTGCAAACATTCACACCATTTCCTACCCTTTCCTCCCCAGGCTAGCATGTTAACATCCTAGGCAATTTGGGAAGTTCAAGTCGAAGATGGTAGAGTCATTGGAGAGAATGATATTTGTCCTAAGTCACATCTCAGAAGAGAACTGACTGGGAATTGATCACCACTGAGATCTGGATTAGCATTTAGTCAAATTGGTATGTCTTATTATTTAATTCTCATAACATCTCTACGAACTACACAGAATCCCCACTAAAGATGGGAAACAGAGAGTGCTTAGTTACACTGGTCCTGCTGATATTCGAACCCTCTCTGATTCTGCATACACTTGGTTTTTCCTTTCTCTTCTCTCCTTGTTGCCCCCCTCCCCTCCTTCCTTCTGTCCTCACAGAGCTTCCCATCTTTAAGAATTTGCCTAGAATGAACCATTTTGTGCACCTAGGAGGAAACGCGTCACTTCCACACACTGCCAACAGATGGCAGTAACGGCTGCTCGTAGGTTAGCATGCCCAGAGAACGGAATCAGGAATGCCTTGGGGTGAACAGAACCTGTTTCTGCACAGAGCTGCACAAAGGGCTTTGTCTATGCTTGAGAATGAAAGTTCTCAGGTTATTCAGGCGACTGGGATATCTATAGGCCTCTCTTCTCAAATGAGTAAGTTGGTTCAGAATCATTTAATAATCTATTTGTTCCTACCAAATTTTGACATTACATTGTGTGCACATGAAGACATGAAGCTGGAGCCCTGGAAAGAATGATGCATTTATCATTCACACTGGTCTGTCCATCTCTCCCAAGGGGAACAGAGTAGGAAACACAGGACAGTTACTCTCAATAAAAGGTACCATACTACACTAAGGCTAAATTTAAATGGTGGTTTTGTAATTCTCTATGTTAAAAAAAATCCTCCAGTAAGCACCTGCAATTGTATAATTTAAAAATATATAGATATAAAAAATGATAGAAGCAGACACTCCAGACTACACCAGCGACGCCAAGGTGGTGGTGAGGGCTGGCTTGGCAGAACAGAATGGCAGGTGAAACGGTCCCACTCTGCCATTCACCCACACTGGGACTTTTGGAGACCGTCTTCCATGTCACCCATCTGCAAAGAAGAGAAAGTTAATACATCCACACCCTAGGGTTTTGTGACAAGAAACCCCAATGAGATATTGGGGGCGCAAACAGGTAATTTATATGGAATTGTGTTGAAACGGTCCCCAGTTGTCATAAAGAGGATTTATATGATAATTATTTACCACCACTTACTGTGTTTACATAAGTTATTTCTGTGTGCATGTAATAACATGTCATGAAGGAAAGACTGGTGAGGGCCAGAGCGGTAGCCCTGCTGGTAAAATGCTTGCCTTGTGAGCACAAAGACTTGAATTTGATCATAGAACCCCGATAACAAACACAACCAAAACCCATTTGGTTTGGGGGTACTAGCTTGTGCTTCAGCACTGGGAAGATGGAATCAGGTGGATCCCTCTCTGGAGTTTGCTGCCCAGTTAAGTCTAGAACTTGGAGAGTTCTTGGTCAGTAAGACTGTTTCAAAAAAGAATGCACATGCACACACACACGCACACGAAACCAGGAAGAAATTATTCCTGGATTAATCTCCCCTGGGCATTTACCCAACTAGCTCTGGCTTCATGAGCAATGGCCCCTGCTTCCTCGCTGTACCTATCGGGAGCACTAGGTAAAAGTGTATGTGGGATTTGCTCTCTTCAAACACTGGTCATCCCCCTCCATTTCCTCTCTTGCAGGTATTCTTCTACTCCAACTTCACCTGTGCATGGGGCTTACACTCCCACAATTAATTCATTGACTCAGTCACCCACACAGTTACTCTTTGCACACCCTTGGCATGCCTATCTCTACAGGTGCCTCAGCTGCCTCTTGCTTGGTTTTCCATTTCTCAGCAGCCATGGTCTGCAGGTCTGCACGCACCCTCAAGTCCAAAGCAGTCAAACCAACCCCATGACCAAGCTGACTTGTGGCCAGTCTGCCCTGCAGTGGCCCTTGGGCGGACATTTGGAGGAGCCTGCGATGGCAGAAAGGCAAGGAGAGAATTTGGATGCGGCTTTCTAAGCCAGGTCTGTTTAGACCATGGCATCTCAAGCATACTGTTAGGGCCACACTATACTTAACAAAAATATTGACCTGACATTTCCTATTAGAAGAGATCACAACCTCTTTCATGGAATACTGTGTCTGCACAGTATTCCCAGTATTTACCCCAGCTCCCTGTCTACTTGCCATTTATGATTTCTGGGCAGATCATGGAGGCATCTGTATTGGTCATCCACTTTAGAACTATACAAGGTGCCACCAGCCCAGCTGGCAGTTATGAAACCCACAAGGAAGAATAACCTAGACTGTGTGCTGTCCTGAACTTTGGGTGTAATCTGCAAAGGACCTGCCTTGGGAGAAAATCCTCATGGATCTCCCCTGCTTGCTGGTACTTTAACTGAGCCACCCCCTTGGCTGCTATCAACTTGAGTTTTCTTTTCATGAAATGGAGGCATTCACTGACGCACTGAGGTGCGGTTCTGGGTTGCCACATACAACACATTCCCTACATATTAGCTATTAGAATCCTTTCTGCTCTCCTCCTTGCCTCATGCACATTCTCAAGAACTAGTGCGTTAGCATGCAAAGCATACACGAGCATCTCAGCTGGGGACAGGGGGCAATGCCAGCCCTGCTGACCAGACCAGTTCAAGAGTGTCCAAGAGATTCTTGGTATCTCAGTGAGTGAGGGCGACTTCAGTACTTGGTAGAGTGAATGGCTTTCTGAAACATCTACACAGGACTCTACCCTTATCAAATGTTTTCTTTCTCTGCCATGATAAACTGAGAGCGGCCGGGATCTTAATCAGCAGCATATCACTCCTTCAGTGGGCCTTTGTCTTCAGGGCTGTCCACCTCCAGCGACCCAATTCTCCACCCATCTGGGAACTACAGGAGGCCAGTGGAGGTTGAATGCACATTCTGAAACTTCTTTTTTCCACTTTGTGAGAGCAAATTATGCAACTTGAGGTAATGCTTACATGGTGGATGTGCAGCTTTCACATCGTGAGGACGCAGGTGCTGAGAGCCTGGGGTTGTAGCACTCCTACGCAGAAGGTAGCATCAGGGCAAAGCCAGTCAGCTAGGCCAGCACATTCTGATCTCCACGGCCTATGGAGGGAGGGTCGTGATGAGGGTGGATGCACAGAGCAGTGGTCAAGCCCTGGAGTCAGCACCGGGAGGTTCCAAAACCTGGATGACAATTAAACAAGTTTTACTTAATTTGACATTCCACTTCCTAGATTTTACCCTTTCCCAATACCCATCTTCACACCCTAATGAAGGAAATTCTAAAAACTTATTAAGGTTATGTTATATTTTAAAAGGAAAAGCTTGGTCCTAATTTTCTTGGCTCAGGAATGTTTTCAAACACAGACAAACCTTCCCTGCCTCAGCACGTGTTAATTTACCAGTTCATTAAAATAACCCAGAGAATCCTGGATCCCAACAAATAGCAATTAATTTTTTTTTGGTTCCCAAGAGGGAAGGGCATGGTAACTGTGTACACAGTGAGGGCTGAGGTTAGGCGCCTCAGTGGACCACAGTGGAGAAGCATTAGATGGAAGATTAAAGAAACTTTGCTCCCCAGACGACCAACAGAAAGCACGTATTCTAAAGGCTGAAGAGATGAAGGGTGAGGAGGAGGAGATGTCAAACAGCTTGTACCTGATTGCTGATGCCAGATTATTCTTGTCCTTGCTCGGAAAATTAAATGTGCTTTGAACTGGATGCTGCAAGGCTCAGACAAGACCGCTTTTCCTCTTACAGTTCCCCACCGCCAAAGTTCCTTCCCCTCATCTCTTGAAAGTTTAGTTCCTAGGATATCACGTAGATATCCCAGCTATCTCCACAGCACTGCTCCTGACAACTGTTGGTGACTTAAATGTTCACACAATGATGGCATTCTAACCTGTCAGTCCCTGGTCTTGTCTCTTTCCAAGGCTTTGCCCACCAGGATTGTCCAACCTTTTGGTACTGTGACATGATGCTGTCATGTATGAAGTTCATATGTGAGAACTGTACAATGAAGTTACCAAAAAAAATTGCAAAAGAACCCATGTTTAAGTGAGATTACAATTCTGTCTTGAGCTGCATTTCCAAGTATCCTGTGTCTCATGCGGAAGCATGCCCAGGCTTCCCAGGACCCAGACTACTGCATGATCTTCTTCTCCACCGTCTTAGACCCTTCAAACCCAGCTCCAGGGGGCCAGTTCACTGCCACGGCCTTCTATCTTCACGGCTTCTTTTCTCTAGTGTCCCGTCTCCAAACACCCTCCAGTCTGCTATCCAACCCTCCAGTCTGCTATCCATGCAGTGATCCTCCTGCCTGAGGGCGTTCTTGCCTTCCTATCTTGCTACTCCACCACCACCCCTCTCTCTCCAGCATTATTATCAGCTCATTTCTCAACCATTTTCTCTACCTGGTAAAGGCATAACCTTGGCTAAATCTATCTCACACCTACAGCTGAGCTTGACTGGAGGAAAATATGCAGCCATACCAAATGGTCTCCATAAAATGATGCAACCACCATCCTCAAATGGATGGGAGGAACCATGAGTCTGTTGTATGGTTGTCTCCCATCCTGTCTTCTCTTTTTCTTCTTTCAATTTTCTTTTGGGAGATAGAAGCAACCATAATGTCTTCAATTTTAAAATTTGCTAAAGATAGGGTTGCAATCTAGAGCCCAGAATGGTCTTGAACTCACAGTGATCCTCCTGCCCCAGCTTCCTAATCCTGGGACTGTAGGCAGGAGTCCTCACTCCGAGCTGCCACATAGCTGCACCAGCATTGTGTGGTCACTGCTGTCCTTACCTGTGCTCTCAACTCCCTCTTCTTGTCCTTAGATGTTTCGAGAACTCGCCACCATTCTGTTATCTTCCTCTTAACCACTTCTTGCAGTCACATCCATTAGCACACAGGTGCTGCTTTCCCATCTTGAAGAATTTTGATTGCTTCACCCCCTCTAATATTTTATCTCCGTGCTCTCATTCCAGCAAACTCTTCAAACCGACACCTCCCCAGCGGTCTCTGCTCCTCTTCTTCTAGTGTCTCTTGACTCTCTCCCCACTGAGTTTTGTCCTCACCAGCTCACTGACAAAGCCGCCCGGGGGACTTCCTATGTCCAGGTCAGTTCCATCCTTGTCCTTCGTCTCCCAATGTTATATGCTGGCTCACACAGTTCTCTGCTTGGGTTCCTTTCTTGATTTTTCTCCTGTCCTTGGGTAATCCTTTTTCATTTTCTTTGCTGATTGCTCCTCATCAGATCCAACTTGGAAATGTTTGAACTCCGAGGGTTGATATGAATACCACCCCTGTTCATATCCACACTGAGTCCTCTGGTGGCGTCAAAGCAACTTAGCTTTGAACAGCAGATGCAGTCTGCTCACATTTCCCTTTCCAGCCCCAAATTCTCCCAGACTTGAGACTTGTGCATCTAGCTGCTCCCTCAGAACCTCAACTGTCAATCCCTTTGTCAGGGATGTTCTCCCAGCAGATTCCACATTCTCACTTTCTGTCTTCATCCAACTAGAAAATAGCACCTAACTCCACACCCCCTTCCCTATGCTTCTGTGCCATTTTATTCTGACATTTGACCGTTTCTGGTATACTTCCTATTTTGTATTATTAATGATTTATTTTCTGTCTCTACCAGCCAGACTACAAGCTCCAAATGGACTTGGATTCTTTGTCTATTATTCTGGCACAAAATGTGTATTCAGTGAATATTTGTTGAATGAATGAATGAATGATGTAAAACACTAGATTATGAAAATTGTCAAGAGAAAATGTAATTTGTGCTTGCATGCTAGGTAACTATATTAGTTACTTTTCTCATTCTTGTAACCAAGCACCTTCCTAATAAGCAATTAATTGCATTGAGGGTTACGGTGGCTCACAATGTGAGGGATTACAGCCTGTTGGTGGGGAGGCATGGCAGCTGGAATCTGAGACAGCTGCCACATTGCACCCTCAGCCAGGAAGTACGATGTCTACTTTTTAAGTTCAGTTTGGGAATTC
Organism: Peromyscus maniculatus bairdii; assembly: GCF_049852395.1. Lineage (NCBI taxonomy): Eukaryota > Metazoa > Chordata > Mammalia > Rodentia > Cricetidae > Peromyscus > Peromyscus maniculatus. The sequence goes on from NC_134857.1 coordinate 1,931,791, forward strand.
AGCCCATCCACGAGATGGTGCTGCCCATATTCAGGGAATATATTCTCCCTCTGTTGATCCTCTCTGGAAAAGTCCCAAAGCATGCCTCGTTTATGCCCTAAGTAAGCATTTCTTAGTCTGATCACGTTGATGACTGAGGGCAACTGGTGTAATCACTACTAGCAGAGAAATGAACAGGCACTTACAGAACCTCCTCACTTGCCTTGAGTGACAGACGCTAAAAGAGATCCTGAGACCCAGTGGCTGGAGGAAACCTGGCTGGGTGAAGTTTGTTCTGTTGAGCATTGGCCCTTGAAGAGAGGCGGCAGCCTGTGATGGGGTGAGACTGGGATGAGTTGGATCAGAGTTCTCAGCATGGATTCCTTAGGACTCTGTCCATTCCAGCTCCATGAGAGACTTGTGCGGGGTCACATGCTCACTTTGGAAAGACAACAGCACAAAGCATGTTGGATAGACCGGAAAGGACCTCAGTGGACTTGTCTTCATTCTCTTCTCAAGCATAAGAAACTGCACCGAACAGGCCTTAATGCAGGAGCAGAACTGACAGAATATATATTATGTATTACAAACGGCTCTATTAGATTGTCTTACACAATAGGGTGGATCAACAATGACCATTGGATGCTAGAGAGGCCAAGAGCATGGTAGCTGCTCAGTCCACAAAGACTCAGAAGTCCCAGCCTGGAGGTGAAGGCCTGGAGCCCCAGGGAGAGCTTCTGGTGTTCAATCCACATTGGAAGGGCAGAGATGCAGGTGCAGTGGCGTGGCGGTAGCTGTAGGACACCCAGGTGTTTGGAGGAAAATGCAGGCAGCCAAGCCAGCATTTGCTTGAAAATGGACAGTTACAAGCTGCTACTCAATTTGTGGTGGGTCCCCACCACCACCACCACCACCACCACCACCACCAGTTGCTCCTCTTTGGAAACACCACAGAAATTATGACCCTAATCTAATTCTAAAACTTGTCAAAATGAGACCAACTTTCACAGGATGACAGAAAACTTTTGTGATCACTCTTTTCTATGCAATACAGTTTCAGAAACTGTAATTTCAACAGAACAGGCTGAAGTAACAGAGTTATGACATATAGGACTGGAACAACTGCTCTATATGCAACCAACCCACCCAGGTACTTTTCTGAAAGAATGCTCAGGTTTGAGTCATGACAGAAAAAAGAGAGAGAGTATGAGAGAGACAGACAGAGATAGATAGAAGAGAAGAGAAGAGAGGAGAGGAGAGGAGAGGAGAGGAGAGGAGAAGTGAGGAGAAGTGAGGAGAAGGGAGGAGAAGAGAAGAGAAGAGAGGAGAGGAGAGGGGAGGGGAGGAGAGAAGGGAGGAGAAAGGGGGAAAGGAGAAGAGAGGAGAAAGGAGGAAAAGAGAAGGGAGGAGAAGAGAAGAGAGGAGAAGTGAGGAGAAGGGAGGAGAAGAGAAGAGAGGAGAGGAGAGAGGAGAGGGGAGGGGAGGAGAGGGGAGGAGAGAAGGGAGGAGAAAGGGGGAAAGGAGAAGAGAGGAGAAAGGAGGAAAAGAGAAGGGAAGAGAAGAGAAGAGAGGAGAGGAGAGGAGAAGAGAAGAGAGAGAAGAGGAGAGAAGAGAAGAGAAGAGAAGAGAAGAGAAGAGAAGAGAAGAGAAGAGAAGAGAAGAGAAGAGAAGAGAAGGAGAAAAAGCTGAGGTTGGATAGTTCAAAGCTGAATGTGAGCTTTGATCTAAAGGGAAACTGAGTCAGGCTGCATTATTTAAAGAGCCACCAGCTGAGCTGGCACATCTCCTCATTGGCTTTGACATGGTCAGAGTCACAACAGGCTTTGGTTACCACTTGGTATTGTATATCAACTTCCTTCACCTTGAAACACTCCCTCAAGGAAGGAGGGCAGAAGCATCGCACTGGCCATGGGTACATGAGCAAACCAGCTGAGGTCAGCCAATTGCACTAGCAAGCCACCCACAGTCTCACGGGGCGGCGGGAAGGATAGTGAATGGTGGTTTTGCTTGTTGCTTTCAATGCTGGAGATCAAACCTAGGAACTCGTGCATGCTAATCAAGGCCTCTATCACTGAGTTACACCCAGGCCCTGTGATGGTTGCTGTTCTCATTAGGGTTACTATTGCTGGGATAAAACCAACCATGACCAAAGCAACTTAAAGAGGGAAGGATTTATTTGGCTTACACTTCCACATTACTGTTCATCACCAAGGGAAGTCAGGCCAGGAACTCAACAGGCCAGGAACTTGGAGGCAGAAGCTGATGGAAGAGTGCTGTTTAGTAGCTTGCTCATCATAGCTTGTTCAGTCTACTTTCTTACAGAACTAAGGACCACCAGCCCAAGGGTAACAACACCCACATCAAGCACTAATTAAGAAAATGTCCTACGGCTGGATCTTATGAAGACATTTTCTCAATTGAGGTTCCTTCCTTTTGTATGATTGTAGCGTGTGTCAAGTTGACAAACTATCCTGGACAGTTGTTTATAACCACTAGGTTTTGGGGCCACTGGCTACAGAGAAGAGGCTGGCTGATGTTCTGTCTTGTGTAGAGCATACACCTGGAATCTACCCGAGAGATTGTTTCTTAAGAATCTGTAGGGACTATTGTTGAGAGCTTATTGAAGTGTTCCTATAAGCACCCATCTTTTGATTCAGGCAAAAGCACTAACCCTTAAAAAGGCAGCAAGTGTCTGCCAGAGTATTAAAATAATGTGTGGCAGAAGCAGCCTGGGTAAAGCGTACAAGATGAATTTTTATTAATAAGACTGTTTAGCGATTCGTGTTATGTCCGGCAGGAATTCACCCCAATATTTGGCTCTGGCAGGAATTCACCCCAATATTTGGCTCCTGGTTTGTTTTTGATTTAATAAGATCTTTTAAGATTCGTGCTACAGTTAAACCCAAAGAAACACACCTAAAAGGCACTCTATTTTTCACACATGCAAAAGCACAGGCATAAGGACAATGAGCTGTTAAGTGAATAAATCTTAAGTAAACAAAGACATCATCACTGTGCACAGACACATAAGACTCCAGGTACAAGGGATACACAAATGTGTGATGAACCCAACTTCATGGTACCAAGTCATCCATGGGAGGTGCCTGACACAATCACTTCATCCATGGGAGGTGCCTGACACAATCACTTCATCCATGGAAGGTGATTGACACAATCACTCATCCACAGGAGGTGACTGACACAATCACTTCATCCTTGGGAAGTGATTGAAACTCATTCTGATTCAAAGGAGGAAAGGGAACACAATCTATTTTCTGTACTTATTCAAAAAAAAGAAAAATGGCATTCTTAAGACATCACTTTACTTCCGTAAGTTAAATTTTCATGGGATTCAAATTCTGGGTTGCTAGTCTCTGTTTGAAGCACTCCCCAGTGACCCTTCTCATCTAGAACAGAAGAACCCAGTTGCTCTTGCCAGGCTAGGTGGCTTCTTGCATTATAAATTTTACTGCTTCACCCGGAGCAGAGGCCGGCCAACACCCTCCTCCTCTCTCATATCCTCCCCGACCAAGGCCCCAGCCCTGCTGACTGCAGCTGTCTGAACAGAGAGCTCCCGAAGGCCATCCTTCTCTCTGCTTCTAATGAGCAGTGGGACAACTAGGGTGAGTAATTTCCTTACTGCTTCTGCTGCTAACAAATGCTAATAGCATGCACTACCCAGATCAAGCTGCTCCCGAGAAGGAAACTACCCACGTTCTGTTCTGAAGCAATCTTCAGAAACCGCTCTTCTGCAGGAACCGTTTTTTAACTGTTCAAGGCGCTTGCCTAGCCTACCTCACTGGCAGCCTCTTTGTTAATTAGCAGTGTGTCTGGCTCATACATGGAAACTTTGTTTTATCTGGAATGCCTTGGTGAGCTTTCTGGGTGGGTGAGACACAGAGGAGCCACCACCCTGTATTTTCTGGAAGCAGCCTATGGTGCTGGGTTAATAGACACTGAATCTGATCACTTTGCGGGACTCAGCAGTGAGCTGGAGACTATTTTTTTGCCTTATCTATATTTCTTTGTATCCTAAGCACTTGCCATATTGATTATACAAGCTGATCATTCATTCAATTATTTGCACACAAGGATTGAAGGTTGCCTCCATGTTGGGCATTGTGCAGAGCAGTAAGATGGGTCCTCACATCACACTGTGACATGAGGAGGCTCTCCTGCCATGAACCAAGAGAGGAAAGAACCGCAAGATCTTTGCCAACATTGTCAAGATGGATTCCCGGAGCTAACCGATTACACTCTTGTCCCATAGTGGTGCCTCACTGGGTATCCCCAGCTAGGTGAGTTCAGAAGTAATGAACTCAAGTTTCCATCCACATCTTGCCAGTATTTTACACTAAGACTTTTTTTTTAAATTAACCTTTCCCCAAATTCTTAAATCTTTTTTTACATTATTTTTTTACATTACTTTTACTAAAGTTTTAGCTAAAGTGCTAACTAGTGGTCCCGATTTCTACTGAGATCTTGAAAGCCAAAAACATTTGATGTACTGAGATTACACAATGATGTGAGTATTGGGCTGCAAAGTAGGCAGTTTGCTACCATGGGCTGCAATAGGCAGTATGCTGTCGTGGGCTGCAAGCAGGCAGAAGTGAGGGAAAGATGAATGGGACTGAGAACCACCTCAAGTCATCTGGGGCTCATTTCAATCGTCATTTCACACACAGACCAGCTCACTTTCCCTTCCCCGGCACAGATGGAATGCACTTTAGTTTGAGTCTTTCACAGAGAGTGGCCTGATAGCATCTAGAGACATACCAGATTTATATGGCTCAATACACACTTTTTTTCTGAGGATGTAATGCTTCTTATTTATTGTTTAAGGTAGCAGGTTGCTTTTTTATTTCAGGGTAGTGCCAAGCAACGAGTTCAAATCTTCAACTCGCTGTTAGAGAAATTCCTTGAAAGCATTGACTTGTGATTTTCAGAATGGCACTCAGTCTGCCCATGACTGAGCTGTTAGGTAAGGGAAAACGGGCGGAAGGAATGAGGTCTGGTTTGGGTTCCCCTCCTGATTTGGCTTGTCAGAGGGGAAAGAGGACATCTCAGCCTCCCCAGGTCGGGATGTGAGTTGGCTCAGAATTCCATTTTTGGGGAAGTCCTAAGTAACAAATTGACTCAGTATGTTCCTAAGCCACAGACATCTTAGGTGACAAACGCCATCACACGTCATTTGCCCATTTGCTTTTGATAGGTGACAGGGAAACCATGTATTTTCCCCACCTCGTGCACACATGAATCGGAAGTACACCATGCTTCCCTGTCAGTCTTGATCTTAATCATTTTTCTAACAGCCAAGGCGCTCTGTGTGGCCTGAGCTTTTCACTGAAATCTTCTCCTCTTTCCCCCAGGGCCTTCCTGTGAAAGTAAACAATTATCCTTTAACTTTTTTTTTTTTTTTCACCAAATAGGCTCTTCCTGGCTCTTATGTAGCCAGGGCAATTTGTTTTATGCATTATCCCTGGGATTACTGATGCCATAACCACAATCTCCCAAAGCTCACACATCTATGGACATTCAACATCAGAGGTGACAGCCATCACCGTGACACTTAAAAAGTGTGATGCATGAGAAAGATTTTTCTTTTTAGAATTCCTGTCAGCTATTTCACTGAAGGTTGATAATTTTGACTGTGAATAATGCAGTTAGAGAGGCTGAGAGGATAGAAGATATACAGAAATGGCACATGATAGGTCATTTTATATGATGCCACCAATGTGTTGACTAGGAGGACTCTTCCTGCTGGTCATTGCCTTGAATGCAGAGTGACCAGAAGTGACCTTATACAAGCTCATTAAGCTCTTTGAACCTCTGGTTTTTTGCCGTGTGTGTGTGTGTGTGTGTGTGTGTGTGTGTGTGTGTGTGTGCGTGTGTGTAGGCTCATACATATAAATGAAGGAATGTGCATGTAGAGACCAGAGACCAATATCGGATGTCTTCCTCAGCTCTTTATCCTTTTTTTTTTTTTTTTTTGAGACAATGTCTCTCATAGAAACTTAAATCTTACCAGGGTCTAAGAGGCTAGCCAAATAGTCCCAGACATCTTCCTGCCTCTGCCCACTCAACACTCAAGTTACATTGTTGCTGGGCCTCTCTTTCATGTGGATGCTGGAGGTTAGACCTCAGGTCCTCATGTTTGTGGGGCAAGGACTTGATCAGCTGAGCCAACTCATAGTCCTCTGGCTTCTTATCTTTAAAATGGATGGTGATTATGACTGCTCTTCCCTCACATACAGCAGGATTGATTGGCTTATTGTACTTCATTGACCCAATATGTACTGCGTGCTAGAGGCAGCCTGGCTTCAAAGATAGAAATCGATACTTATGGCGCTCAGGAACTAGTGAAACACAGCAGCAACCAAAACATGTGTGGGTACCAACAACTTTTGCCATACTGCATGTGACCAGCAAGTGTGAAAGTATCTTGTCAGTAACCCAGGCTATCCGATGCAGAGGAGGCGTCAGGCCCTGGTGACACCAGGGCTTGGCCTTGTGTGGTTACCCAGAACAGACAACTCTATCATTCTGGGTGGGCCTCTGTAAATGGGCAAAATGAGTCACTCTCTAAGACTTGTTTTTTTTTTTTTAATAGTAAGTAGCCCTCTGAACTAAATCTTACACAGGACTTGGTGTGTAGAGGTAGAAGGGATTCTGATGTGATTTGGGCTTGGGCAGGAGGGAGGAAGACGCAGACCTCTGCTCATGATCTCTCTTGGCTTCTGCAGGGCAGCCTGCAGAGTCCACTCACACAGCGATTCCCCAGCTGTTATGGTAAGAGAAGGAGACTCATAGTGTCCTGTCGATGCTGGTCACCACCTAGAGTGGAGATGCCTCTTATCCAGTGTGGCTAGGGCACAGAACACGCCTTGTGCGTTCTCACTTTCTCCCTTTTCTGTCTCCAGTGTCTGAAAGAGTCTTTCTATGTGACTAAGACCATTCTTCCACCTCACCGAGGTGACCTCAGGACCGCCACAGCCTATGAGAACACCCTCGAAGGATGGTGACTGTGTCCTCTCAATGGGTTGCCAGCTCCAGGGCTTTTCGATCTAATTCCTCCCCCACCCCGATCCCCTACCCCACAATGAACTCTAGTGCAGGAAGTTGCTATCCAGTAAAAACTTCAACTGTAGTAACTATTTTTTATATTTCAACTATGAGCCCGTAGGGAGCATATACCTTTCACATAAGTGTCTCTTTCGAATTATATAAAACTTAGCAGATAAATGAAAACAAAAGCATGCTCTTACTTAGCATAAGCAAAGTGATATGAAAATGTTTCCTCCCTGTGGTCCCTGCTGGGCTTGTGTGAGAGTGACTGAGAGCTCTAACGTGTGTCTGCAGTGGAGAAGCTGTGTGTAGCAGTGTGCAAACCTCCCACAGTTAGAGCAACTCAGAGTTTTAAATAGCAACTAGTAAAGGACAAGAGATGCTTTCTAAAGAAGGGCTCCTTAACAGATTCAGTAGCTAAGATGTTCCCATGCTGTCTTACTTCCAGACTCAATAGACATCACTTGCTTGCTCTCCCCAACCTGCATCTGTTGAGACAAACTGTCTTTTTTACTTTTCTGTTAAGAGATCATTAATTCAAGGTGGACAGAGGGAACTCCACATCTCAAGTCAAAGCCCTCTCTTTTCTAGAGAAGACAGTGCTCAATTAATTTTACTTTAAACAAGCATTTAAGGTAAATATTAGGATGTTATCTAATCAATCAGTGCCAGTTCAAATGTGTGTTGGTTTCCCACTGTGAGGATCTGAAGAAGAAACAGAGTAGAGGGGGCACAATCTACAGGAAGCCTGGAGGCAGGGGATGGGAGGGGACACCAGAGCTTCCCAGGCTTGTGTGTGTGCATGTGTGCGTGTGCGTGTGTGTGTGCGTGTGTGTGTGCGTGCGTGCGTGCGTGCGTGCGTGCGTGCGTGTGTGTGTGTGTGTGTGTGTGTGTGTGTGTGTGTGTGTGCATGGCGGTGGGAAGAGATTGGGGGCATGTTTTGCCGTCCGCCATCGTTTTATCATTCTCCTTGATTACAGCTGGCTTTCCTCAGCTGTTGGAATCATTATATGTTATGGACTAAATAGCATTTTTTCAATGCTGACTGGAACATCCACTGAATTAAAAACTGCTCTCTGAGCTGGGAACACAGCTCAGTAGTGCAGTGTGTGACCTTTAGTACAAGTGAATCCAGGGTCCAATCCCAAGAACGTCAGGTAAAAGCAGTTCTCTGAGAACAGTAGGAACCAACAGATGGAGGGTCTGAGAGGTGCAAGACCAGGGTCTCTCATCCCAGTCTTACCATTAAAGTTGCTGGCTGGTGCATTCAGATGGCTGAAGTGACAGGTCAGCTTTTGCTAAATGAGTGACATGCTATGGGGTTTGGTGACCAGGCCTTCAATCCCAGCACTTAGCAGGCATTTCCTTTCATGGCTGCTACAACCAGACACCACCGTAGGAAAGGAAATGGGCCATTCTCGAGACCAGACAGAGCAGGACTAATGTTGCTTAGGAGGCTAGGAGAGGCCAAGACCCACCGTGTGTGTGTGTGTGTGTGTGTGTGTGAGTGTGTGTCTGTCTGTCTGTCTGTCTGTCTGTCTGTCCATGTGGATCTTTGGATCTTTTTCTCCATAAAGACATTTGCTTCCAGCCTCACTGAGATGTCATTAGACTCTAGGCACATGTAACTAAGATCTAATGAGAAAGGTCATGTAGCTGCTGGGGACAGTCCTCTGGACCCAGATCTTCAGCAGCAACAGGAAGAGACTTGTAAGAGACCTGTCCCCAGAGAGCCCAAGCCTGCCTAGTCCATCACTGATGTGCCCTCCTGAGGTCACCACAAGAAGAAGGGCTCCTGCCCAGGGATGTAACTGTACTTGAACAGCTGCAGAGGAGGGGGCTTCTACCATACCAACACCAGCGCCGAGTAGCATGGCCTCTCGGCAATAGGAGCTAGAGAGTGTGGGCACTAGAGAAGGCTCCTGCTCCCCTGGAGATAACCGTGAGGGGAACTGCCTCATTGGCCTGCTTGGATGATCCCAGAAGACCCTGGAATGGAAAGGGACATCCTGGTGTCAATACAGATGATAATGATTCAGACCTTTGAATCGTATGCACGTCACTTGCAAGTGTACAATGCACCTTTTAGATACTTCCTATAAGAGAGATCAAGTCCGTGATATGAAGATGCACAGGATTTGGGGTGAGGAGAGAAGAGAGAATGATGTATATAGGAATGATAGAGCATGTGTAGACTATAGCTAGAACCTCAGCAAATCCTGGTGGGCTTGTTGAGACTTTTCTCCCTCCAGTCAAACAAGAATATTTCAGGGGCTACTTGAATATTGTTGGGAGGTGTAAAAACTGCCTTGAATTCTAGTGAAAATGTTTCCAGGAGGACATAGGCCCACAGAAGGCTCAGGCCTGCCTAGGACAAAGAGTTCCTCACTGTGCAGGGTCAACCCACTGTGCAGAATCATAAGGTTGGATCACCCAGCCCTCAGAAACCTCTTTCAGAGTCGGGAAAGCAAAACACAGGTCCACCCTGAGGGTCAGTGTAAATAAATGTAGAAATGGAGTCTTCGGCAACCAGTGGTCAGGGAAGAACTGGCAGACAGGGTGCAAGGAGCCGGGTGCCAACAGCCCAGCCCAGTGTAGATCTGTGCACACCGCTCATTTCCCTCACTCTCCCTGGATGGGCCTAGCCTGGCACATTCCCTTGGCCATATGTCTGCCCTGTTCGCTAAGCATAGACTACCACAGAAAATGCTTGAAATGTGGCCATGAATCTCTTCATGTTTTCTTTTTCTCTCTTTCAAGCCTTTGCAGTGACATCCAAGGAAATTTGCCACCTGAGGTTCTGAGCAGGCATAGGAGCAGAGACATCTTTGGCTGTGCATTTGACGCCCAGGCTGGACCACCCAGGCCAGGCTGCTCCAGCTTCTGCTCTGTCAGATCTCTGGTGAGGTTGAAGTTGGCAAAGGCTCTGGAGTCTGGGAGATTCAGGATGATTTTTTCTGAGAAGCCAGTTGATGAAACTGAAGACCATTCTCTCCCTACAAATACGAACACCAAATTCTGCAAATGGGTTCGGGAGGCTTGTGAATGGCAGAGAACACCCCAGCCAATACTGCCAGTGAGGTCTGTAATCACAGCTGCTCGGGAGGCTGAGGGGAAGAGGATGGCAAGGTCAAGGTCAGCTTGGGCTGCCTAGTGAGTTCAAGGCTGGCCTGAACTCAGCTACCCAGGACAACACAGCAAGATTACATTTCAATTTAAAAAAATTTGAATGGGCCTGGGTACGGCTCTATGGACAGTAGAGTGTTCATGCACAAGACCCTGGATTCAATCTCTAGACCTGAAGAAAACAAACAAAATCCCTGCTTTTGATCTGGATTTAAATAGTTACTGATAAGGCATAAGTGTGATACTTGAAACAAAGTACAGTCAGTTCTACTATAATATGACATTTATGTATAAAAATTACTGCACCACACAAAAAAGTAAACAATAAAAACCACAGGCTTAGGAGAAAATGGGGTTAAAGAGCAACATTGAAACCTGAGACTGAAAGAGAGCTAGGAGTCTGATATAAAAGACTGTCATATAATAGAAAGGATTTAAGTGCATTAAACTGTTAAGAAAGAGTAAATGCTGCAAGTATAATGTGCTTTATCTAGAAGACAGATTTTGCCCCCAGGCGCAGGCATTGGGAAGGGTGCCACCGTGGTTTACTACGCTTGTGAGACACCAAAGCAGACGGGTGTGGCTCATCACATTAGGGCTGGAGCTTGAGAAGGGCACGTGGTGCTGTTTTCTGTGCTGTTCTCTGCTAGCAGTATTTGCTACAGTCACCCTGAGTTTCTTACGGACAAGGAGCACACACAAGACAGCGCAGAAGTCATGCTGTATTCAAAGTGTTCTCTGATATGCTCATCCCATTGGGATTCATTTTCATTTTTAAAGCAGGTGTTGTAGCAGGCCTACATGATACAAATGCTTCCATATGATACAAATGACTGTGACTTCATGAGTAAAAGCCACTGGGATATGAAGAGAAGCCATGGGCTACATTTGAAGCAGAGAATAATCTTCTTTGCCCTTGGTAAATCTGGCCTTGTCACTCAACCTAGTGTTACCACTTTTATTCAAATAAAAGATGAGGTCATCTCTGTGGCTCTGAAGCTCACTGCAGGTTCTGACTGAGGGCTTCTCCTCGGGGCCAAGAACTCCAGTCTCATGTTTTAATCTCCGAAGTGCACACTGCAAGAGAGCTGTGCTTGTCTTTCCTCTCGTGGCCACACTTCCTTGTTCCTGTCTGCACACTCCAAAAGGTGTCACATCTATGCTCCTCCCTCCCATATCATTTTTCTACCTTTTTCCCAAGAGGAAACATTCCAGGGCTGGGGATATAACTCCTTTTTAGAGTGTTTGCCTAGAGTTCAGGAGCTCCGGATTCCACACCCAAAATAACACATGCCATGTATGGTAGCCACACCTGTTAATCCTGCTGCTTGGGAGGTGCTATCAGGAGGATGAGAAGTTCAAGGTTATTTTGGGGCTCTATGACTAGTCTGAAGCCAGTCTGGGATGCATGAGACCCCATTAAAACTAAACAACATCCATACCTGAGCATTTTACTTCCCTATTACTTTCACAACAAATTCTTATATATTCAATGACTTAAAACAACCCAGGAAAAAGACACAGAGGAACAGAATGGATATAAAAACAGGATCCATTCTTCTGTTGCATCCAAGAAACATACCTTAACATCAAGGATAGATATCACCTCAGGGGAAAAGGATGAAGAAAGATATTCTGTGCAAATGGACCTAAGAAGCAAGCCGGTGTAGCTATTTTAACAACTGGAAAAAAATAGATTTCAAACCAAAACTGATCAGAAGAGATGGGGAAGGACACTCCATACTCATCAAAAGCAAAATCCACTAAGATGGCATTGCGATTCTTAACATCTATGCCCCCAAAACAAGGGCGCCTAAGTTCATAAAAGAAACATGACTACAGCTAAAAATCACATAATGACCTTCACACACTATTCGTGGGAGACTTCAATACCCCATTCTCACCAACAGACAGGTCATCCAGACAAAAAACTAAACAGAGAAATGCTGGAGCTAACGGACATGGTGAACCAAATGGACCTAACAGATATTTACAGAGCATTTCACCCAAACCAAAGAATATACCTTCTTCTCTGCACCTCATAGAACTTTCTCCAAAACTGACCACATACTCGGACACAAAGCAAGTCTCAACAGATACAAGAAAATTGAAATAACTCCCTGAGTCCTATCTGAGTATCAATAAGAAAATCAATAACATCAATAAACCCTTATCCAAATTGACTAAAAGGCAGGGAGAGAATATCCGAATTGACAAAATTAGAAAGGAAAGGGGACATAACAACAGACACCGAGAAAATCCAGAGAATTATACTTTAAAAACCCATACTTCATCAACTGGGAAATCTAAAAGAAATGGATAATTTTCTCCATACATATCACTTACCAAAATTAAACCATGATCTGAAGAGCCATTTAAACAGACTCACAATGCCCAGTGAAATAGAAGCAGTCATTAAAATCCCAGGGCCAGATGGTTTTAGTGCAGAATTCTATCAGACTTTCAAAGAAGAGTTAATGCACATACTCCTCAAATTATTCCACAAAATAGAAACAGAAGGAACATTACTCAGTTTATTTTATGAGGCCACAGTTACCCTGATACCTAAACCACACATAAAGACCAAACAAAGAAAGAGAATTACAGACCAATTTCCATTATGAACACAGATACAAAAATTATCAATAAAATATTTGCAAACTGAACCCAAGAAAATATCAAAAAGATCATTCTCCATGATAAAATAGGCTTCATCCCAGAGCTTACAAATCAATAAATGAAATCCACTATATAAAGAAACTGAAAGGCAAAAATCACCTGATCATCTCATTAGATGCTGAAAAAGCCTTCATGATAAAAATCCAACACCCCTTCATGATAAAAGTCCTGGAGAGATTAGGGATACATGGGACACACATAAACATAATAAAGGCAATTCTCAGCAAGTCCATAGCCAATGTCAACTTAAAAGGAAAGAAACTCAAAACAATTCCACTAAAATCAGGAAAAGACAAGGCTGTCCACTCTCTCCACATCTCTTCAATATAGTACTTTGAATTTTAGCTAGAGCAATAAGACAACTGAGGGAGATCAAGGGAATACAAACTGGAAAGGAAGAAGTCTATGTATTGTTATTTTCAGATGAGATGATAGTGTACAGAAGTGATCCTAAAATTTCTATTGGGAAGCTCAGTCAGTAGATGATGCAAAATTAACTCACAGAAATCGGTAGCTCTCCTATGTACAAACGACAAATGGACTGAGAAAGAAATCAGGGAAACAAAACCTTTCCCAATAGTCTCAACTAATACAAAATATTTTTATATATAAAAAATATAAAACTCTAAGCAAACAAGTAAAAGACTTAAGTGACAAAAACTTTAAGATATTAAAGAAAAACACTGAAGAAGATTTCAGAAGATGGAAAGATCTCCTATGTTCATGGATCAGTAGAATTAACATTGTAAAAAATAGTCATCCTACTGAAAGCAATCTACAGATTCAATGCAATCTCCATCAAAATTCCAACACAGTTCTTCATAGATCTTGAAAGGATAATCTTCAGCTTCCTACGGAAACACAAAAACACAGTATAGCTAATACAATCCTGAATAATAAAAGAACTTATGGAGGTATCACTATCCCCTATATCAAGTTGTACTACAGAGCTATACTAATAAAACCACATGGTATTGGCATAAAAAAAAGGACATGCCGAATAATGGAATTGTGTTGACATAAATCCACACACCTATAGAAACCAATTTTTGATAAAGAAGGCCCAAATATAAATCCATAAGCCTATGGAAACCTATTTTTGATAAAGAAGCAGGAAATACACACTGGAAAAAAAAGCATCTTCAACAAGTTGTGCTGGTCAAACTGGGTGGTTGCATGTAGAAGAATCCAAATAGATCCATACTTATCACTCTGCACAAAACTCAACTCCAAATAGATCAAAGACCTCGACATAAAATCAGAAACACTGAACCTGATAGAAGAGAAAGGTGGAATAGCCTTGAAGTCACCAGAACAGGAGAGGACTATCTGGACAGAATACCAATAGCACAGGCACTAAGATCAACAATTAATAAACAGGACCTCATGAAACTGAAAAGCTTCCATAAGGCAAAGGAAACTGTCAATCAGACAAAGCAGCAGCCTACAGAATGGGAAAAGATTTTCACCAACCCCACATCTGATAGAGGACAATATCCAAAATATATAAAGAGCTCACGAAACTAGATATCAAGATAAAATAACCCAATTAAAAATGGGCCACAGAGCTAAACAGAGACTTCTCAAAAGTGGAAAGTCAAATGGCCAAGAAACAAAGTAATTTTCAGCATCCTTTATCATCAGGAAAATGCAAATCAAACTGCTCCGAGATTTCACCTTACACTCATCAGAATGTCAAAGATCAATAAAACAAGTGACAGCTCATGCTGATGAGGATGTGGAGTAAGAAGAACACTCATCTATTGCTGGTAGGAGTGCAAACTTGTACAGCCCCTATGGAAATCAGTGTGGCAGTTCCTCAGGAAGCTGGGGATCAATCTACCTCAAGATCCAGCTATACTACTCTGGGCCATATAACCAAAGGATGCTTCATTCTAACCATAGAGATACTTGCTCAACAATATTCATTACTGCTCTATTCAGAATAGCCAGAAACTGGAAATAACCTAGATGTCTCTTAGCAGTCTAGTAGATAAAGAAAACGTGGTGTGTTTACACAATGGAATATTACTCAGCCTTTAAAAGGAATGAAATCATGAAATTTGTGAGTAAAAGGAAGGAACTAGAAAAAAGTGATCCTGAATGAGGTAACCTGGACAAATATGGTTTGTATTCACTTATATATAGATTTAGCCATTAAGTCAATGATAACTAAGTTACCATCCATAGAAACACAGAGGTTAGGTATAAAGTAAGGGAATAGTGGAGATCATACACATTTCCCTAAGAAAGGTAAGTAGAATAGATGGTTATGAATGTATGGAGGGGAGCTGGAATGGGAGGGGCAAGTGGGGAGGGAGAGAAAAGAGGGGCACAAGGGACGGAATACAGGGAGAGGCAGCTGAACTTAAGGGCCATTTGAGGGGTAGTATGGAAACCCAATACAGTAGATGCTTCCTAAGATATATATATATATATGAGATATAAATGAAATTGCCAAATAATGGGGTAGATGGAATCTCAACTGGATATCTCTTATCACCAAATGAAGCTTCCAATATGGTGATTGGGTTACATCTATTTGAGTTGTTGGCCAAAAGGTCCCACAGGAACCCCCAAGCAACCCAGACTGTTGTTAAGACTATAGTTTGTTCTCCACAAGCTGAGAGCAAGGCTCCATGGCTGAAGACAATGCCTACCTAAGTCATTGAACATGGAGAAGTTGAGCTGGTGCCTACATAGAGCCTTCACCCCTATGTTCTAGTGTCTTGGTACAGGAAGGCACTCTGCATGCTACTAAAGGAGAAACAGAACACCAACCCAGCCGCAAACCCTTTGATCTACAATGGTGTCCTGCCTATAAGATATGGTAATCCAATGGTGTCACAAATCTTATGGGAGTAACCAATCAATATCTGATTTGATTTAAGGCCCACTCCAGGAGATGGAATCCATTCCTGATATAATGCTTGGGTGACTAAGAACCTGAGACCAGATAGCCCAGGGACCTGGGGTAAAACCAAATACTACTGTTCTAAAAACAAACAACCAAACAACCAAAAAAACACCTAGCAGTCAAATGACTCCCAGTGACATTCTCTTATACTCATAGATCAGTGCTCTGCTTGGCCATCGTCAGAGAAGCGTCTTCCTCCAGCAGAACAAATGCAGGCATTCACGGCCAGTCAGTATGGAGAGAGTGAGAGACCTTGGAACAGAGCTCTAAATGGGATGTCTCCATCAGATCCTCTCCTTAGGGCTCAGGGAACCTTGTGGAAAAGGAGGAAAAGGAAATAGGAAGAATGTAAAAGCTGGAGAGGATGGAGGACAGCAAGAGAACATGGCCCCCTAAATTAACAGGACTGACAGACATATGAACTCAAAGGCTGAGGCAGCATGCATAGGGCCTGCATGGGCCTGCACCAGATGAGGTCCTAGGGCTGAAAGGAGAAGTAGACACATGCCTTCATCCCTAACCCAGAAGCTTTGTCAAATTGATAACCACTTGCAAATGAAAATTTAGTTTTCTCCAAAGGAGTCTCAGTGGGGAAACAAATACTCTTAAGGGCAGGCTGCATGCCCAGCAGTAGACGCCAATAGAAAATGAACTCAAAGGATTCTTTGGAGATTTCTTGTCTCCTAATGTCATGTCAGGGCTTTTCTTTTTTTAAATTTCTTCTTCTTCTTCTTCTTCTTCTTCTTCTTCTTCTTCTTCTTCTTCTTCTTCTTCTTCTTCTTCTTCTTCTTCTTCTTCTCCTCCTCCTCCTCCTCCTCCTCCTCCTCCTCCTCCTCCTCCTCCTCCTCCTCCTCCTCCTCCTCCACCTCCTCCTCCTCCTCCTCATCATCATCATCATCATATTTTCCCCTCTCTTTTTACCCTACAGGTCCTTTTGTGTATATACCATGGTTTCTAGTTTAGTGTTGTTATGGGATTCCTAAGTGTTCAGACAAGTGGGTCTCTGCGTCTGTGTCTGTTTCTTGTGCCTTTTCTTAGGCTCCTTTCCTTCTGTTTATTTGTTTTGTCCTTATTATATTTTATTTTCTCATTATCCCTTAGATGCCTGTTTGTTTTCTAATAAGAGATAAAAAAAATGGGGTAGATCTGGAAGGGGGGAGGGGAGGAGGAACTGGGAGGAGTAGAGGGAGAGGAAACCCTAATCAGGATATGTTATATGAGGAAAAATTTATTTTCAATAAAAGGGGAAAATAAAATAATACCATATTTGCTAACCAAACAAAAATAAAACAACAACAACAAAAACCAGAACTAGGTAAGTAACTTGCAGTTCAAAAGGTCAGGAGTGCAAATGAGCCCACAGAACAGTCAATGCATGGTGGGGCTGCATTCCTTCTGAGTGCTCTGTTCAGTGGTGTGACCACTCAACACAGTTCCTCATGTGGTGGTGACCCCCCAACCATACAATTGTTTTTGTTGCTACTTCATAACTATAATTTTGCTACTGTTAAGGATTGTAATGTAAATATCTGTGTTTTCCAATGGTCTTAGGCGAGCCCTTGGTTTTCCAAGCCTCGGAGGACTAGTTTCCTATGACTCTGGCCTGTGTTTCTGTCATCATGTCTACTTTGACCTTGACCCTTTGCCTTCCTTTCTATGAGTCCCATAATGCTAACATACTCAGTGCTACAGAACTCTCTCTAGGGATTCCCATGGGAAAGACCTAGGTTGGGATGTAGGGCAGGGCACTTGAGACTTGATCTTGACAGGTGGCTTGTAGCAAGAGCTGGGAGGTCTTGGGATGTGACGGAGGGTTTGCATTGAGATCAAGAACAGCACTTTTTATGGGCAGCATGGCTTCACCACTAAAGCCATGCCATGCGTGTGGCTTAGCATTGATCTAGCCCTTCTTTCTGTGAGTCTGTGTGTTCTTTTCACCCTCATCCAGGATCAGTCAATGTCCTGGGACTTTAACATGTGTTATACTTAGCCCTTTCCTTTGGCTTGTAAGCCTTTAAGGCTCCTGTCTTCCCTTCACCAGAACATGCCCAGGTCATGAGCCAATTCATTGTTAGTCTGGATTTGAACTCGGGAACTATGAAAAGTTCTGCTTTTGAAAATGAACTTTTAATCCCCACATGTGTTCAGGAATGGACATCCATTTAGATGTATAAGGAAAACATGTAGAAAAGACCATGTGGGCAAAGCAATGGGTTGCTTCAAGGGGAGAGCCTTAGTCCTTATTGGTTAATAAGTTTACACGGGAACTTCCCTTATGGAATTTAATGATTACAGGAAGTACCTCTACATCATACTGTAAGAATGCTCATATCTTGCATAAGATCATAGCTTGAATAGGTATTCTATGATAAAAACTTCACAGTCCAACCTTCAGAGTAAATCAGATACAAACTCTATGGTGGCAGCATAACATTCTGGAATACAGGATGGTTGTAAGCATGTGAAAAAATAGATAAACAAACAGATAAGTCAAAATCTATAGTCAAGAGGATTATTTGTAAGACATACCTGACCGTGGCTTAAATATCTGTTGAGCTACAGTATTATACTCAACTTTTTCCAAAGGGTGAAGGGTCATAGGACAAGAAATACAGAAGAGGCAGATGGCGAAAATTGCTTCTGGTCTCTGAGAGTTTTATCAGCCTCTACCTGGTCACAAATGCACTTAGAAGCATGTTGCTTAGACCCTGGAGACAATGTCCAGCAGAAATACTTTTGCTCTTGGTGTTTGAAGTTTTTTTTTAACTTGGACAGAAAGGAGCATTTGCTCTGTTCATGTATTTAACTGATGGGTTAAATACAAGCAGTAGACACCACAGAATTTGTGGGTCCTTATTTTAATGAAGATAGAATAAGGTCTTGATGGAGCGTGCACTGTCTACAGAGTTCATCAAAGCAGTTTATTATATTTACAAACCAGATTATTACACAAAGTGTCTGGAAGCACCATTAGTGCTGTCTAAAGATGCATTGGTGAAAATTGGAAGCAAATCCTATTTTAACATTCTGAAACCTGATAATAGTCTTGCTAGTTAGGAAACTACCTTATCGCAATTTTCCTAAAAGTTAACCTAGTCCGGTTTTGCAATGGAGTACAGGATGGTTCAGTCGAGAGGTATAGTCATTACCCTATGAAAAGTTCCTGCAACAAAGGACATACCAGCTCTTTACTCATTGTAGAAGTGTCTTTATGACTGTCAGACAGACCAGGTAAGGTGCCAGGGATCAAAGTGTTTGTGTTTACTTCTCTGAAACCTGGTGGTGCCTCCTGTGTGCCACACATACACACACACACACACACACACACACACACACACACACACACACACACACACACACTTCTTGGTGAGTGCTGAAAACTGGAATTCACCCATGTCTCTCTTTTTCCTGTCTAAGATGCAGATGGGGCACATTCTGTGGACTCTGTCCATCCCTGCCCCCACACGCACACGTATGCCTAGCCAATGGAAAAGAAAAACGACTTACTCACAGTCATCCACTGTACGAAGATTTCCAGCTGCAATGGGAGGGCTTTGCCTCTCCTTGAAGGATGAATAAATAGGTAGCTGAAGAGACAACCTGTCCACAGTCAGGCTGAAGTGAAAACCAGACCCAGGTCCTGCTCATCTGGTAGTTGGAGACCCAGTTCTGGTGGCATGGAGAGGACCCTTATCTGTCTGATAGTCATCTTCTTGGGGACAGTGGCCCATAAAACAAGCCCCCAAAGGCCAGATCGCCTCCTGATTAGACTTCGTCACCTTGTAGACAATGTTGAACAGCTGAAAATTTATGTGAATGACTTGGTAAGGCCATCTTTGCACAATGAAATTTAAATAATATTTTTCAACTAATGTGAAAGGAATCTTTTGACTTATATCACTAACTCAGAACTAATTCTCTTTTGGCTAGGATCCTGAACTTCTGCCAGCTCCACAAGATGTAAAGGTAAGATCAGCTGAATTGATTTCTGAAAATGTACTTTATGTAAACTTCAAAGTCTAACAAAGCTCTAAAATGATGATTTAGGTGTATGCTTCTTTTCAATGACTTTGGGAATTAATAATTGGTAAAATATTCATTTTCATTTTGTCTATGTAACCAAAAGTTTACTAGCAAACTAAATAATGACATATCATATTATATCCTTATAAAATGCATGTTTACTCTTTAGAGCCTCTAAGAATACTAAGAGTCATTACTAAGACAAATCAACAAGGATATAAATCTGTGCTGGGATCAGTTTCTGAATGAGAAATAGATAATCACATTTTCAGGGCCTTAGGCATGAAAGCTCTCTAAGTTTCTTTGTAATCTTATTGAAGATAAGAGGTAATATTTGAATTTTAAAAGCAAATCTTTAAAAAGAAAGAGAGAAGTAGATTGTAAGGAAGGCACAGAGTATGGAAATCAAAAGTCTCTGAGTGTAATTCCCATGTACCTTGGCCTCAGTGAGTCCTCTTGTCTTTGGCCTTTGGCGAGGTCTTTCAAAAGGGTCATTTTCAACAGATGCACATTCCAACTCCTGCACCATTCACAGCCGAGTCCCGTGGAGGAGAGGCTTGGCATGCAGTGCAGAGGGGCTTCTGCCAGGCTTTCTTTCCCCCAAGAACTTCTTTGATCTGGTCTTCTGCTTGGCACCTTAACATTGTGAATGAAACTGGGGAAGTGCTCACACTGCTAGACCTTTAATTGCGTGAATTAGGAAAACCAGGAAAGTGTTACCAGTAATTAGGGCACCACACAGATACATTCAAAGAAAAGAATTATGGTAAATGACAGTGTTAAAGTTTAGAAAGTGAATGAGTCACAGCTTCTGCTCTGCTCCGCAGTTCACTCTCTAGTTCTAGCTCTGAACATGACCACTCTTGTGTTTACTAGATCCTTCCTAATAGACAGCCGCTAAAATGAAAGTAGCACATTCAATTTATTGAAAGGACATTTTCAATAAGCAAGAATATTTTTTAACATGTCTATTTCTCAGCATCTTACACACTGTGTTGATTGCTGTGGGTGAAGTTCTTTCCGGGGTTTCCTACCTACAGTCTATACTTTGCAAAGTAAAAAATAGGAAAATCCCTCGTTTTCAGCGGGTTGAGCCAATGACTACTTCTTATATATGCTTTTTATTGAAAGATGTCGTTTTAAGTCTGAATTTCCCAGTAGCCACCTTAATGTTTATCCCGTTACATTGCTATACACATTACTTATACAAGTTGACTGTATATCTGTGATTGTGTACACCCATACATCTTGTCCACCTGCCCTCTGTCCTCTCCCTCTGCCCCCTTCCCAGTCTCTAGGGATCCATCTTCTCCTGCAGGATGTTTCAAAATCTTACATCTCCATGAGACTGTGTCTCAGTGAACTGACATCTTCCTGACGATCTGATCAGGCAGTGCTATCTACGAAGCCATGAGCACAGCTCTAACTGACATCTCCGAGCTCTGCTGGCAGGCAAACTCAGGACCATTTGAGGAAGAGGAAGGCAGTAAGGGCCACAGGAGCTGTAGATCAGGTTTTCAGCGCTAGATCCAAAGCAGGGTCTGTAACAAATTCCACAAAGCTACTGAGGTCTGTAATGGACACCCCCTCTTCTGCATTTCCTGGTCTCATCTCTCCAGGGGTTTGCCTCCCCTCCCTAGGGAGGCACTTGACAGTATGTGGGGAAACTTTGGTCGGCACCATTGGGAATGAGGGTGAGTGTGCTACTGGCATCTGGCTGTTAGAGGCCAGGGATGCTAGTGAATGCTCTAGACTGTAGAATGGATCTGACAGCAAAGTCACCCAGTGCCTCAGTCACGGTCTGTTGGGAAGCTTCCGTCTGTGAGTGATGTGACAAAGGTAAGTCGCCTAACACAGCCGGTGAGACACTCCACACTGACAGGCAATGTCTTTCCTTCCAAAGGATGAAAATACAACCAGGTCAGAAACAGGTTTAAGGAATTCATCTTGTTTTTTCAGATATCCAGTTGCAGAACTAGCAAGGCAGGTGTGCCTTTTATGAGAATCTCTTTTCTGGCTGAAGAGAGAGCTGGCTTTTTAACTCCTCCCTTTGGCTTCTTTGCTGTGCCATCCATGCAGAAGCCATGCACATCTAGAAAATGCCTCACATTCTCCAGCGAGGCCCAGCTGAGGAAGCAGCCAGGAGCACCTGGCTTCGTCATCCTCTAACTCTGAGCCTCCTGGGAGCCCGGAGGCTCGATCCCCTCCATGTTCCCACTCAGCCCTGCATCCCTCAGGCAGGGCCTGCTTCCTCATCACTTTTCTGCCTTTGCTGTGCACTAAAGTCCAACCTGAAGATCCTTGTTCCGGATCACACATTTCCAGAGACAGGCTGCTTCCTGTAGGACAAAAACCGAACCAAGGCCAGTGTCTGTCAGTGGTGGACAGGGAAGGATGGGGACAGTGGTGCGTCCACATCCTGATGTCATATCTCTCTTCTAGTCTGGATGTGAAGCTTTGATGGCTGGGCCTGACCCTTCCTGACAGGATAGTCTCAGGGAGGTGGCTTTTAGGACGCCTCCCCAAGCTTCTTTGGAACCTAATTTTCTTTCAGTGTACAAATGAAAATGTTAACTCAGCAAAATGAACCTCTGTGAGAAATGCTGGTTTCTCAGATCATCACGGATGAAGCAGTTAGCGTTTTCAGTTTCAGCTGGAAAATTTACCTCTTTAAATATGAATATTATTTTTTTCCAGTAAGTTAAGCCGGTTGTGGTCAAAAAGAAGAGAAAAGAAAAAACTTCAACAAACATGAACATGTGGTTTTCAAGGAAAAAAAAGTGCTATAATTAACATTTATAAATAGTTTCTATTAAATAAGCATTTTGGCAAACATGGGAAGGCCGGCACCTCGCACTGGTGGCAGGCAAGCCACCCTGATAGAAGGAACTAGATAAGGCTTGCTGCGCTTGCGGCTACCTATGCAAAGCGAGGCTGATGGACTTGTGTTATTAGTCAACATTCACATCGGGCAAGTGTACGCGCTGGAAAATGCAAAGCAGGCTGCTCTTTCAGCTGATTGTCCCTGAGAAGGTTCAGGCAGCGTCGCTGGGAAGGAGGGAGGCCTTTGGTTGGAAGCTGGTGCCTTCTGTGCACACCAGTGAAATGAAGATGTGGCAATTCCGGGGGGAGAATAACAGCACACAGACATTTGCTAAAGGAAAGGGCGATGTGGGTGAAAGCCACCCAGACAGGAGCTCTGGGATGAGTGAAGCGTTGCAGGTGTTGCCCTTCCAGAGCCGAGGCTTTGGCTCCATAGAGAAGCAGCACTTGCCTGGTGTGTCCTTCCAGCGCATTCCATTGCTAAGAGTTGGGCTTCTCCGCTGCCCGGTAGTTATGTGGCCAAACCAAAGGGAAGGCTTTGCTTCTCATTCCCTCCACTTTCCCAGTCTCTGTGACGCACTCTGCTAAAGAGGCCGTCCTTCCGCTGGCTAAGCAAGTCTTACCTTCTGGATTTTGACTCTTGATTCATGGGAAACCCTGCCCTATCCAGACAAGGATGTGACTGGGGCTTCACAAAATGTTTGATGGCCTGAGCAGGTGCAATGACTCTCAGATCGAGCTACTGCCGTGGTCTGAACTCACTCACCTCATTGATCGATTCCACAAACAGTAACTGAGCACTTGCTGATGACAGGCTGTGACAGGCACAGACTAGAACCCTGCTCCAGGCATATCACCCATGAGACTCCTGAGTGCATGGTGGACAGATGTGGCAACAAGTGGAACAGATCTGTTAGATCGCTTTCCCAGAGTTGCCACTGCTCACAATTTACAGCCTCAGAATTCAGCAACTGTGCTCTTACACTAAATTCTCTGTCACAGAAAGGCTGGTCTGTTAGCTCAGTGGTAGACTGCTTTCCTAGTATATGTATGGTCCTGGGTTTTCACCTCACACACACACACATACACAAATATGCCTGTGTGCACAGTACACACACACACACACACACACACACACACACACATCCAACCCCACAAAGCTCATGCCCACACCACTTTAACCTCCGAGTGGCATTCAGCATAGTACCAGGCATAGGAAATCGTGAAGGGTGAAGCTCATCTCTGTGCAGCAGGAAGGGGCTCCTTCTTCTTCTCCTAGATACGGAAACTGTCTGAGTGGAACTTCTGTCTTCTGCAGAGTTTAAGTGGAGATATGACCAGACCTAATGCAGCCACTAAAACAAATGCCCAAGACGAGATAATGCAAACAGAAATTGAGGTCTGGAAGGTCATTTTTAACCTTTGGGATAACATTCATTAACATATGCTCATCATCTTTTTCAGGGTATTAACAAATGCTACTTATCTCTTTCAGGACATTGACATATACTAATTATCTCTCTCCGGGTATTAACATATGCTAATTATCTCTCCTTCAGGAGCATTGTGAGCACTCAGCTTTTGCCTGTTTCCAGAAGGCCAAACTCAAGCCAGCAAACACAGGAAGCAATAAGACGATCATCAGTGACTTAGTCACTCAGCTGAGGAGGAGGCTGCCTGCCACCAAGGCTGAGAAAAAGCAGAAGAGCTTAGTTGTAAGATTGCCTTTTGTTATCTCTCTTGTTTGCAGTATATTACCTATCTTACTTTTACTTGAGTACTGTAACATATTGTGCTTTACAAACACACACAGCTAGACACCTCCCCCCCCCCCCCCCCCCGTGCCTTCTTGAAGAGTTAGTCCACATCGTACAAGGTACATTTTGAGAAATGGTGTCACCTCTCAGGTCTTCCCATTCTGTCTAGAAACCCAACTTGAACTGGCTACCACCCTGGCAGTCTGTTAATGGAAGCTTCCAGAGTGAAGAAGCCATTCGGAAGAGAATCTAATTGTTAGAAGTGAATGTTTTCCATTCATTCATGTGCTGGAGTTACTCTTGTCATTGTTATGGGGGAATAGATCCCAATTCTCCAACAAGAAAAGAGATAACCTATAAGATGCCAAGATTAGAATATTACTGTCCTAGAAAAAGCAGAGTTAATATTGAATTTAAGGGGAACGACCTTTTATGAGGCTGGAAAACTTCCAGGTTCCTTCTTTGGGACTCTGAATTTTTCTTGAATATCTTCTCTTTGACCAACTCACTTGCAATTCAGAGACTCAAGAATTGAGTAACTCAAGCATTAACCAAAACCAGCAGAGATAACAAAAAGGAGTTGCTCTGTTTTGTTTGCCAGTCTATTCTTCAAGAAATTGTACATGGACTGAAATGAAACAGTAGTTACATTATGAGTGGGGGTCTGGTTTCTTTTGATTGCTCCTCGAGGTTAGTATGTGAAAATGTCCCTCTAAAATGTTCTTCACAAAGAAAGGAACTGCCTGAGATGGTAGTGCATGTCTGTGAGCCCAGTACCCAGGAGGCTGAAGCAGGAGGATTGAGAGTTCCAGGACAGCCTGGGTTATGAGGGTGAAACCCTGTTCAAGAAGCAGGAAGGAAGGAAGGAAGGAAGGAAGGAAGGAAGGAAGGAAGGAAGGAAGGAAGGAAGGAAGGAAGGAAGGAACGAGGGAGGGAGGGAGGGAGGGAGGGAGGGAGGGAGGGAGGGAGGGAGGGAGGGAGGAAGAAACTGAGGAACTGAGCACAGCTCTGAGACTCAGGGCCAGGGACTTAGGAAATGGTGGTGTGTGGTGCAGACGTGGAGCCCAGCTCTCTGGGTTAGGCACCCTCGTTTCTAGGGGAAGAAAGTGAGATCTACTAAAAAGGCCAACTTTCTCCAGGTTTCAAAAACAGCTGTGTCAAGCAGAACATAGCTAGTGTGTTTCCACAGGATGTTCTCATTGTAACAACACGTGACTGAGCAGCTAGAAACGGCCTGCTGTTCTGGTATCAGAACGGGAATAGGCATGAAGCTGAGGAGAAAGGAAGGAGGAGGGAAAGAGGAGGGCGAGAAGGAAGGAGGAGAGCAAGCAACACTCATAAAAAGTTGTTCTACCTGATAAACTTGATAACTTCTAGGAATGTATCAAATCAAACAGATACATATGAAATATTATCTGCAGAGATGTTCTCTGTAGATTTGCCCATAAGGGGAAAGCTAGACGCCACTTCTGTATCCAAAAATAATGAGAGCACCATTCTGTGTTGGAGAATAAAGCGACTGCCATATGTCCTGTACTGAAAGCATAGCTAATACCTAGGAAATACCTGTAACTGGCTAAATAAAAAATTAATAGAAATAACGACAAATAGCTTGTATCAACCAGTATAACAAGAATGCAAATAAAACAGAATAAAAGGAGCAAAAAGACACCACCATATTTTAAACACCAAAACATTGTGGAGTCGTCTCTGAGGATGAAATCACAAATGGATTCCAGAACAATTTTACACATTTTCCCTAATGCTTGTTAATGGTCATGACTTATGTTTTCAATAGAAGAAATATGCTTTACATAAATATTTTACAACATAGAATTTTTTTAAAGAACGTAACCTTTTATTTGCTTATTTATTTGATTTCCAGAAATGTCCATCCTGTGATTCTTATGAGAAAAAAGCACCCAAAGAATTCCTAGAAAGACTAAAATGGCTCCTTCAAAAGGTATGTGCCTTAAATGTGTTTATTTATCTCCTCCATTGTCTCTTGTGCCTGGTGACTCACGGACCATTGTTTCCACAGATGATTCATCAGCATCTTTCCTAGAACACACAGGACCTGAAGATTCCCAAGGACCCGAGGAGACACTGCACACTATGGAAACTCACAAACGGGAGTGCCTCTTGCTTCCTGGGATTGTGAATGGAGAAGTACAGTATGTTCCTATAGGAATGACTCAAACACTGCAGGCTAAGATCCATTGCCAAATTACTACACAGACATTGCAGTTCACTGACAGACTCCGGGCTGTCAACTCGGAAAATCTCTCCTCAGAGAGCTCAGCTTCCTGTGTCATGGATTTCTGTGACTTCTCAAGTTATGACGTCTTCATCTTGTTGCCCAACTGTGACATGCTTTGACTGGAAGGGGGAAACTAAAGATTTTAACTAAAAATACAGCTAGAGAAACTGTTGGTCTGCAAGAATAAGACCTTTGTGATCCTAACTGAATGATGTAAGCTGAAAATACAGAAGAGTAAGATGAAATCGGAAATTGAAGTCTTTATTCTCTAAGGAAAATTGTACTTGAAAGCATGTCTGAAGGACTTGCTCCTTCCAATTGAACATCCAGCATACAGATATCTAATCTATTTATGCTACAGGGGAGAGTTTTCCTAGATGTGTACAAGCAAATTTTCTTCTTTATTAGGTCTATCAAGATATTTAAATACAGTAGAATTTAACCTATTTATAGACTTCATTCCTGGTCTTCACTGTCTTTCTAAAGTGGTAATGGCATATTAAGAAGCAGGGTTAACTTCTCCCAATGTCAAGTCTTTTTATAAGCTAATATTTTAAACTTGTGAAGATGGCAACTAAAACCTATGGTAGGGCAAACATCAGCAGAGTCTTCTGGAGCAAATAGAGTTTTAAGGTTTTGTAGCTCTCGTCTCAAAGAGTATGGGTGTGTTGGATCTTCTAATCCAGTCATTAGTGTCCTTTCCTGTGTCCATTCTTTCCTTTCCTCTTTGTACAATGAGACTTCTGAGATAAAGACATTTCAAACATTGAGCATTTAAGACACATTTCGTGCACACTTTTGACAAGTTAAATTTAACCATCTATTTAAGATCA
Source organism: Peromyscus maniculatus bairdii (assembly GCF_049852395.1). Lineage (NCBI taxonomy): Eukaryota > Metazoa > Chordata > Mammalia > Rodentia > Cricetidae > Peromyscus > Peromyscus maniculatus. The sequence continues at coordinate 1,959,253 of NC_134857.1, forward strand.
AAATCAGGAGATTAACCAAGAGACCAGAGGTTCTGTCCTGGTTTTAAACAGACATTTACTTAACATTCCAATCTTTTAACCATAGATGGTAAAATAAACAAAGTGTTCTGCATTTGATATAAATTCCAACAGTCTGTTTCAATGTGAGGTGAAAGTCTAGAAAGCTATTTTGCCTGGAATAGCATAATCTCTTCGAGAGTCTCTTCTTGTTAAAATGGATCTGAGAGCCCAAGAACATGTACCGGACTGGGTGTAGGGGCTTTGCTCCGAGGCAGAAATGTCTGTACTGAAAAGTGCTTTTAAAACAAACACAGACTTAGTGTACAGCTCTAACATATAGCTGATTATTTGATTAATTCCCAGCAAAGTGTCATAACCAGAAACAATGTACTCTCTCAAAAGTTTAAAATATATTATTGTAAAGAAATTATGTAAATGTGCAAGTCTTGATGATATTCTATACACATTAGCCCACTGAGTGTTGAATGGTGCTAGCGCAGGTTGTTGGGTTTGAGGGTCAAAGTTGAAGCAAAGACACAATCCTTCAGAAAGAAATGATGGAGAGAGATGGTGTCTACAAGTTTTATTTAGTTGTTTGTTTTCTGGCTTTATAATTGTTGACTTCTTGACACTGTGGTTTTATATTTAAGACAATGTATTTATTTTGGTGTGTTTATTGTTTAAAAATCTGTTCTAGCCTTTTAGATCATTGAGCATGTCTACTCTAGAAGTAAAAATAATTCAGTGGTGCCCAGGCTAAGAGCTTGAATAGTTTGGAAACTCCAGTAAAGGGTCCACCACTAGCCAAGAAAAAGTGATACTTTGAATAAACTAGACGAAGTAGGTCTTGCATAGTGGTACCTCCACTTCTCTGCATCTAAGACTTAGTCCTTGAGAGGGATGTAAGGAAAAACTGTGGACACCATTGTTCACCTGCCGGTGACAAGAAGACAGACCTGACATGCTGTTGGCCATGAAATGTGGCCACTTGCTTAAGCCCTTTTGGTTTTCATTTCCTTGTTTGTACAATGGGGTGCTGGGCTTTCCTACATCTATTCTGTATTTTTGTTTTTTGAGCTTTGTATGTCTGAGTTTCAATGACCTGGGTACTCTTATAGGAACACCTGACCACACTTCTTAGTTAAATGTCATCCAAGTGCGATATTCAGTTGCTCAATAAGGAAGGAAGGAAGGAAGGAAGGAAGGAAGGAAGGAAGGAAGGAAGGAAGGAAGGAAGGAAGGGTAGGTCATGAGAGTTCAGATAAAATTAGTTATGACCGTTAATATTTTAGCTGAAAGTGTCTTCTTTGTACTTGTGAATAAACTCATAGCATTATTAATCTACATTATTGCTCTGTTTTATTTACAGTTACACCTGAGAATTTACTTTTAATATGAATGATGTACTTTATAACTTAATGATTATTTATTATGTATTTGGTTTTGAATGTTTATGTTCATGGCTTCTTATTTAAGACTTGATCATATTAAATACTACCCAGTCAGTACAACTGTCTGTTGTGATTCTCTGAAAATCCTTAATCCAACCATCCCGGCAGAAAAGGTGAGCATGCAGTTTTTATATGGCTGTGATAAAGATGATGTTTTCTTCTTATCCACTGCCACCAAAATAAAACTGTCCCCAGTTCTAGCTCAAAGGTCCCATTTCCTTTGCAGACTCCCTCTGAATGCCCAGCAGGTTTGGAAGGGGTTGAGAATTGCCTGCCTCTGCCATCACACCTGTGCTCCATGCAGATAACACTCCTGGGTTCATGTTGGTCCCACTGGCTTTCTGTCCCTTGTTCTCAGTGTCCCTTGTCTGTGGGTCACTATGCTGCGGTCACCAAGGACTTAGCTATGTTCCTTGCTAAGGTGACCTCGGTGAGGAGGGCTCTCATTGGGAAACTCCCCAGAACCCTGAATGTCTGTCTGAGTGCTTGTGCTTTTCAAGTGGCTTGTGACCCACTGTCACTCTCGGCGGCGACCCTGAATCCTTCTCCCCTGGAACTATTGCACGTGTAAAGCACCACCTGCTAGTCAAGCAGCTTGAGAAACGTCCTGTTCCCTCTGCTCCTATACCCAAAGCCAGGCCTCCTCTCTTCCCCCGTCTCTCAGCACTTTTCCTCATTCCTGCAGCCCTGGCTGCTGCTGAGTCCGGAGCTCCAGGCCCGACAGCACATGGTCTCTCCTCCATTCCTGTATCCCTGGCTGCTGCTGAGTCCGGAGCTCCAGGCCTGGAAGCACATGGTCCCTCCTCCTGCTTGAGAACCTGCCCACGAAGTCGCCACCTATCTGTCTCATCCTTGCTGTTCTGCTTCAGATTCAAACACTGACTCATTTTCAACATCCCCCATAGCTATTGGAGCCACATTCTCTCTCCAGCTTCACCAGCATCAGCTCTTGCCTTGAGGCCACCCAGAACTCTCACTTGGATGGTTGTAGAGCCTTCCTAAGCAATTTCTCTGCTTCTGTCCTTTCCCTTCACTAAAATCTATGTGTAACAAAGCGACTCATACAGCCCCTTTAAAACCCAATCTCAGGGGCCCAGGAGATGCCTCAGTGGGTACAGGCACTTGCTGCCAAGCTGGTGACCTGAGTTTGACTCCTGGGACCCACACATGGTAGAAGGAGAGAAATGACTCCTGAAAGTTGTCTTCTGACCCTCCACATGTACACTGCGGTGCACAGGCATATAGAAAAAAAAATCACAATCCGTCACTCCTCAACTCAAAGATCCCGATGGTTCCCATGCCGCCTAGGGCTACTTGGTTGCCCTGCATCTTTACACCCCATTTTACTTCCCAATGGACTCCAGGCACACTGCTATTCTTTCTCCAACATCCCAGGGGAACTTCATCTAAGGTATTTGCACTTTAAAAATTTGGGGTTTTCTTTCTGGCGACAGGGCCTTACTCTGTAGCCCAGGATGGCCAGGTACTCAGTACGCAGCTCATGCTGTCTTCAAACTCATGGCAATCTTCCAGACTCAGCCTCTCAAGTGTTGGGATTACAAATTTTTTTTTCTAAAGAAAAGTTTTGGATTTATAATGTGCAGAGTTCTTTTATGTTAGATAAAGCAATTTAATGTTTTCTAATCATTTGATCAAAACTGCTTGACATATCAGAAAAATGACTCTATTTGGGTCTTAAAATTTTCATAAATCAGAGAGAGAGAGAGAGAGAGAGAGATAGAGAGAGAGAGAGAGAGAGAGAGAGAGAGAGAGAGAGAGAGAGAGAGAGAGAGCGCATCTATATATCTGTCTGTCTATCTGTCTGGTTCCTCTGAAGAACTAGGAAGCAGCAATTCTTGAGGGAAGGGAGTGTGAGTACAGAGCTGACTAGCCAGTGCACAGTCACAGCTGGTGAAGCCGCAGATCGCCCTGACTCTGCACGGATCCTGAGGGGTGTCTACTCCCCTGACAGCCAGTCATGCCTGCTGAATTTCAGGTGTGGTGAGAGCACTCCAGTGTCAGAGAATAGTCTTCTGAATTCCCTAAGTCTGAGATGTCAGCACACAGAACTGACATCAGCTTTCACTGCTAAGGCCACAGTGATTTTTTTTTCTCAGTTTATTTTTCAAATAAACTTTAAAATAGACTTTTCAAATAAGCATAAGAGTAGGGAAGAGATTGATTTTATAATCATCATGGGAGGCCTTTCAGTAATGGAAGGGTATGTCTGGCCTCTGGAACGATGTGTAATTTGTGTATCTATTATGTTTTATCTAGATAATGCCCTTCTTCGTCACAATTTGATTCTCTTTAAGCTTACTTAACCTAAAGGAGCCCAACTTCTAGAGATATATTTGCACCCTAAAGAGAGAATTCTCAGTAATAGAATCTGACACTACTAACGTGCACCCCAAGTCCTTCACACCCAGGGGTCCTCCCTCCTCCTTTCTAACCCACCCTGCCGGCCACAGACACAACTCCCAGGCTGCATACAGATTGGCCCCCACACAAGCGCTCATGTTCTTGGAAGTCAGTGGTTTCTAGGCTTCCAGTCATCCTCTCCCTTTCTTGTTTGACTCACTTGAGGCCAGTCATTGCTTGGTGGAGGCCTGGGGGAAACATGAATGGAGTTAACACATTAACGTCTGCTGGTTGATGAAGCCATCCTGACGAGAGAGAAGAGACGGAAGCGCCAGTCATTTAACAAGCTTTTATCCGTCATCAGTCACTTTAGGACAAAGCCGTGTTGTGAAGCTTCTCCCACTTCAAGCCAGAGAGCTCGGTGTGCTGGAGAAGCTGTGACCACGACGCATTCATGGCGTCTCACAGGGATGCATGGCGACGTTTGCCTCTGCTACTGAGGACACCTTTGCTGATTCCTCCCAAGAGCGGGCATTGGTCCTCCACACTGAGACTATGCTGCCACCTGTCGGGAGGATGCAAACACTTCAAGTGCCCAGGTTCCAACCTTGTCACCCCACACCTGCAAAAAGCTTATAGTCTTGGAGATACTTCCTGCTGTTCAAGCTGCTTCGGGGCCAGGAAAGGGGTGTGGGAGAAGGCTGGCATGCTGGCTCAGTTGGTAAAGTTCCTTTTGTGCAAGCATAAAGACCAGAGTTTGATCCCCAGAACTCACATTTATTTTTTTAAGGCTTCTGTTTGTAATCCCAGTACTAGGGAGCAAACACAGGGATCCCAGGAGCTGACTGTCCAGCCAATCTGTGAAGCCAAATTGTTGTGTCCAGGTCTAGCACTTGTCTCAAAAATCAAGGTTCATGCTGAGCTGAGGATTGACACTTAAGTGTGTCCTCTGACCTCCATGTGGATGCATGTGCATGTGTCCCACACATATGCACAAGTGTACACACACATGTGCTTTTGTACACACACACACATGCTTCTGCACACAGGTAATTCTGTATATACACACATGCTTCTATATATATACATGTACTTCTGCACATACAAACGCATGTTTGCACACATGGACATGCTTCCGCACACACATGCATATACACTCACACACACATAACCCTAAATAAGTCCGTGTGAAGAGGGAGACACAGGTGTGGAGGATACTGCTGTCATGCAACATGTGAGCTCTGTGTGAGCATGGGGCTCACAGTTCCTCACACAGGCAGAATGCCTGGCTACTGGCTTTCAGCTCTTTAGCTGGAGTCCTGAGCAGGAAATCATCATGCGTCCTCTTTCATTTATGTGAAACCAGAAAGGTACTGCAAACCTCCTCACTTGAGATGGTCTTGAGGTCTCAAGCCCCTGTTAAGACCACAGAATCCTCACAAAGGTGAGATGGAGCAAGGCGGGGAAAGCCATGGACATGTCCACACATCTGGCAGTGAACGGCTTCCCTCAGACTGGTTCTTTCTCTGGCAGCAACAGCTTGTGATGAATTTGCGCTTACTTCATTCTCAAAGCATTTCTTCCCCAGCAGAGCTCTCAGGAGAAGCCCCTTCCTCTATGCTGGCCTCCTGGGGTTGTTTTCATACAGCCTCCTATGAAGCAGAACTCCATGAAGGTGTTCCCAGGGTTACTAGAAAAGACAGGTTCAAGGATGCTGTGCCTGAACTAAACACACCAAGCAAGTTTTCTTCTGCAGATGCTCTGATGGTGATCTGCTGTTCAAAGGGTAGTCTTTATTTTCTGTATGATGTAGGTTTCTTCAACATGGTTTCAGTGTCTGGAACACTTCAGTATTGTTTATTTATCCTGTATGTTCTGTTTTCTCTGTTTGGGGGAATTAAACCAAAGGCCTGGAATGAAGCCATTTTCCCAGCTCTATTTCTTTACAGAGAGTGGAGCAGCAAATGAAATCCCAAGTCACCTCCTGCTGGCCGTGTCCCGCCTCCGGTGTTGGCATGCCACGTTTTCCTTACAAGCCTCCAACTCACCTAGGGCAGTCTTTACCTCAGCTCAGCTCAGCCAGGGCAACACGAAGCCTTCTGTTTCTTTCGTCCCATTTCTGTAGAGAGAGAAGTTCTTTCCCGCCAGCCTGCTAAGATCTGGGCTTACCAGTGTGCACCGACACATGAATTGCTCTCCTCTCTTCTTGCCTGACTGCATAGGGGAGAGCCATGACCACCTAAGCAGGCATTTCAAGTGAGAGGTTTGTTCCTAAACTAAAATATAAAACACCAACAATGTGTCATTATTTTTATTTACCACATTAACCCATAATCTCAGAATAATTGCTGAAGTACTGGGATTTGTTATTACTTTTGTCCTATTAGGACAGCATCTCACTATGTGTCTCAGGCTGGCCTTTCTCTCAGGATCCTTCTACTGCAGCCTTCTGAGTTCTAGGGTTACAGGTGAGAACCAACCTTAGCCGGTTTTACTGACATCACTAAAAGTGATCAAAATGGAGGCTAAGTGGGTGGGTCAATTGGTAGCGTGCTTCCTAGTGTGCATGAAGCCCTGAAATTCAGTCTCCAGCGCCACATAAAACTGGGCATAGTGGTGCACATCTGCAATCCTAGCATTCCAGAGATAGAAGCAGGAGGATCAGAAGTTCATGGTCATCCTTGGCTACATAAGGAGTTTGAAGCTAGCCTGGGCTATATAAGATACTGTATCAAAAACCCAAGCAAAATAAAAAGACAAAGCCTACCTGGCCCCTTCAGTCCTCAGAAGACTCTCCAGTGATTGGTCAGAGGATCGATGAGCTGCTCATAACTGCTAGGGAGCAGTGTATCCTGCCCCTTTCATCAAAGTTGTTAGTTTTATTATGCTCATTTATTCAATAAATATTTCCTCTATACTGTACTAGATACTACTGTGATAAGTATTAATGATCCCTGCTAAAGCAGATTATGTTCCTAAGAGTTGACAGTTGAGCAGGAGAGACAGGTACTAAAATTCCTTCTGATGCGACCCTCCCTGTAGGCTCATGTTCACAACATTGTGGCAAAACTCTAACTCCACCCAACTGGCCATCCACAGGCAACAGTGATAAACTTTGGACTGAATATGAAAAGCCATTATTTGTATTTTGATTAAAAGTAACCCAAAGTAGACAGATCAGTAGGCAAAGTGCTTGAGTTCAATTCCCAGAACCCACATTTAAAAGTCAAGTATTGTTCAAGCATATAATCCTAACACTGCAAAGCAGATCTCTGGGCCTCACTGACCAGCCAGCCTAAATAAATTATCAGGTTCCAGGCCAGTGAGGGACCTTGACTCAAAAACTACAAGATAGATGATACCTAGGGAATGATAGCTGAGGTTGTCCTCTACATGTCTGCTCACATGTGTACCTACACGTGAAAACACAACAGAGAAAGAGAGAGAGAGAGAGAGAGAGAGAGAGAGAGAGAGAGGAGAGAGAGAGAGAGAGAGAGAGAGAGAGAGAGAGAGAGAGAGAGAGAGGTCAAAACTGGGCAAAAAATAAGAGGATTTCACTTTTGAAAGACAATTGTAATAAGAAGTACATATTCATGGCTTTACCTTGGAGGCCCTGTCCAAACCATCAAAGGCAGGGTGATCAGATTGTAAGTAGACCACTTTGGTCTACAGCCAGAAAGCATCAGAGCACATAGTTTACTGGGGCAGAGTATCTGGGGACTGAGAAAGTGTGGGAAGAAGTTTCTAGAACTGCACATACCCTGTCTCAAAGCTTGATGCAGTTCCTGAGCTGTGCACAGGAGACAGCACAAAAGGAGTGTGGACAATAAGGTCTGGAAGGGCAGACAGAGATTTCAGCTGGTGTTTGCATCTGTAGAGACAGCTGGCATATGATTTCCCCAAGCTGAAAGGTCTTGGTGAATACCCTGGGCTTTTTGTTGAAAACCTGAAGAGGCTAGACCTTGGAAGAAAGACTTACAATCCACTCAAGACGCAGACAGACAAAAGAAAACCTGCCAAGTAAGATAGAAAATCAAGTCTCTACAAGTTCAAGCAATGAGTCAAAACTTAAACATTCAATTTAAAAACACCATTCCCCACGGAAAGACGGTAGAAGGCGGAGCTTCTACGAAGTACTGTATGTAGGTCATCCCAGAATAACCCTCCTCTACCAGAAAGACAGATGGACAAAGACAGGAGAGAGAGAGAGAGAGAGAGAGAGAGAGAGAGAGAGAGAGAGAGAGAGAGAGAGATGAGGAGGGGGAAGGGAGAAAATACTACTTATCATGAGGAGAAAACTCCCAGGAGAACTAGATGCCAGAGTAACCCGAACAACCGAACAACAGTGCTGGCAGCAACTAATAGGCATGTTTCAAGAGGCAGGGGAAATGGTCACAATGAACCAACACACTCAGCAGAGAACGTAGAGCGCTGTGGACCTTATCCACCCAAAGCTACAGCACCAGCGGAAAAAGTCTTACTGGGTGGACTTAGCAGGCTGAAGATAGCAGAATAAAAAGCCAATGAGCTTGGATTTGTTGATGGGTATTGAACGGTTCCTCTCTGAGAAACAACAGGGAAGAATGAGTGGACCTGGGTTTGTATAGACGCCACCTGGTCTGATATGCGAAGCTGGACTTCAGGAGGACGAAAAGGGAGGAAGGCGACAATGAGACAGAAAAACAAAGTCTACAGACTGGTGGCCACAGCTCTTTCAAATTGACTGGAAGCCCGTTTACAGACCCAAGTAGCTCACAGTAGAACAAACACCTAACTGTCTCAGTCAAACCGCTAACACTCACACAAGCCTTGAGATGGAAGATGGTTTTATACCGGGCAAAGACGATGGGGTCGAGGGGAGGCTGGGTTTCTCATCAGAAAGCCATGGAACACGGATGATAAAAAGTACTTCTTTAACATACTTTTAAAGGTCTCAACTCCAAACTCTACTGTGAAAATGTCCTATCAGAATGAAGAAGAAACAAAAAAATTCCAGTTTAAAAAGGGCTAACAGAATTCCCACAAGGACAATGAAAGGAAGTTCTTCAAGCTAAAGGAAATAATAGTAGATGAAAACTCAGACATCTAGGAAACGTTAAGAGATGGCGACCACTAGAAACAGATACATGAGTATATGTAGAATAATATCTATTTTCTTTATCTTACTTTTAGTCAAGGACAAGTACCTGTCAAATGCCCAAAAGTATAATGAACTACTACTTAGATTACTTAAAAAATATGTATTTATGCTGGGCGGTGGTGGCTGGGCGCACGCTTTTAATCCCAGTACTCAGGAGGCAGAGGCAGGTGGATCTCTGTGAATTCGAGGTCAGCCTGGGCTACAGAGTGAGTTCCAGGAAAGGCGCAAAGCTATACAGAGAAACCCTGTCTCAAAAAACAAACAAACAAACAAACAAACTGTGTGTGTGTGTGTGTGTGTATTTACAATGCACACAATGAAATGGTGGTAGTATAATTTGGTTCTGTTGCTGTGATAAAATGCTCTGACCCAAACAAAAGTAAGTTAGGGGAGAAATGGGCTTATTTCAGCTTGCAGGTGCACTAGTAAGAGAAAGCAGGGCAGGAACTTATACCAGAAACCATGGAAGGATGCTGCTTGCTGGCTTGCTCACAGACCCATGCTTAGCTAGCTTTCATAGATAGCCCAGGACAACCTGCCGAGGGAATGCTGCCTCCCACAGTGGGCTGGTGCCTCCTACATGAATTAACAATCAAGACAGACCCACTGACATTGCCATAGGCCAATCTGAACTGAGCAGTACTCCAGTTGAGACTCCCTTAGGTGACTCTAACTGAGTCACATGGACAGTTAAAGTTAACTAGGACAAGGGAAAAATCAAATTACATTGTTCAGGGTTGCTAAATTCACATGATAAATTAATTCATATTATTATTCTAGCAGTAACTAAAATACATTTCAAACAATAACAGCTAAAAATTAGGGAAGTTAAAATGGAATATTGAAAACATTAATCCAGATGTAGCATATCAGAACTGTCGGACAGTGGAAGTAGGATGTGAAGGAAAACTTTAAGTATTAAATACTCATATTTGAAAGAAAAGCCCTAAGATGACCCAAGATCCATCCTAAGTTAGAGAAAAATAAATAAACCAGAAGTGAATAGAGAGAAGCAAATGGCAAATGATAGACCAGAAACATGTAAAAAAGAAAGCAGATGAATAGGAAGTTCTCTTTGAAAGCCCCAAATTTGTTCTTTGAGGAGATGAATAAAACTGACAAATCACAAGAGGAACGGGAGCTGACCAATCGTGCGGAAGAGACCGCTCCACAGAGCCCGCAGCCATTGACAGCACAAACGAGCATCGCCTGAAGACGTTGAACATCAGTATGCTCACAACAGACAAAGTGGACACGCTCCTTACGGCATAGATTGATAAAACCGACGTGAGAAGAATGAGGAATTTTGTGTCTGCAGAGGATTGGAGCTCAGACTTTTTCTGCATCTCCCACTGATCTCGCTCAGCTCAAATGGCTTCCATGGTGAATTCTAGATCATTTATGAAAGAAGGAAAGTTAAGATCACACAGGCTTTTTCCGAAGACAACAAGTCGGGGGGATTATTTCAAATAATTTCACAAGGTATTGTAATTCTGATATAAGAAAATCAGAAGCTAACACCCTCCAAAATGTAGTTGTAAAAATTACTTTAGAATCATCAGACATTACCTAGTGGAACACATAATGCTTATTATTTCCAATAATAAATTATGGTTTGTGTAGTTAATAGTGTTTAATATTCAAAATCAGCTGATTAAATCTACTGTATTCACAGTTTAAAGAGGAAATTTATTTTAATAGATGCAAAACAAGCATTTGACAAAATTTAACATTATAATTTAACATTAACATTGACAAAATATTAACAAAATAACAAAATTAACATAAACATTAATCAAGTTTCTGCATTCTGGTTATGGGCAAACACAAGCGTTACTGTGGGAACTAAGTTACTGTTGAGGCTTCTCTCCAGCAGGATCAGGAGCAATGTGAGGGTGTGTCCTTGGCCACTTTCACCCAAAACTAATGGAAAACCCAATCAAATACAATAAGGCAATGAAACAGACACAAAGAATAAATATTAGAAGGAAACAAAGTTGTATCTATGATGTGATTTACCATGTGAAAAATCTTATGAAAACTAAAATCTTACTGGCAGTAGTGAGTAATTATCAAGGTCACAATATACAATGTTAGCATAAAAACTAATCCTATGTATGCCAGCTGAAAAAGGAGATAATGAAAAATTTTAAATCCTACTCAGAAAATGCTCAGGAACACACTTAATAAAAGTCATGCAAGGCCTCTAAACTGAAAACCATTCAGTTTGGCTGATAGAGTCTTAAGGAAATGTAAGCAAATGGAAAATAAAATCATGTTCATGGATTAAAAGATTGAAGACTTCCAAGCCAATTCTCCCCAAATTGTTTTAGACATTTAGTGCAAATCCAATCATATTCATAATTCTCACAGGCACTGAATGTTTTCATCTGTTCTGTGTTGTGTGTGTGCCACAGTCCGTGTGTGGAATTCAGAGGTCAACTTGAGGGGGGTGGTGTTCCCCGCCCACCACTCGAACCTCAGATCCAGGCTGTCGGGTGACAGCAAGTACTTCTACTGCCAAGCCACCTTACTGCCTTTCTCCAGGCACGTTTTGGTAGAGATGGCCAAATGGATGCAAAATTGATATAAAAATACAAAGTTGTGATAGCCAAAACACTTTAGAAGAACAGAGCTGAAAGTCTGTGACCTGGATACAGTACTTAGTGTGAAATGGCACACACAAGTCAACATAGCCTTGGCTCCTGCATGTCGTCTGAGAGTTGGAAGGCTGAGGCAGGTGGACAGTTGCAAGTTCCAGCTCAGCCTGAGCTACGTTGAAGTTTCAGGCCAGGCTGGACTGTGGGGCGAGGTCCTGTATTGTAGCACCACACAGAGCAGGAAGAATGGTCCTAGCAGCCTTACTCATGACAGCCAAGGCACTAAGGAATTCAAATGCCCATCACTAAGCCACCACAGGTTTAAACCAATTGCAATGTGTCTATAAGACAGAATTTAAAAGGGGCACAAGCCACTGAAACACAACATGGGCATGGTGTTCCCTTCTCAAAGTTCTCATCTTTAAGCATAAACCACCAACAGATACATTAACAGGAGAGAAGCATAAAACCTTACTAACATGTGCATAAAGTCTGAAAATTCTGGCCAGAAGGCTGAGACTTATATAACCTCTTCATGAGGCAGGGGAAAGGGGCCTGTCGGCAGTTTTAGAGAGGTAGTACATGATGTTTAGGAGAATGAATGTGCCCCAAAGCTGACATTGACATGGGACAGGCTTCAGGATCCAGCTGCATTTTATGGCAGTCTCCCACAATGGTTAGTTCCCTCCTGGCTAGTGAGACTTCAGAACAAATGCTTTCTTTGTGTGAAGGGAACATTGTTAATTGAGAAAGATTCGCCCTGTACTTCAGAAGAGAAAAAGGATTAGCGAGGATGGGAAGACAGGAGTGAGGATGAGGAGGGTCGTGCAGACATGTTCTGAGACTGTTCCTCAGTTCCAAATCCCATGCTCCATGCTTTGGAGTCTCATCTTCCGAGTCTCAACAGATGAATTATAGTGTGCTTTGTTAAACTGAACAGACACACAGAAGTATATTCCATATGATCCCATTTATATGAAGTTAAGAACAGGCAAAAAACATTCCAAAGCATGGTGTGGCAGATAACTCATGCCTGTAACTCCGGCACTCAAGAAGCAGAGGCAGGAGGATTTCCATACATTTGGGATCAGTCTGGGCTACACAATAAGATCTTGTCTCAAAACTATAACAAAACTAAACCCATAAGAGGTGATAGAAAACAGGAAAGTGGATGCGTATGATGGGTAGAGCTGAGGTTGACTTAGAGCAGACATGGGGGAGTTTCCTGTATTTTGACTGGTATAGTGGTTACATGGATATATATAAACTTATTCAAATTATTTGGATTATAAACCTAAGATTGGTGTACTTTCCTAAAAGCAAATTTTCTTCAGTGTTGGGAATATACAAATGCTACTGTTGGAGGCTGGGCAGTGAAGAGAGTTTCCTGCAGAGGGGGTATTGAAGAAAAGTGGACAGAGCTGGGGAGGTGAGGTAAGGACCTGACTGTGGAATGTCATGGGGCCTCTCCCAGAAAGGAGCTCAAGAGAGACACCAGGGGAGGAACTAGGTGCTAAACCAGAAAGGGACTCATGGGCCAAGGGTTTGAACTTCATCTTGGAAGCTGTGGGAGGCGACTGAGGCATTCACTGTGAACAATGTCAAACTGAGTTCAGAGTGGAGAGGGTGCAAAGTGACGTTATCAGGTCAGGGAAGTTAGTTTCTCCAGTGGTACTGACAGCTGCTAAGGGTATCATCCAAGGGGGAAAGAGTTTGTGGGTAAAGAATAACGAGAGAGAGAGAGAGAGAGGAGAGAGAGAGAGAGAGAGAGAGAGAGAGAGAGAGAGAGAGAGAGAGAGAGAGAGAGAGACATGGTGTGGGGCTTCAAGTTCACTGTAGGAGAGGGTGTTAGCCTGGGTGATGGGTTTTAGCCTGGGTGATGGAGAGGGTGAGATCTGTAGAGGAAAAGGACCCCATTCCTATCACTTCCCATTAGCCTGTCATTCTATTTTGAGACCTGTCGTTCACAGGGTAGGGGGGTTGTGAGTAAAAACTGGATATAGTAAGTTCTCTTGGTTCTTTATAACGTCAACCAAGAGGAAAGACTTGAAAAGCAAAACATATTTTGTCTTGCAAAGTTTTCACTATGAGAAAGAACAAGGAACTTAATTTCGGCATAAAAAGTCCAACTTACCAAGAAAAACAAAAGGAAAGATAACATCAACAGTCCAAACACTAATGTGCATTGAATAGTCACTGTGTACTGAGTGCTCTGCTAAGAACATGTCATACTTAGAGAAGTCCTGGGGAGGAGATGTTTCAATTTAAATTTCAGGCTGATGGACTGCTAAACATTACTAGAAGGTGGCTCTCACTTTGACACCATTGACACTTTAGACTTCATGAATGAAAGCGTCCCTGTTTTCTGATTCTTGGATGCCATCTGCACCATTTTGCCCTAAGCTGTGACAATCAAAAGTCTCTAGATACTTCCTTATGTCCTCTGAGAGACAGTCATTGCCTACTTGATCTGGTGGGTGGGAAGGCCTTCTAGTTAGGGGGACAGTCGGTAGAATCAGGCCACAGACAGTACAGCCCTTCTTGAGCTCTTCTGGCCACAAAGAAGCTCCAGCTGAAGGAGAAAAAAACTCAGTGACTTGTGAAGGATGTGAGTGGATCAGGCTTCAGAAGAGCTAACAAAGGCCTGAAGGATCCCATGTTGTGTTTGTGTGTGTGAGTGAAGAAAAATACGTCTTTCCCGGCCAGGCACTGGAACCTGTGCATCACCAATACATTAAGGATTTATTTCCAGTGCTGGGACTAGCAACATCTCTAAGGTCTGGACTAAATCCGAAACTGTGGGGCCTGTGGTCCCCAGGAACATTTTCACAGAGCATGCTACAAGTTATGCCTTAGAGACTACTAATGGCCCCATAACCCCAAGCCTGTGTGTGTAGGGGAGCATGTGCCCACATGTGGGCAGAAATGTCCCAAGTCATCTGCCCAGGTCGCTGGTGTGTTGATTGGCATGGTTGAAGAAGAGATTGCCCCCCTGTACCTTATGTATACCAAGGTGTTTTGAGCCACATCAACCAGGAATGAAAGGACTCAATGTTCTCCATTCCTAGCAAGAGTCACTCACTGGACACAGATGGCCTGGACCAAACAGACCTGCTACCACACATAATATGCAATTTTGACGGACCGAACACTTAATGGTATGAATGATGTCAGTGCAGACCCGCTCCTGTTGGCTCTTACGGCGTGAAACACCGCACGAGACTTCCCAGGTTCAAGTTGTAAGTGTGGGCTACAGCAGCACACTCTGCTGAGGAATTGCAAGCCAACCCCCACTCCCACCCCACCCCACCCCGAAACTGTTTTTCACACACTCCACACTGGCGTTCCGCTAACGGGGACAAGGAACACTTGTCAGGCAAGCAGACACTGTTTTCACTTGTTGTGACGGGGACAGAGTGCAGCACTCTAAAATATGCTACTTGGGCACAAGTACCTTCGCTGCCAGTCTCCTTCCAATAGCTCCAGGTTCTGTACCTACATTTTGAAAACTGGCCCACAAGAACTTGCCAAGGTTTTCTATTACTCTGACTATTTTTATTTATTTATTCTTGAGACAGGGTTTCTCTGTGTAGTTCTGGCTGTCCTGGAACTCGCTCTGTAGACCAGGCTGGCCTCAAACTCAGAGACCCACCTGCCTCTGCCTCTCAAGTGCTGGGATTAAAGTCATTTGCCACCATGCCTAGCCACTCCGACATTTTTGAAGAGCCCTTTGCTAATTCTCATTTGAATGAGCCTGACTAGTTAGGTTCAGATCAAAGGTTTGGGGCAGGAATACAACATGGCTGACACTCTGCCCTTCTCAGTAAGAAATAGTAGAAAGCATGTGACCTTAAATAGCCAATGCCTGTCTTCTTCCGAGCGCCCAACCCAAGCAGTGTCAAAGACCAGCCAGGCACTTGGCCTGCAAGACAGAGACAGTGAACAGGGCGCTGGGACACTGATGTCCCTCAGACAAGTCTCTCATCTCTTCTCTCACTCAGATCCCAGTGACAGACACAAAAGTGTCACAGCTTTGTTTGTGCGAGTGGCACCATACTACAGGTGAATCACTGGTTTATCTTAGAAATGAAAAGAAGACTGAATCAGACACTTTGTTGTCAAAAATACCTCACAGAGGATGTTACAATCAAGAACAGAAAGCAAGGCAAAGCCTGCAGAGAAACACCAGTGTGTTATGAGAAATCTACAGAAGTTGTTTTGAAGATAAATATGGTAACAGCACTTGAATCACTTCTGGAAAATGTCAACAGTTCAGGACAAAGCATTAACTCTCTCTCAAAGACAGTCTCAGAATAGAATGAGACTCTTTAGGTCTAAAGACGTGCATTTTACAGAGAGGGTCCGTGGAAAATGCTGGCTGAAGATCAAAATGAATACGATTATTGTGATGAATGGGACACTCTAATAGAATAACCAGAAAACACCACATTGATTGACATGTTAAAGGAAAACAGAGAGAGAGAGAGAGAGAGAGAGAGAGAGAGAGAGAAGAGAGAGAGAGAAGAGAGAGAGAGAGGGCAGAGAGAAGAGAGAGAGAGAAGAGAGAGAGAGAGGGGAGAGAGAGAGAGAGAGAGAGAGAGAGAGAGAGAGAGAGAGAGAGAGAGAGAGAGAAATGTAAAACTCAAAGCTGGCGAGAGGGCATGCAGGAGACACATAACCCTCGTTGGTTGTAACCAACAAAGCCACAATCTTGGCCAAGCCAGTTTTCTACCGATATTGTTGTACTGTCATTTTTTGGACATCTTTCAAAGAACATTTATTTATTTATTTATTTATTTATTTATTTATTTATTTATTTTGGTTGGGAAAGAGGGGAAGGGGCTGGCACAGAAGCCAGTTCTCTCTGTCTCCGCTTGTGTGGGTTCTGGGACTGGAACTCCAGTCATTCGGGGTGTCGGAAAGCCCCTTTACCTCCTGACATCTCGTGTAGCTAGGCTTGCCTTGAACTTGCATGCAGGTGAAGCTGGGCTTTAGTTTCTGATTCTCCTGCCTCCACCTCCTGAGCGCTGGGATTACAGGCGTGTACTACCACGCCCAGCTTTATGATATCTTACTTTGATACATTTTGCCAAATTCTTCTGTCAATGTTTTATTTCATCAATTGTTCAGGAAAGTGACACAATGCCTCTCAAGTTGAATATAGACCTTGTATTGAACCTTTGTTTAAGGGAAAAAAAATCTCATTTAGCATTAATTGCTAGTGAGTTGCACATATTTAAATATTGACTAGCTAAAGTTTTCTTTTTGGAAGTTCTGGCTCAAATCTTAGGATATTTGCCCATCACAGTATAAAGCATGCATCCATCTTTGCCTATCTGATGCCTGGTGCATCACCTCACACACAGAGTTCACCTAGTGCTTTTTGAACCTCCTTCACACCTGCATCTCTTTCCACAGACAAGAGGCCAGGGTCACACATTTGAACTCCAATTCTGACAAGAACTTGAAACGAGCTTGTTGAAATTTCAGTCGACCTCACACATATGTCTGCTCCTTCGGCCCAGGATGTTAGGAAACACTCTGAAACACTTTCCTGAAGAACACACTGGGACGCCACGGTGCTCTCTCCCTACTCTGCCTGGGAGGAACTCCGCTGAGGCGGGACAGCAGGGTAGAGAGTGAGGTTCGGAAGGCCTTACATGGAGACTGTAAAGTTAGCATTCAGGAAAAGCCTATTGACAAAGAGAAGGCTGCAAAGTAATTCTAATGAAGCTAGCCATTGGCACAGGAGCAGAGGCCCACCTGTGGCGTCTGGAGGTGACCTGTGGATCCTGACGACAGTTCTAAAACACATCTGAGTTAAGATGCCATGAGACATGGGATGCGTGAAGTTGTGTGTCAAACAGGCTAGGCTATGCGAATGAGCTCCAAAGCCCAAGAAAGGACACACTAGCCCTGTCCTCTGTGTGGCAGGATGGTGAGCTGCCAGACTTCGCTCTGCTCTGATCTAACCCCTCCTGTGCAGTATCTTTTCTTAATAAATTCTCTTATTTTGCCTGCTACCATCCATATGTTTCTGTCCAATTCCTTGTTCTGGGACACAAGGACACAGAACCCCTCTGAAACTTCCAACTGACCCCAATATCCAACATCAACAAGTTGGCCTGTCCTTCAAAATTCCTTTTTCTCTATCTTTCAGAAACCCACCACCCATTATGTGCTAAGTAAGCATGCCCAACCTATAGCCCACAGGTCAAGGAGAGCTATAAATGTGGGCCAGCACAGAATTGTAAGCTCAGTTACAAGATTAGAAGACAGGTTCACATTTATCATAATTAAATTATGTGATTCTGAAGTGTGTGCTTCATACACGACAATGTCAAAGGTTGGACATGCTTGTTAGCAGATTCCGGAGCAATAAGAACTCCTCCATTCCTTATTTTCTACCAAAATCTCATGAGATCATATTTTAAGGAGGCTTAGTTAATCCATTTGTAAATGTCTCCTTAAATGTGTACATCAGAATTTAAGGTAGGCTAGTTAGAAAGTCTCAGGCTTGAAAGTCATTGAGGATGAACCCCCTCCTTCATAATTGGGCCCCTCCTCCGGGGTCCCTGGGAACACACTAATTTTAGGAAGAAGAAAGCTTCACAATTGCCCCTCAAGATTGAAAACTGTGTGGCAGGGAGGAAGGTCCAGAGGCCGGGCTTTATTGAGGCTCCTCAAGCAAAGGTTCATTTCCTCTGGTAAAATACAACTCTTCTTACAGATTCTTTTCTGTCTTTAATTCTCATGAATCTACTCTATTACATGATTTTTGGTCAACAGAATGGGATCTCAGTTTTATCTCTGGCCCTGGGAGGAATTGGGGACTTCCTGGTAAAGAACAAAGACATGTCATCGTCCTTCCCCTTAAAGAGTTAATCCAAATGGACCTGTCAATCACCTCAACAGTAAAACGTCCCTCCGGAAATGGTTCAGAAACTTTTGAAGATAGTATAAAGCCTGCATAAACATGCCTGTCTACTGTCCACGTTCACACTGTGAGCACTTTCTCGGCCACTGGCCGAGTTAGTCCCTTGTTCCTTTATAATAAACCCCTTGTCCTGTGTTCTGTACTACACTCTACGTCTCATCTGAATTTATTCAAGAGAGAAAACAAGGCGAGTGAGCTGAGCTGAGAGGAGAGATCTCATGACAATACGATCTGTAACACACACTTCATGGTTAGTGTTCGATTTTCATGTCGCATTTTCTCCCTTTCCGTTTTAATTTAAGATCCCCAGTAGCTTCTGATGCTAAGGTTTTCCAATTTTGGAACTCACCCTTACAGCATGAACCTGTGAAGAAGAACAAAAAATTCTTTATTTTTCACTACTGGGAGTCCATTCACTGGAAGAAATAGTTATGTAGAACACCTTCTTGAGATTAAAAAAAGAGACATTAGCATGTTAAATGCACAGATTTAAAGGTGATTCAAGCTTTTAGATTGTTAAAATGCTAGATTTTCTTTTTTTTAAAGAATTGAGCAACTAAGATGTGGCATTGGCTCCATTTCACACAAGAAACAGAAAGAGGTGGACTGCCTACCCCCAAGAATCAAGTTGTAAACACCCGTTTTCTTGGTCCAGTGGTCTTCTGACAGGTCTGACTGAGAAAGGGGCTAAAGAAAGAACTTAAAGCGTGAGGTTAAATCACTGAGAGGAAGGAGGGGAAACCGAGGTTGGGTCACACCCACAGATGCTTTACACTTGGCATTTTGCCTTTGTGTAGGAAATCCAACTTGGCCTTCATTCTCTAGCGCCTGTCTCTGGCATTCCTTCCCCATGCTCAGATTCCTGCCATCTCCCCCATCTCTCTCCAAACAGACCCACCCATGTATTTGGAGAAAGACTCAAACACAGATGGACTTCCACTTGTATACCGTAGGAACCATGAGCGTGGCAGTGATATCTGGGGCTGTCAATCAGATTTCTGTCCATCCATGTGAACGGAAACGGTCTTCAGGATGGTGACCGGGCAGCTGTGTTACAGCCCCACTACACCAGGTGACACAGAAATACCACCCGACTTCCCTCCTAATGAGGTTTCCCACAGACACATCAAAGTTTCCAAACCTTGTCCTCTAAGAACCAAGTTGGTCATGTGATTGAGAACATGGTGGCTACCCCCCAGCCTTTGATTCAGGAGCCTGGCTGACTTCCCCACCCTGGGCCTCCCGGCAGTTGGAGGCCCGCCAGCAGGTGACAGGGGCTATCTGTGAGGCATCTCTAGCAGCCCAGAGGCCCCTGGCGATACGAGAGAACTTGCCAAAATGTGATTTTGTTGTTGTCAGTTCTGCCCTGATTGTAGCCCGACTTCCTCCCTCTCGCCCAGCTTTTCAAAAGCACAAAGACTTGTCTGATAAATCTCCCTTTGCCCACATGAAAGCACTGTGTTTGTCTCTGTGGAACGATCTCAAACTTGCTGAAGAGCAGTTGTCTCCGAAGGCAGCCACAGCTTGTGTGCGGGAGGCCACTGGTCCCTTCACTGCCTTTCTTCCTACCTCTGTTTGAGCAGTGCTCTGTGCAAACTCCAGAACCCCAGGATGTCACTTCCTCAATCACGACAGGACCCTTAGGTTTCCTGAGCAAAGTGTGTGGGGCAGAGAGCCCAGAGGTTCTGCTGGGCCTCCAGAAACCACAAACTGCTCACAGAACAAAGCCCCCGAGTAGCCAAGCACCTGGTCGTTCATTGGGCCCCATTGCAGAACAGGAAAATGTCTGCTGAGAGTGTGTCTGGGGACGAGTGGGACCCGCTGTCTCTGCTTGGTGATGCCATCTGTTTGCATCACCTACCTTTTACAACCTTCAAACAAGGATCTATTTGTAGTATCTGATTAGTTAAGGACTGCGTTTTTAGTAAAATTTTCTTAAGAAATAATACAATATCCAAAAACTAGTTTGCATTCAGCAGTTGTCTTTCTAGTTCTGGCGTTTTCCTATTTTTGAAGAATATGAGTACATTTGCACAAAACGTTATTATGTTTTGCTCCTGAAACAAGATCACTGGTACTTTGCAATATTTGTGTCCTCCACCAGAGGTCTCCCTGAGGGTAGGGACCACCCATTCAGGGAACTTGCTCCCAGGGAGAACGCCCTACACATCAGATGCTTTCCACCCTTGTATTTATGAGTTCAGAGCTGCTGGGATAAGCTGATTTTGGAATACAATGTCCAAACTGGACTTTCCAAATCAGTTATCCTTGGCGTTGCAAACGACACAGTCCCCTGTCTTTGTGGATTTTCCCTAGTAGAGGAGGAAATCAGAGGTAGGCCTTGTGCTGTCCCCTCCCGGCTTCCATTCCTCCACAGAACTGTTTCTGCTCTTCCTCTTCATTCGTGTGATGTTCACTGAAGCTGTCTGTGTCTCAGTGGAGACAGGTGGACATCACGAACAGCAATAGGGCCTTCTCTGGGAGTGTCCATGGCCGCTGGCCAAGGAAAGGCTCCCAGGCAGGAGCTTCCTGCCAGCCCCCGAGCTCTGCTGCTAACGTTTCTGCCAATTGCCTGCTGTGGATGGTGCCGTCCATCCTAAGTTACGTTGCTCAGAACTGAGTGCGAGGGTCAGTGTGGGGCAGCAGCAGCCGCCTCTCACAGGACCACAAAGCAGAGAACAGGAAGTTCTTGCAGGGCAGGGCTGCCCACGAGCTCCATGGAGGCTGGCGGCTCCTCTTGGGGGCCTCCACCTCCCTTTGCTATATAGCTGTCTCTTGTTTCTGGTTCTCACTGGTCTTCCTTACTCCCATGTTTCCACCAACGCGCCGATGGCTTTCTACCACCAGGGGGCAGTGCAGGGGAAGAAACCAGTCTTGTTGCTTCTGTTAGGAAAATTATTCTGTACCTCACAAGCTTGACATTCTTTTGGGCCTCCTTCCCTGCCTCCCTGCCTCCCTCCCTCCCTGCCTCCCTCCCTCCCTGCCTCCCTGCCCCCCTCCCTCCTCCTGTATTCAAAGCAGTGTTTCCATGAAGAGGTTGTCTGCAGCCCTGCCAACACCACATGGTTCTGCAGCACGTATTCTGAAATAGAGGCTTGCATTTGACTAAGACCTCTTTTGGATACAAGACACAGAACACTTATGATTATGAGGTATCTCTTAGAATCAACTGTTTCAGGTAGTTTTGTAAGGGGCTGGAGAGTAAGGGGGCCAGTTATTCTCTGCATAAACATATGTCTATTGAGTAAATTCCCCTGGATGCTGTGAGTTTGGTTAGAAGTTAAACCCCCTAAGTCCACATGTCTGGGTGTTCCCTGAAGACTTTAGCTGTAGGATATGGAGGTGACATTCTGACCCCCAAGTGGCTGCTCTTGGGCAACGGGCCAAGTGTTTGCATTTGTTTTAAGTGTTTATCACTCTCCCAAATGGTGCGGGCAAAGATAATGTGTTAGGACCACTGCTCAGTCACAAGAGCAAACTGTAGCTGTTATTTAGACCTTAAAGAGCATACAATGGCTACCTGGCATTTTATAGAAAACAGCTTTTTTTTTTTTGCAAGCTTATTTTTAGGTAAGAACAAAGCACCAGTAGCAAGTAAAGAACTAAAGTAGCAACTAAAGCTTTTGCTCTTTAGAAAAAAGCCAGAACAGTGTCACCAAGGATCTCACCAGGGAGGGATTCCCAGGAAAGCAACAGGAAATACTCGAAAGAGGCGCTAAAGATGCTTGGATGTCCTAGCAGAGCAGGATTTCCTTCTCCTGCATCAAAGATTCACAAAGAGAGAAAGGAAGTGTTGGAGTCCCACAGAGAGGAGAGGGGAGGCCAAGCAGGGCACAGTTACAGAGGGGACTGTGTGCTTCAGCGGACTCTGAAGTTTCTCCTCAGCTTATGCGCAGAAATACCCATGAGAATGCACCCTTAGCCCAAGGAAAGAAAAACACCAAGTCAGAGATCCGGGAAGAGGTGGGTTTTGGATGTAGCTGGTTTGACTGATGCCTGCTGGGCAGACCCTGGGTCTGCATCCTTTACTATATTGCTGGCCTCTCAGGGTAGGTTGTATTTCTAGAACAACGTAAAGAAAGCAAGACAGGGTTCCACTGGGGTCATTTGTCTCTGCCACTGAATGGTGAGTATAATTTATATTTCTCCTCCCTGGAAATACATTCTGGGGCTGTGTCTTGGGTCCCTTCAGCCCAGCTATACCATCAATTCTCGAGGGAGCCTGACCTCAGTAGAGCAAAGCCCTTAGGCAGATATGTTGAGATTTGAAATCTAAAACCTGGGAATAAGAAAGTCCATTTACAGTTTAACGGCGCGTTCATCTCCAGGAACCGAAATTAAGTAACAGCTGCTTTCACGAGCTCAGTCAAAATTATGCAAATAAGACCACACATAATAAAAGAAGACGACTGTTTGATGAGACCAAAATGATCAGAATTTGTGGTTAAAAACGATTGCAGTGATTCAGAATAGGTATTAGAAATAACCAAGATACGTACAGTGGAAGAAAGAAAGCTTAATAGCGAACGCCGTTCACGCAGAGAGATCAAGGGACGTGCGGACGGGAGCTGAGTGGCTTTAGGCAGCATAAGTCAGTGTAGTTTACACGAGTCAAATTTCAGTTTAAGTAGAGAGACACTAGCTAGCACACCGTCCAGTCATCAGGAGCATCTGCCAAATGCGGACCACTGAGGTACTGTCCCAGCTCATCACTGCACGCTTACACTCCCATGTGTCTTGTAACTCCTTTTTCCCCTCTATGTTGACAGGTCTCAGCACTGTGATCGCCCCCGCAGCCACTGCTTGTGCAGACATGTAGAATGACAGCTGTGTACCTCCCTGTGAATCCCCACACCAAGTCCCTGGAACAGCTGGTCCCATGAAGTGTTGCGACTCAGTTCTGGTCATGTGGCGTTTGGACCCAGTGAGAGTTAAAGTCCTCTGTGTGGGTAGCTGTATCATGTGAACTGGTAGCTACTGGAAGCTCTCTTTCATGGAAAATGGCCTTGGCCTTTTCTCTTTATAGGAAGACAAGCAGAGGCCTAAAAAGAAGAAATAAGCAGGGAGCCAGTATGCCAAGACCAGTAGTGGAGCACTCAATGTCAGATCCGTTCCGTCCTGAGTCAGAACATCCCCAACTCAACACCATGTCCTGATAATACATTTGCATGTTTCCTTTTATTTTTATAACCTTTTTCCTAACGCCACCTTTATAGCCATATGTTTTGGGTAGACCTGACCTCATGCCTAGGTTCTGGAGAGGGCCTGACTGAGGCTGATTGGTCTAGCCTGTTCTTCTGGATAGCTTTGTGCAGAATCGGCCACATGGCCTGTTGTCAGATGATCTAGCTGTTGAGAAAAGTTTCTAGGAGCTTTTGAGAAAAATATTTCCTTTTTTTATTCTTAAGTGACACCAAATAAAAGAAAGAAACTGGATTTTTTCCTAAAGCCATGCAATGGGTATTTCCTATATTTTAAAAGTTATTTTGAGTTAGACTTCTACTTACAATTAAGAGTCTGAATTTAGCTGAGTGGTGGCCGCTGTCTTTAATCCCAGCACTCGGAGGCAGAGGCAAGCGGATCTCTGTGAGTTCGAGGCCAGCCTGGTCTACAGAGTGAGTTCTAGAACAACTAAGGGTATTACACAGTAAAACCCTGTCTTGAAAAACAAAACAAAAAAGTGTCTGAATTTTCAAGCCACTTTAAGGTGATTTCTGTCATCTTTCAAGAAAAGAACACTAACTGTTGGTAGCATTCATTGACTTGGCTCTGCTGTGAGCTCTGCATGAGAAGTCTGAGCAGCAGGACCCCAGGAGAAAGCCATGTGACTGCTGAGTGACTGGCTCAGGGGTGTGTGCTGGGCCAGCATGTGTGCCCGTGTGTGAGGACTCCTGTCGGGTCACTGAGGGCTTGGTTTTCTCTACTTGCAAGGCTACTACATAAAGGAATATTTGGGTAAGTCTCACAATATTTTAGTAATGAAAGTAGACCTCAGGAAGAAGAGCAAATAATCCAGATTCTGCAAGCTCCTTGGGTTCCACATCTACAGTCCAACCAATTCCAGATTTAAAAAACAAACAAATGTTAAAAATGTAAGACTGGGCATGTACAGAACTTTCCCTTGTCACTGTTTCTTACACAGTAGAGCACAGCAACAACTTAAAAGAATTTGTGTAGTATTGGGTGCTATAAATAACCCAGAAAGTATTTCAGGTGTGTGGGAGGCTGCAGACAAGGCTCTATGCAAACAGCACCCCATATCACAGGAGACTGGAGGCTTTCAGCATTCCTGGGCGTTTTGGCCATCCTCTGTGGATATCAGGGGATGACTGAAATCTACTTCATAGTAACCTATGGAAATTATAATAATTTTGTGTGCCAATTAATAATATAATTATATACTTTTATACTTATAACAATTTCCATATTACATATCCTCAGGTGACTTCTTCCGTTGTCTTAAAATTTTACACAAAGCTAAGGATAGTAGGTGTCCGAGAATCACCAGTACAGCCTTGAAAGATGTGAAGAGAGAGGCATCAACCTAATGCAGTGGCTTTCACCCCTACAAGTTTATTCTCCAGCTCACAGGAGGGAAGACATTCTTCTGCCCTCCAAGTGAAGAAGCAACGTGTTCCCTAAGCACCAAGCTAGGTCATGACATCCCAGGGCTTTGGCATCCATGTGAAGAAGAAACCAGAATATTTGAGGACATCAGGGCCAGGAGAGGGGTCAGAATGGACCAGACAGAGGCAGGAGGATGAACCTCGTTAGGCTATTTCTGGGCTGAAAGTGGTAGAGAGCCACAGAGAGTTGTGGGTAAGGGAACTGTTAACTTGACACAGCCTAGAGCCATCTGAGTGGAAAGCTTTGATGGGGAGTGGTCTAGATCAGACCGGCCCATGGGAATGTCCATGAGGATATTGCCTTGGCTACTCATTCATGCAGAAGGACCCAGCCCACCGTGAAGGACTTCATCCCTGGCAGGTGGTCCTGGGCTGTATAAGACAGTGTTCCTCCATGGCTTCCTCCTGGACTTCCCTCAGCGATGGGCCATGACCCGGCAGTGTAAGGTGTATACATCCTCTCCCCTCTGAGTTGTGTTTGGTCAGAGTGTTTTTGTCACAGCAGCAGAGAGGAAAGGAGGACAGGTTCCAACCCCAAAGCTGCTGAGGGGAGAGGGCAGAGGCAGGCTCAGGGGTCACCACTGAGGACAGGGGATAAGCAGCTTGCTGAGACATTGCCTGGAGGCCAACAACAAGAATGCACACGGAGGGGAGGTCTCTGGGGGATTTGCCAGTGACACACACACACTCCAGGGTGTGAACAACACTAGCCTTTGCCTTTGAAGGAGAAAAAGGTGACAGAGATGTGCAGTCTGAGGGAAACGAGAGCAAGATGGCAGCGTGCAGGCTCTCTCTTCACAAGGGTTTTGTCAGGTCCAAAGGAAATTCCACTCCCCCAAATTCTGGGGCCTCTTCCCCTCCACCAAAGGAGCTATTCCTCCATCACTGTCAGAAGAGGTGCATGACTATCTGGGGTGCCTATTCGCATACCAAAATGCATGCTAGTTGTGGTGGTTTGAATAAGAATGGCCTCCAAAGGCTCACAGATTTGAATACTTGTTCACCAGAGAGTGGCACTGTTTGAAAGGATTAAGAGGGGTGACCCTCTACCCCAGTAATCAGATCAGTGAATACCCTGTCATCACAGAGCCTTCATCCAGTAACTGATGGAAGCAGATGCAGAGATCCACAGCCAAGCACCAGGCCAGGCTCTGGAAGTCCAGTCGAAGAGAGAGAAGAGGGATTCTATGAGCAAGGGGCATCAAGATCCTGATGGGGAAACCTACAGAGACAACCAAACCAAACTAGTGAGAACCCAGCTGTGGAGCCTCCATGGAACTGGACTAGACCCTCTGCATAGGCAAGACAGTTATGTAGCTTGATCTGCTTAAGGGGCCCCCTGGCAGTGGGATCAGAATCCAACCCTGGTGCATGAGGGGGCCTTTTGGAGCCCACTGCCTATGGTGGGACACCTTAGACAGCTTTGGGGGTGGGGTGGGGGGGACTTGGACCTGCCTCAACTGAGTGTGTCAGGCTCTGCTGACTCCCCATAGGAGGCCTTGCCTTGGAGGAGGTGGGAATGGAGGGGGTTGGGGGCGGAAGCCTAGGGGGTGGGAGGAGGATGGGGAAGGGGATCTGTGGTTGGTATGCAAAATAAATAGAAAATTTCTTAATTAAAAAAAAGAGAGGTGTGACCTTGTTGGAGGAAATGTGTCTCTGGGAGGTGGGCTTTAAGGTTTCATAAAGTCCATTCCAAGCCCAAAGTCTCTTTCTTCCTGCTGCCTGTGGATCTGAATGTAGAACCCTCGGCTACTGCTTCAGAAATGTCTGCCTGCATGCTGCCATGCTTCCTGCCATGACAGCAATGGACTAAACCTCTGAACTGTAAGCCAGCCCCAATTAAATGTTTTCCTTTATAAGAGCTGACATGTTCATGGTGTCTCTTCACAGAAATAGAACAGTGACTGAGACACTGGTGTTACAGAGTTTGAATCCACCAGGACAAGACCACAGACTCAATTCAAATTATAATTACAGGAATTTATTAATTATTGTTAGCAGGACAGCAGCCTTAAAGCCACATTGAAGGTTTGCCATAGAAGGGGGGAGGTAGTTTTTAAAGATGGAGATCATGATTATGGTTCCTGTGGAATGTGTAATTGAGTGAGAAATTGCCTTTACTCCCCTCTGCTAGGGAGGATCTCTCTCTCTCTCTCTCTCTCTCTCTCTCTCTCTCTCTCTCTCTCTCTCTCTCTCTCTCCCTGGTCACAGAGATGGAGAAGAGGTCTCACTCTCTGGTACAGTGATAAGCAATTTTACAAAAGCCAGAGCAAGCGGTTATTTATCTCAGCAGATTTACAATTCTGGGAAAGGGCCAAGGAGTCAGAGCTGCCCGGAGCTTATCTGTTGGGAATGTAGAATGAGTGTCTAGCACAGTGCTTTCCCTTGCCACCACACTGGCCTCCGGCTTTCCAGTATCACAGCTGCCTGTGGTTCTTCTCAGTTCTCACCCTGCCCCACCCTAAATGTCTCCAGCTGTCATAGGCGGCCCTCCTCCCGCTCTTCATTTCCATAGAAGCCTGACATTTTAGCCATGCCTTTCTTTTGACCCCCCTTGCCCCTCACTCTTGGTCTCCTTTGCTCCCATGCACCCCCTTTTTGTCTTCCTCTCCCTCCCCTCCCGCTCTCTCTCCTCTCATGGTCTGTCCAGTCTACTGGCCATGTTCAGTTTACACTTTCTCTCCCTGCTCTGGACTCTTCTAGATGCCTCTGGTGTATTCTCTCTCATATCTACAATAAAACCTTCTCCTCAACCAGACCTCAGAGCATTATAAGTCTGATACCGAAACCTTCAGTTTGTACAGGTTTAGCATCCTGCCTCAGCTCCAAGCTGACAGAGATGAGAAGGGAGAAACTCTAATTGGATAAAAAATTTTACATTTTGATTTTGGATTAAACTGGCCTTCTTAACAGTATAAAATAGGTCATTATGATATCCCACAAAGATAGGAAATGGTTTGGAGTCTACTTCAGATATTACCAAGATATGGGCACGAAACAGACCACACATTATTCAGGGGCAGTATTGGGAGGGAGGGATCTGCTAAGCTTGCTAAGTAAATTGATAACCATAATATCATCAGTATAAGATACAACAACATAATGTATTTGGGGACAGAAATAAAACCAGATGAACAAATTCAGGCTGCAGGCCTAATCTACTAATTCATAATACTAGTAAAATAGAATAGTACCAAAATGTCCAATCAAACGGATCCAATCTCGGAGTGTGAAGCAGGGTGCACACACCTTTGAGGGCACCCATATTTTCAATTCGTGTTTTATCTTATCCCTAACTCTGATTAAAAATAGTTAAATGACTGGACCTGCCTGGACTGAATCTACCAGGTTGAGCTGAATCCCTAGGGGAGTCCTTAGTGGCTGATACGTAATATTAAATCAAATTATAAAAAAAATAAAGTAACAACAACAACAACAAAAATAGTTAAATGATGTGAGCATTTAGTATGGATTAACTGCAAAATCCAGGAGATAAAGGGGAGCTATGGATGACAGGGAGAATTAGTACTAGGAAGAAGGGGAAGAGCAGGGTTTAAGTGATCTGGGGCAGGAAATGGGGAAACTGGGGCAGGGGGATTTGCTTAGGTGGGAAGAAGATAAATACAGAAGAAGAAGAAGAAGAAGGAGGAGGAGGAGGAGGAGGAGGAGGAGGAGGAGGAGGAGGAGGAGGAGAAGAAGAAGAAGAAGAAGAAGAAGAAGAAGAAGAAGAAGAAGAAGAAGAAGAAGAAGAAGAAGAAGAAGAAGAAGAAGAAGAAGAAGAAGAAGGGAGAGGGCAAAACAACAGAAGGATGTCTGAGAAAGTCCTAAGGAACCGAAGCCAGCGCTGGCCATGAGAAACCTCCTCTTGGGTTGTTGGCCAGGGCTGTCCAAGAGATGCCCAACATTACAGGCTATGCTATTGCCCCCTAGAGGTGGAAGGTAAGTTTCTATTGCTGAAGACACCATGCCCTTCAAACACAGGAGCCAGAGGACCTGAGCTGGATCTGACCGGAAAGCCTCCTCTCTGAGGACTAGCTTTCATGGTACCAGAAAGCTCCATGCAAGTTTCCAAGGGAGGGAAGCAGTTAACAATCCTACCCAGCTGTGAACCACAACAACAACCAGCCGGACATGACAACTCTAAAGACACAAGAGGGAGGCACTTACCTTGGTGGTGACCAATAGTTCTCTAAGCGGACTTAAGGCCTGCTCAACTGGAAACCTAGCCAGCCACTCAGGGCCAGTGAAGTCACGGATCTCGACGGAGAACCTACTACTGCCACATTAGTGAACCAGGAGAATTCCTCCTACCTTATAAATATTTGTGGTTGTACCACAGATCAGCGTAGTTCTCACCCTCGTCAAAGAAACTTCTCTTTGCAGCAGATGGAGACCATTGCAGAAAAACCATGACCCGTCAAAATGCAGAGAACAAGAGATCGTGGGGTTTCAGGTCCCAAATGATTTATATACAACACAGCTCCTGTACCTAACTTGAGGATGATTATGGAAGATGGGGCAGAAAGATTGTAAGAGCCAGAAGAATAAGGAGTTTTCTGTGAGATTGTGTCTCCTAGGAATGTCAGAAAAGTCTCATCAACATGGCTGCCTAAACAAGACCTGAACAGTGGTGACCCCATGCTAATAGGAAAGGGGACATCTCATGGGGCTTCAACCTCAGTCAGAGAACTAAGGGCCACTGGAGGATGCTGAGAATGGGTGGAATGTTCCTCCCTGGGAAGAGGCCCCTGATTGGTTATCTAATAGCAAGTGGTCAGTCCTAAGGTCATATAAATATCTGTAGCATTACATGGACTCTGCAGGTTGTATTTGCAAATATATCTAATATGTATCTATATGCGTAACAACAATTAAAGAAAAAGCGGCCATGAGTTTGAGAAAGCACAAAAAGGGGGTGCATGGGAGAAGCTGGAGAGAAGACAGGGAAGGAGGAAATGATGTAATTATAATTTCAAAAAATATTACTAATAAAAATAGCTAAATGAATATTATAAATTTTAATAATTATATTAGACACAGATCTGACTTTGGCTCTCCAACCTCCTTACTGTCTATCTAGAAGGTTTTTTAGGACTTTGAAGTGCTGTAAGTTGCAATATTGGAGTCTATACACATGATCTATGAGTAAATATTGGCTAAATGATGTAAAATAGGGTAAATGTGAATCTTTAGTTTTTCTTGTTGTACCAGGGATGAACCTGGACCTCACACCCACTGGGAAAGGGCTTACCTCTAAGCTATACCCCAGCTCTTGACTCTTGTCTGTATGGATCGAGAGAGGAAAGGTCATAATTAATGCTTAAAATCCAATCTCTGTGTTTGGTATTTTATTTTAAACTTCCTTATTTGAAATCTTACATTGTAAAGATGATAGTAAGTATCTTATAATTGGGCAAAACATACCTTATTGTGGATATATATTGGTATTGCATGCATATAAGTACGTCTCTTAATTCCTAGGGCTTTGTGTCTCACCTGAAATACAAAATGTTGCATCCAGAGATCTGATCCACCTTTGTTTTGAATTCTGTAGCTTCATGTGAGCAATCTTAAATCACTGAAAATTAAGGATCAAGAGATGCAGTTCCAGAGGCCATGGCAGAGTGTCTCATGACTCCCAGGCCAGCATGAGCTTCGTACTAAGATCCTATCTTAAAAGAAAGAAAATGACACAAGACACAGGCACAGATACAGTGTGTCCCCTGTAACTACGGAGCTTGGGGACACACACAGTTTATCAAGCCTTTCAGTGGTACTAATTAAAACCAAAGGCTGCTATTTCATCTTTTATTATGCCGAAAATTCAGTTACAACTGGAATGTTCTACAGTTTAGTATACTTCTAGAAGCTGGTAATATTAGCGGAATGAATTTTTAATATAGTAACTCCGTATTAGTAGAGAGAGTAAGAGGAGGCTGAGGAGACAGCTTCTTCGGTAACACTCTTGCTCTCCAAGCATGGGGCCCCGAGTTCCTACCCTAGAGCCCACTCACAAAGCTGGGCATGGTGCCAACAACTGTGAGCCTAGTGCAGGGGAGACAAAGACAAGAGGATCTCTGGGGTTCGCTGGCCAGAGTCTGGCCTAATTGGTGAGCTCCAGGCCAATGATTCTGACCCTCCCTCCCTCCCTCCCTCCCTCCCTCCCTCCCTCCCTCCCTCCCTCCCTCCGTCCCTCCCTCCCTCCCTCCCTCCCTCCCTCTTTTCCACTTGGCCCTCTCTCTGTCTGTCTCTCACTTTCCCAACAGTGGACAACGCCTAAAGAATGACACTAAAGGTTGGCTTCTGGTCTCCACATGCACACACATGAGCCCCTGCACATACATGAACACACACACATGTGACCCTGCACCACACACACACCTACATGTGCCCCTGCACGCGTGCGCACGCACGCGCGCACACACACACACATACACACACACACACACACACACACACACACACACACACACACACACGCCCCTGCACACACATGAACACACACACACAGAATAAGGGGAATTATGCTTTTGTGGACAGTTCTTGCTGGCTTATAAAGTATTCTAAGACCTTTGCTTTGCTCTGTGTCTTTTTGTGCAGTTTTGGAGAGTAAGCGATCAGAAACACCCCAGCACTGGAGCCTACTCTTGTGGGCATGCTCCTTCGCACCGATGAGCTAGGCTCTGAACCAGATTCTGAGTGTAACTGAAGGGGAACACAAAGGTAGTGTGATCACACAGTTTGAAATCCACGGAAACCCAGCCATGAGCTTCAGTAGAGCCTTAGCAATTCAGTGTTTTCCACACAGAATTTTTTTTGTACTACCACCCACAGTCCTTGTCAAAAATCAGCATGAAACAATTCATGAAGGTTTGTGGCTTGGATTAGTCTCAGATCAAAGAGAATTACAAAAATTCTAGCCCCAGATTTTCCAAACCATTAAGTAAATGTGCAAAATCCATGAGGACTGATAGACGGGTTTGTTTTCCGTGTGTGAGCGGGCAGTGCTCGGGCAGGAACTTAACTGTCATGTCATTGGTTAATGCTGTGGTCCCCACTTCCAGTTCCCTCCCGGTGGGCTCCCTGGTGTTGACTTAGCCCTCTTGTTACCTCTGTGGTTCTGCCTTCTGTGTTTGTGTGTCTGGCTTTTGTTGTTGTTGTTGTTGTTGTTGTCTGTTTTCCCCACCTTGAGTTTCTGTTGTTTAGATTACGTTCAGCTGAAAGTCAATCAACTATACCACCTTATATATATAAGGGTTTAGTCTCTCCAGTAATAGAAATCTGAACATCCTTCTCCACAAAGTCAACAGACTTCACATCCTCTGGTCAGTTCATCTAGTATGGCCACCACATCACCTAGCCACAGCCAACACAACAGCCTGAGCTGTCTATTTCTTGTCCAGCAGAAGGACAATGAAGAAGTGCCCCTGCTTTCCCAGCTGTCCTGAACAGCACTTAGAGGAGAAATAGCTGGCCAGATTTCATCCAATGGACAACACCCACACAGCAGACTGAGAAGTACAGTCATTCACTTCAGCTTGTGCCTGGCCAAAACGTTCAGTCAGCTACTGAGGAGGAGGGAGAATGGGTGTTGGTAGACAGGCAGCAACCTCTGCAGACCCTGGGATCATTGTGGACTATGCACAGGTAATCTTAACCAACCCCAGGTGGGAGGATCAAGGATTGTTGCTGAGTTCTCAGATCTCCAGGGCAGAGTCTCTTCAGCCTGAGTAAGGGGCTGTAAGAAAGGGAGCTTCCTTAGTCATGCATCCTGCAAGAATTTTACACACAGTTCCCACTGCTAGTCAGAATCTCAGCATCAATATATTATGACTAAATCCCTAAGCCAAGTTGCCCTGTCCTCTGATGTTTGAGCCTGCAGCATCTCCTGGGCCTCCCAACCATGCCAGAGCTTTCTGCTCAGCCTGATCAGCAGAGGACGGAATCTGAACCAGCCTTCCTAAATAAGTAGGCTTCTCAGCCAGGATCCCTATGGCATTCCCTAAAAAGATTTTTTTCCCTGTGTTTCTTGGTAATTCTTCTTTCTACATTTCTCAACAGATAGGATTTGGTTCACCATGTGCTTTTAGGAAAGTCTCTCTGTACAAATCAAATGACTGAATGTACAGTTTTGCAACTATTTGTAACTATTACCAATTTGTCTTTTCTACAATTTCTTTGAAAACTAGGACCATCTGTCACATTCTTCATGGTCCTGTGGGTGTGCCATTTGCAAAGCTCGTTTATTTGGAAATGCTAACACGGAGTTCCTTTTTACCACAGCATGATGTTTAGAAGCCAGGGAAGCCCTGTTTAGGAGCCAGGGAAGCCCTGGATGGCAAACAGAAATGTGGAGACGAGAGCAGATGATTTCCATAAGAGGAAGAGAGTGTGTTCAGGGTAGAGAATGAAAAAAGAAGGAAAAAGAAGAAGTAAATATACTTCTGCTGGTCAAAAAAGCTGATAGGCAGAGGCCACGTAAATAGGTAGAGGTCACGTAACGTCTCCATATACAGTCTGCCCTTCTATCAAAGTTGCCAACTGCGAAGTCATTCGTACTGAAGACCGAGACTTCTCTAATCCTTCTCCTGCCCTCTTGGTGGCAGTCTGTGAGCCTTCTCCCCAGACCTCTGAGAACCAAGAATGCTCCTATCAGAGTCCTCTCCTACCTCCCTGTCATCAGACCCATGGCTTGCCCTTGTTTCTTTCCCATTTTTCGATCTGTTTTCTGGGGTTTATTCTCCACTTGTTTTTCTGCCTGCCTTTTATTTGCTGGTTAAATGTGACATCCCCGTCTTCCATCCCTGCCAAGAGCCCTGTGTCTGCTCGATCCCAGGCTGCCTGGGCATGCTGGGTTGCTCCTGATGTGAAAAGGTGGCTAGCTCAGAGAAGATGTCCAGATGCCCATTCCCATCCCCTTGTCACGGTGCCATCAACAGGACACCCTGTGTGCCAGCCAGCCTGGGGTCGAATCCTTCATTACATTCTCTCCATTTGTGCTGTGCATCAGCTCACTGTTCCCCAATCTACTGGCCGCTGGAGTTCCCACCCAGCCACTCTGTCTGCCCCAGCCTGGTCACCCTGTTGGCATGGTGGTGATAATATAAAATGGGGAAGGAGAGGCCCAGAGAGATGAGAACCCCAGTCCAGCATCCCTTCTCAAGTGCTGATCAAAATTGACCTTTCTTGGCTTTCCTAAAGGCAGTATGTGTTGATGACCCCACAACCTGCCCACAGGAGAGTCAGAAGGACCCCAGGACCCAGAGCTATAGCAGATGCAGAAGCAAAAGTCTTCACACAGCATGCAGAAGGAGGTTACTTGGCTCACTCTTTTGAAATGAGCCCACTTTTTTGTATCCAATCCATACAATAAAATTAAGAATTAAATTATTACATTTGAGGATTGGTTTTTTTAAACCAACAGTTGATTTTCCTCTAAGGAGAAACCCCTTAAGTCACAAGGCAAGAGCCAAAGACTTGTGTGCCTGAATTTCCATGGGCCACTTTGGAACCAATTCTCCCTTTCCTGGTATGGGCTTCCCCCTCATGTAGGAGCAAGTTCTTTGAGAACCCAGGCAAGGAAATTCTAGTCACTTGTCACCCGCAAGGTTTCTAGTCAAAGGTAGGTCACATTAGGGGCTAAGCAAGACCTGCTCAGTGGGTCTGTGGATCATCACTGTTTTGTTCTGGTTTGAGCATCTTCCAAGGTAGTTGATACCACTGGCTAAGTGATAATCTTCAGATGGAAATGGAAAAGTCCTGTTCTTTTGCAGTTTATGGACCAACACGGTATTATATGGTAGGCAGTTTCTGTTTGGTTACTGTAGAGAGACATTCTTCTCTTTTGAAGACATTGCCTTTTACAGTAATTAACACTCCTGGTGTTTTTGGTTGGAAGGCTGAATGAGTCATGGGGGCCTCAGGTCACAATTGAAGCAGGTTCCAAACCACATGGGAAAAACTTTTTACCAAGGAAACTGAGCACAGAACTATCCATTATGACATCACTGTCCAGCTACTCACTGAAATCATAACTAAGCACCCACTGGGTGCCAAATCCCATGTGCTGGATACTGGGACAGGATGAGTAAGATGGACAGCTGTCTTTTTCAGCTTATAGTGGATCCAGATAGGATTCGTGGTTAAATGTGATTATACAAATTAATAAAAGTGTAATTATAATGAAACTAATAAAATACTGTGTCTATAGCATATTCAAATACAGTCTGAGAAGCCATGAATTTGAGAGGGTGAGGTGGAGACATACAAGCAGACCACCACACAGCACTTGGGAGAGATGTGTACCGACTTGAGAGTTCCCCACATGTCCTCACTCACAATAATCGCAATGCCAGGAAAGGATCAAAACTACGAGAGCTGGCATCACCTCATTTATTCTAGTTAATGACCTTTCTGAACAGCACAAATGCAAGCATTTCAGAAGGGGACATGGATGAGGGAGGCTGTATTACATGATGGGAACGACACAGGCCACACACACACCACACTCATTAGGGACACAGTGTGTCCTATGACTTCATAATCACGGGCATTGTCTATATTAGCCCTTGTGTTCATAAATACTGTAAATAAGAGTTCTTATGTAAACAGGAACACAACTTACCAAAGACAGAAGTGTCTTATGAGAAATGACTTGGGGACTGAGTAAGCCAGGCGGAGCTACTTAGAATTTCAGCTCTCACTTTCTTTTATCTTGGAATTCTTTTTAAGTTTCCTATTTTAAAATGTTCCGCTCTCTCCTACATGGGAAAAAAAATAAAACCTGCCTTTCTATTTTAAGTCTGCAAAAACATGTTCAGTGATCTTTTATATCTCAGGAAACAGTCCCGGTCCCGGGCTCATGAGTCGCAACACAGCCATGTCAGCTGGGCTTCATTGCTCAGAGACCAAGGGGTTCTATGAGACCCTATTGATCCTCACAATGCATTTGGTAATTACAGTGTCGTCACATAACATAACCATTCCATTCCATTTTTCTTTAGGGCATAGAGATAAATGAAAAGCTACCAATTCTATGTATAGTGTTACCATCAAACGGTCACTATTTCTGCACACTGGGAACAGCTTGAGTGCACTGCTATTTTCTGTCAAGATGTTTATACAATGAATTTTATAAAGGTTATTTTTCAGAGTTAAGATTATAAATTGATGATTTACTGGGGTTATTTTCAATTATTTTAAATGTTTTCAGACATTATGTAATACAATCAACACTTCACCAAAAAAACCCTCTATCTTTAAAAATATAAATTTATTTAGAAAATGAATTATCATGTGTGAGAAGCCCATACTCTTGAAGTACCAGGAATGAGGAGTGTGTCTATAGGTTTCTCAGCCTTTTCTAGGGTCTTTCATCATTCCGTTCTTTGGGCCTGCCGTGAGGGAGAAGAATGCTATCACATCACGTTTGCCTGGCATGCCGCAGAGAATCTGCTTGGACCCTTCCCTGTGATTTTCCCCTTTTCTTCCCTGTGATTTCAAGTTGGCACCAGCCTTCTGAGGAACTGAGGAGTCTGTCCTGGTGTCCACATCCTGTTCTCTCCTCCCAGCTCATCCTGTCACATTTCTCCACGGAGAGAGTGACATTGGAATGGTGAGAACGTTTAGGAGGACATGCTTTCTCACGGGGGTGATACTGTGATAGCAAAAAGCGCTCTTCTTACACATAAAGCACAGGTACAGACAGACACATGCACAGCTGGGCTAGCAACATTTCATGGTGGAGTGAGCAGGGAAAGTGTAAGGGTGTTCTTTGGGGAAGGCTGATAATGGGAATGGTCTGAGACACAGTGGAAATTAAGCTAGAAATGCACTTAGTTCAGGAGTGGCCCATACCAGTGCTGTTGGCCATCTTTTATTTATGGTTAAGTTATATACTCAAGCACTCAGGAAATGCTCCTCCACCCTGTATGCTGGCTGCTTGTTCAGTCTCTCTTCTTTCTCTCTCTCTCTCTCTCTCTCTCTCTCTCTCTCTCTCTCTCTCTCTCTCTCTCTCTCTCTCACTCTCTCTCTCTCTCTCCCCCCCCCCCTTTTTTTTCTTGGTTTTTCAAGACAGGGTTTCTCTGTGTAGTTTTGGTGCCTGTCCTGGATCTTGCTCTGTAGACC
This sequence comes from Peromyscus maniculatus bairdii, assembly GCF_049852395.1. Lineage (NCBI taxonomy): Eukaryota > Metazoa > Chordata > Mammalia > Rodentia > Cricetidae > Peromyscus > Peromyscus maniculatus. The sequence continues at coordinate 1,996,494 of NC_134857.1, forward strand.
AGGCTGGCCTCGAACTCACAGAAATCCTCCTCGCTCTGCCTCCCGAGTGCTGGGATTAAAGACATGGGCCACCACGGCCCAGCTAGGGGAGCTCTTAGTTGAGTATTTTAAATGAACTAATCCTCCCTCTAACCCTTGGGTTGTTACTGATGGGACAAAGTACCTGACTAGAAGCAACTTGGGGAAGGATAGGCTTTTTCTTGGCTCTTAGTGTGAAGTGTAGTCTCCTGCTGGGAAAATCACAGCAGCAGTGTGAGTGTGAGGCCACTGGGCAGTAGGGGAGAGATGAATGCTGGCACTCAGCTCACCGTCTCCTTTTAACCCTGACTCGTGGAATGGTGTGCCCACAGCCAAGGTGGGTCCTCCTGTTACAGAGTTATCCGACTCGGTCCGGAGACACCCCCCCACACACACACACACACATACACACAGGAAATCTAATTCACCTGAGGAACTGTGCCCTCCTGAGACAATTGTCTTCCCAGAATCCTCTCCCTCTGTGCAGCCGTCAGGGCTTCCATGAGGCAGTAGGGACTCAGCCATGGCTGACCTGTCCCTTTCCTGAAGACAGCTCCCTCCCTTTCTCCACCCCCCTCCTCCTGACAGCCCTCAAGATTCGCAGCCTGCCTGCCCTGCGGCTTCTCTCTCAAACTCTAATAAAACCATCTTCCTGATTCCTTCCGAGTCCATTTTTTAATTTTATCAATGAGTTTAAGAACTCCAAAGGTAATGCCAAGTTTCCCGGGTAACATTCCCGCCTTACTGACCTCTATTAGAGACTCCCTCAAAAGCGTGTTCAGGGCTCCTTTCTTGGGAGATTTCAGTCTGTCAAGTGGACAATCAAAATTAACCACCACGGCCTCCCTTTCTTTAAATGTCGCCTACATGATCACTGAACTTTAACCTTACCATACACACTCTGATAGGTCTGACTTTATAACCATTTCTCTGTGGGCACTTCACCGGCAGGCTACTGCTATGGAGAGGCAGGGGCCGCAAGGTGAGGGCACTAACAGGTACTGACTCTAGCCCACCTCTAGAGTTCACTTCCCAACGAGAAAAGGAGACTGAGCACGTCGGACTGTGGGGAAGACACGGTGTTCTGGCTAGTTTTTCTAGCACAGTTGGTGACTGCTAATTTAGCATGCACAAGGCCCAAGACTTACTCCCTGGCGGTGCACAGCATTAAGTACCTGTGGTGGCAAAAGCCTATAATCCCAGCACTCTGGAGAGGGAGGCAGGAAGATCCCAGGCTCAAGGGTGTCTTCAGCTGCATGGGAGTTTGAGCTTAGCCAGGGATACATCCAGTCTTGTCTCTAACAGAACAGAAACTACAATAACAAAAGACAGGGTTTTCCTTAGAGAATTAACCTGTTCTCTTTCAGATGTGACAATTGGGGAACAGCAAGAGGAAAAAAAAATCCCCTTTCAGGGAAAGTTAGTCTACGGCATGAAAATAAAAGGCAGTCACTGACTCTTAGTATAGGTTTTGCAAGTTTGGAATTTTTTTTTTTTTCATTTTCAACTGTAAAGATTCAAGTAAAAGAAAAAGCAAGAAAAGTCTACAAAAACCAGAGGGGAAAGTGTTAAGATAAATACTGATAAATAGTGATTAATAACACCTAAGAATTTGGGAAGTGCCTTATTTTTCACATGTGAGTTTATTTGTTCGATCAACTTATATGTTTTTAAGCATATGACTCATACAGAGATTTTTCTTTTGCTTTGTGTTGTTCATTCACATCACGAATTTTAAATGGTGTAAAGTTGTAAGCATTGTGCTTTCATGATTCATACCTGTAGAAAGCCGAGCTGTGTGAAAGTCACCGATACAGCAAGATTCTGCTGTTTGGAGCTGTGACCACACTCAGTCACCATCCCTCTCCTGACAAAATAGTTCAGTTTGAAGGGCTTTGTCCACAGGACAGAGAGAGGAATGGTTAGTGCATTAGATTCCATCAAAACTCCTGAGGAAACTAACTCGTCAGAAGAAAAGATTATCTTACGGAGAGCAAAGCTGAGGTGCCCATGAGCCGGGCAGTTCCGTGAGCAGGGACCTGGGGTCCAACACTCCCCTTCATAACATCCCTAACCACCTAAACATCCCACTTGACTGGCCTCTTAAGTTTCTCCCATTTTCTAATAGCATCAACACCCCTTGGAGGATGTTCAACATCCAGAGGAGAGCAGCCAGGCAGGAAGTCTATGAAGAAGTCCGGAGAGGCACTTCCTCCTGCCTCCTCTCACTTCGCCGGATCTCATCCAGCTGTGTTCTGGCATTCAGTCTTGAGTAATTGCAGTCAACAATGTAATAAATGCACACCCCTGTGCTGGGCAGATTCACAACAAAACCACACAGTGGAAACCTGGCTGGACCCTCGCTGTGACAATCCTTTCCTTAATAGATGCAAAGCCACAGCCTTCAGGACCCTTATTCTAGACCTTTCCTGCTGGATATGCACCTAGTACACAGTTTCAGTGAAACTTACTGTGGGCAATGGGTGTTCTGTAAGAAGTCTTTGGGCTTGTGCTACTTGAGGGCTGGCGGCCTAGAGCGTTCTCGTGCCCTCCTGTCCCCTCTGGGAGGCTGACTCACTGCATTTTTCTCAGGGTCTCTGACTGCTGTGGCTCCTTCCTGTCCGCAAGAACGCAGGGGAACCCGCTTCATTAGATCCATCCCTCTACAAGGCTCGCCGCTTGACTCTCACTCAAGCAACTATCTTCTCAAAACACTTTCTTCTTGAGTCTTTAGCACCTACCCACATATTTTCCTGTATCAGCAGTATGTTCTAGCACCTTCCAGTCCTAGGAAAACAGCCATTTATAATTAGCTCACGTTCACTTATGGGCTAAGTGTGATGTGTACACCTTAATTCTACAACTTGGAGATGGAAGCAGAAGAATCAGAAGTTCAAGATCAACCTTGGATTCATAACAAGTTTAAGGCCATCCTGGATTAGATAAAACTCTGTCTCAAAAGTCAACAAAGAAAGTGTTGAAATGCATGCAGGACTTACATCCTTTAGTAGAGTGAAAATTTGTTAAGCCAGGAAAGTGAAATGTAAGCTTCTCTGTCTCTTCCCTAGATGCTAACATGGTCTTACCTACAATATTGCTCAATGGTTGTGTCCTGGGTGAGCACATGGGTAAGCCTATCTAAGTTAGTACTAGGCTTTTTCCATGTCTCTGGAAAAAAATAATAAAAATAAATATAAATAAACCCCAAACAAACAAAAAAATAAACAAAAGACCATCTGCATAGTTCTCCAAAGTCAGCTCGGGTAGACTTCAGTCAGGCTTTAAAATGTCTGAAGACTCCTCTGCACCCAGTGTGGGGAGCACCTTCCTAGTACTTCCTCCTGGGAGAGGAGGGAGCACCTTCCTATACTTCCTCCTGGGAGAGGAGGGAGCACCTTCCTATACTTCCTCCTGGGAGAGGAGGGAGCACCTTCCTAGTACTTCCTCCTGGGAGAGGAGGGAGCACCTTCCTATACTTCCTCCTGGGAGAGGAGGGAGCACCTTCCTATACTTCCTCCTGGGAGAGGAGGGAGCACCTTCCTATACTTCCTCCTGGGAGAGGAGGGAGCACCTTCCTATACTTCCTTCTTGGGAGAGGAGGGAGCACCTTCCTATACTTCCTCCTGGGAGAGGAGGGAGCACCTTCCTATACTTCCTCCTGGGAGAGGAGGGAGCACCTTCCTATACTTCCTTCTTGGGAGAGGAGGGAGCACCTTCCTATACTTCCTCCTGGGAGAGGAGGGAGCACCTTCCTATACTTCCTCCTGGGAGAGGAGGGAGCACCTTCCTATACTTCCTCCTGGGAGAGGAGGGAGCACCTTCCTATACTTCCTTCCTGGGAGAGGAGGGAGCACCTTCCTATACTTCCTCCTGGGAGAGGAGGGAGCACCTTCCTATACTTCCTCCTGGGAGAGGAGGGAGCACCTTCCTATACTTCCTCCTGGGAGAGGAGGGAGCACCTTCCTATACTTCCTTCCTGGGAGAGGAGGGAGCACCTTCTTATACTTCCTCCTGGGAGAGGTGTGACCTCATCACTCTGATGCCACCGCTTCGTTTCCTGATTCTGGAACCTCCACAATTAGAAATTAGTTACTTTGACTTATGTCGTTTTAAAACTTGCAACTTTGCCTGGAAGAGGTAATTCATTTAGATTAAATAATTTTCCTGATAGGAGGAAGAACAGAAATATCACCTTTTCTTCATGGGGCCATAAACAGAAGCTGCCAAGGCAGGGTGGCATGCTGCCCAGTCTCTGCAGGGCCCATGGCAACCTCAGAGCTTCTCAGCACGTGTCCATGTTGCCTGGCTTTCCCATGGTCTGAAGGCCCAAGGCCAGGTGCGCTCCATACCCTGCTTCCCCTGATTTCTGATGGTAGTGGCGATCTAGGAGACAAACGCCTGCAGTTTCTGGATGAGCTCAGTCTCTCTTTCTCTGGCACTCTAATTCTAGGCTATGCTTTTCAAAATGGGCCCAGAACTGGTAGGTCTCAAACCCGGGACAAAAGGCTAACTGGGGTGCCTATCAGCACATCAAAGCCGTTCTGGCCACCAGGTCCTCCCAGCACCCCTCAGTCCCTAGCTGTTACAGGGTCCATGTACTGCACCAGCTAAAAGTAAAGTTCTCCAGCCCAGGGGCTGGGCCGGGCTGCCCTTCCCTGTATAACTCAGCCATTTTAGCTACACTGGTCTCCTGGCCCAGGCAGCTTCTCTTGATCAGGGAATCCTCTCTTGCCCTTCCTCTCCATCTCTCGTCTCGTAGTGGGGTTTAATCCGCTGGCCATGTTCAGCCCCGACTCTTCCCTCTGCCTGCTTTCTCCCTTATATCTACAGTAAAAGTCTCGGTACTTCAGGAGTCGTCATGCCCTCCACCGTTTATTTCATTTTTTTCATTCAAGAATAATGTATGGTCGTGATATTTTCCCTCTTCTAAATCTCCATATTTCCAAACATTTATCACTTCACAGCTTGCACTTTACCAGAAAAAGTAAAACGAGTCTATTATCTATAAACTGCATGGGTGGTGATGGGGGAACAGAAATACCTTTCAGTTTAACAAGTTTTTTCTAGAATAAGTTTTGCTCGAGTACTCTTAAACGGTTTATAATCCTATAATTACACCCCGTCTCTACTCATTCATTATCCCCAGAGGTCAAGAGTCTTAGGAAATTACCTCCAGAAAGACCAGAAGCAAGAATACTGATGGGAAGTAAATAAGCCTTCCCCTACACACAATCATACAGGAACTCAAACCCTGACCACCCTCCGTACACAGGCACACAGTGGGCCAGGATATGTCTGCTTTTCCTAACAAACAGGCATCAGGCTTCCTTGGAATCTTAAGTTGTTGTATATTAGCTGCTTACATATCACCATGACAGAGGCAGCATGAAGGAGGAGGTGACCCCTCAGTCTCAGAAGGTTCCAGTACGTCATGGCAGCACAGGTGTGGCAGAACAGTTCAGCTCTTGGTTGCAAGAGCATATGATGAAGAAGATGGCGGGAACCAGGGGCGGGGTCTAGCCTTCACCCCTCTGACTTACTCCCACCAGCCAGGTTGCTCTTCCTGAAGGTCCCACAGCCTCTCAAAATAGCACCCCTTGCTGGGAACAAATCACCTTCTTTTTCTTTTCCCCTTTTGAGACAGGGTTTAGTGATGTAGCCCAGGATGGCCTTGAACCTGCCATCTTCTGGCTTGGCTCTCTGGGTGCTAGGGTTAGAGTTATGCACGTCCAGATCCAGTCATGCCACTATTCCCAGTCACAGTATTTCATTTTCCTGTCCTAATTCCTCACAGTCAGGTTTGAGTAGCTGTGCAAGGTTGTCCTTCACACTGACGCCATGGTCTGTCATACCTTCTTGTGGCGTCTGCAGCCTGAGGTCCACCGGGAGGAGCTTTACTGTACTTACAGTGAGAACACCAAGGTCTATGGTGAGGGTGTTTCTCTGGGGCTCCCCAAACTGAGAGTTCTTGGGTCACCAAGGCTGTGCTGAACTCTGCTGGACAACAGTCTTCTCTGTAACTTGGCACACATTGCCACCCATCCTGCCCCAAACACAGCTCCTCTGCTGAAGGCTTTTTCTTCTTTCTCAGCCCAAAGGACAGAGATTTCTGTTTCCACTCTATATTCAAGGCTCCAACCTAGGAGGAAGAGTTGGGACAGACAGCTGTGCATTGGCACTCCACGCTCCTCCGAGTCTTTCTGCTGTGCTCAGACCCCAGAACATTCCATCCTCCACTCTCCAAAATTCTCTTGCATTTCTGGGGCTGCAAGAACCAGCCCCAGAGGTTGGCAGGAGAGGATGTCATACGTGTTAGAGTGCTGGAGGTCCCAGTCAGTCGACCAAATCTCCGAGCATAATTTAAATATCAGGATACTAGTTTACTCCTTAGTCGCTCAATCTTGTTCTGAATTCTGTGCCTTTCCAAGAGTCATCTCAGGGAAGCTGGGGAGATGCGACAGATTGTTTCCAAATGTGTTTGTTTGTATCAAAGACTGGGTTTTCATAAGCCCATGCAATACAACCAGAGGGACTTGTCACCTACCAGACTTTTTAAAAATGCCAATGTAGGCTGCTCTGGCTTTGATCTTACAGTCTTCCTTCAGCTTCCCTAGTGCTGCGTTTACATATGCACACTGCTGTGTCCAGCTCTTTCCCATTCAGCCCGACACCAGGTCTTTAAGGAATGGTACCTCCACTAGCTGGCTGCTGCTGAGCTTTCTCTCAAACTGATCTCAAACAAAAAGTAATCTTCAGTAAGAAGCTGAGCAACTCATCAGTGGTTACATCACTGAAAAAAAGTGGCTCCCTCTCCTCTAGCAACAATTAACTGCCAAGATCCTCATGATTTATAATATCCACACTATTTATAATAAAATGTCAGCAGGCCCCAGCTTGTACAGATAATCACAGAGCAACAGGAAATTTGCTATGAGGTTATGTCTCTAGTAATGACAGGGATGCTACACCCTTGATACCTCAACAATATGGCTGCCTAAACAAGACCTGAGCCATCATATCACAAAAGACATGCTAATATGTCGGGGGAATCTAAAGGCGGCCCCAACCCATAAACAAAAGATTACAGGCAACCAACAACTATTGAGAAGGGGTAAGTCTTCACAGCAGGGAGTCCCCTATCTGCTTATCTGATGCTAAGTGGTCAGCCCTGAACTTGTATATATACAACCAACACTAAACAGATTCAAAAAGTTGTGTGTGTGTGTGTGTGTGTGTGTGTGTGTGTGTGTGTGTGTGTGAATAATACTTGGGGATGAAGAGGCCATGAATCAAGAGGGAACTTGAGGGGCCTGTGGGAGAGGGAGGGGTTGTGAAAAGGAGAGGGAAATAATTATATTTTAAACTTAAAAGTTGCAAACAAACAACCCGTGGCTCCTGGGAGTAGCATTGTTGACCCATGTAGAGTACCTCTGTTCAAACTTTCATAAAAATTGTATTTTAAAATTAGATTGAGTCGGGCGATGGTGGCACACACCTTTAATCCCAGCACTTGGGAGGCAGAGACAGGCGGATCTCTGTGAGTTCGAGGCCAACCTGGTCTACAGAGTGAGTTCCAGGAAAGGCACCAAAGCTACACAGAGAAACTCTGTCTCGAAAAACCAAAGGAAAAAACAAAACAAACAAACAAACAAAAAGATTGAAAATAATAGGTTTCCATATGGCTTTGTCATAATCCTTAGTTAATCCTTCTCCTCCCCCCCCCCTCAGTCCTACCTCCACTGTCTTCCACTCCCATCTCCCCTCCCTGTCTTTTCATCTCACTCACACCCTACTACCCCCTCCTGTATAGCTCAGCTATGCGGCCCTTGGGCATGTACTCAAAGGACTCTGAATCCTGGTGCAGCAATACCTCGCATCCCTATCCATTCCTGCTCTCTCCACCATAGCTAGGAAATGGACTCAGCCGAGATATCCAGCCACTGACAAATCAATAGTGAAAATGTGGTACAGATACACAGTGGGATTTTATTCATCTGTAAAGGAAAGTGAAATTATGAAATCTGCAGGAAAATGTCTGCAGCTGGAAAATATTATACTGAGTGAAGTCACCCTGAAACAAAAGACAAACCATGAATGTTCTCTCTCGTATATGAACCCAGGCTTTGAATCTTTCAGACTTGCATGTTTAACGTGGAGTACCTATAGAGGCCAGGAAACTAGAAAGGAGCCATGGTGGAGCGGAGGCCTTCAGAGAAGGGAATAATAGAATCGGTCTGACTTCCTAAAGGGGACATGGGAACAGAGTATGAAGACACAGGCAGAAGAAGATGCAGTGAGGTAAGTGCAGCGTGAGAAAGAGAAAGTGAGGAAATTTAGAAGACAACCACCCTAATCTCCTTGTGGAGAACAAAGTCCCCATGGTGCTGCTGCAAACACTCGGGGATCACTTAGGAACCATTCCAACGTGGGGCTCAAGGAAGCCAGGGCTTCCATCTCCGCTGGTCGCCACAGACATCCCTCAACGGAATCAATCTGCTCTGCCTGCTTCCCCTTAAATCAAATTACCCCTGGATTTAAACATCTCCCATAAGTGGGACTCCAATACAGCCTTGAATTGGGATCTGGAGAGAGTCCCTAGCAATGAGTAGCCCTTTTCAGTGGTAGTTAGCACCTAGAAGAAAATGCTCTTTGTTTGGTATTTACAGTCTTGGAAAGCAATCAGATTAATAAAGCAAAATAGAAACTCTGAGAACATGTGCACCTGGCTGAAGTCCAGAAGGGGTTTCTTGGGCATTCCTTACCAAAGAAAGTTGATAAGTTGTAGAAGTCTCCCACGGATATCTGAAGCCAAGAATGAATCAGAAGGTTATAAATACTGTAGTTGTAAAACTGCTCATTTCCTTCTCTGGGCTACATTCTCAAGAGGAGAGGAGGTCCTTACACCAGAGGTGAAAACAGGAAGGGCCATAGAGCCCCTGAGAACGTGGGAAGTTAGCACTAGTCTCAGATCTGAGCTTTATCAGCTCTCAGGTCACACAATGCAGACCAGCAAGTTCCCAGATGAGTGGTGATGGTTGTAAATGCAAGGGACCTTAGCTGAGGAGAATTCACTGGACTCCAGCTTCTGTCCATGCACTGCTTGGCCTTTTCTAATCAAAGTCCTAGAGACAGCGCCATACTAGGGCTTAGTTGCTTCAAAATCTCTGCACTGTTGCTGAGAGCCCAGGACTGTGTGGATCAGTAGATCTGCCGTGGCACTGGGCATCAAGCCCAGGGTCTTGCTCCTGCTAGACACTCTAACACTGATCCACCCCCATAGCCCCATTTCTGAGCGATAACACAAGTCATAGGGGTTTAAAGAGAATTGTATATGTAGTGGGAAGCTCGTGTTGTTGAAGTGTTTTGCCAAAACATGAAATCTGCAGGGTAACTGTTCATTCCCAAATTGAGGTCACAGTCTAACCAATGCAACCCAGGCACAAGAAGCTCACTGACTCCACATATATAGATGCCGTGGGCAGTTAGTTCTGGGGGGTGGCGTTAGCAGTTGTCCATGACTTAACTCTGTGTGTAGCAATCAGGAGTGACAAGTGTTGTTGCTCTCCTGGCTTCCTTCTCAGACAACCTTCATTGAGGATTTATATGCTTTCTGGACCCTGGAAGCCATGAAAGGCAATCCCAGTGTTGGAAACACAAGTCTACCTTTAGAACAGAGGCTTCCATCTGGTATCAGATAATTGCAATGTTGTCTTTGCGGTTCTTGATTTGATTGAATCAAGTGTGTTTATGAACTCTAATTTAGTTACACTTCTCTTGACCATGTGGGTCTCTGGCAGTAATTACGCCCATAATCCTATATAAAGCATGGCTCTAGGCCCCTGGTGGCCGATTCTTTTTCCTTAGTTCTTCCCAGTCCAGACTGCATTGTTCAGTTGAGGTGAAATGAGTGGGCTCCGTTACGATCTTGGCCTGATTCTCCATCCCTCCTGGACTAATTCCTTCTCTAACCAGAGCTCTTCATAGCACAGGCTGTGTCTACAATGCTAGTGTGTTCTTTTGGGGTTCACGTTTTCGTCAAAATATTAGCCTAAGGACTCCTGCAGCCTTTTTCTTTCCTCTGGCGTGGCCAATCTTCATCTCTTAGGCAATGCTGGCTGTGTGATCCTCCTTCTACCCTAGTCTTAAGACAGGAAACCACAAATTACCTCATTTTGCATGGTAATTCTGGGCTCTGACTCACCTAGAGGGAGCGATTAGAATCACAGAATTTCAGTCTTGAAGGGAACAGAGAGGTCACCTCAGTGACTTAACATGGGAGTCACCAAGGCTGGTTCTCTCTCTCTCTTTTTTTAAACACACGATTCCCTTTCTCCTTTCCCCACCCCCAGAGACTTTTCTGGGTTTGACTGGTCTCCAGAATCTGTATTTTTAGAAGGTTCCCTGGTGATTCAGATAGGCTCAGTCTGTGACCCAGTGGCACACTTCAGATGGAGGAATATTTGCTTGGACATCCTGGGTTTACAAGCATCTGGCTGGTGTAGGGTGTGGGGAACAAAGGCTGTCTGTGGCCTCAGAGCATTCCCCTCTGAGCTGACCCTATTTTACATGGGTTATTTACCTTATGAGACCATGTTAGTGTCTATGCAGAGAGCCAGGCCTGCTCATCTGAACAACTTTCGAGTGTCCCCATGACCGGACTATGTAGAACATATTTTACAAATAGGCTATTTACTCTCCACAACAGTCTCACAAGACATCTCAGACAGTTAGAGGTGCCAGGGTTTAGACCCACATCTCCCAAGGGAGCTGTGGCTCACGTTTTCCATTCAGTCACACAGCAGTGTGCAACAGCTAAGTTATTTGCTGTGCTACTCATTAAGAAAAGCTAGTTTAAAAAAAAAACCCAAACCTCCAAGACACTTCCTTCTGCTGACACCTTGAGATTAGAGAGTTCAATCTAACAGAGGAGTCCTACTCCCCCCCATCACACACACACACATGCTCAAGGGTGTGGGAGCACTCAAATGTATATATCACGCTGACCCTTAATTCAAGTGCACCAACTTGTCCAATGGTAGCAAATTAGAAATTGGTCAATGAATATCATTTACTGGTTACAACGCCATAAGCTCTTTTCTTATTTTTTGTTTTTTGTTATATTGGAAATCAAACCCAAGACCGTGAGCATACTAAATAAGTGTTCTGCCATTGAGCTATATCCCCAGCCCTTGGTTACTATTTTATGATATTTACCCATATTAACTCATTTAGGTTTAGTTTCTAAACAAACCGCATTAGATTTTATCATCATTCCCAATTTGTAGATAAAAAAAATTAAGGTTTGGGAAAGCCAAACAACCTGCCCAATTTCAGCTCCAATTTGAACACAAGAAATCTTTAAATTGGAAAGTTTAATCTCCAGCTGATGTGTAGCTCCACTGTGGAGCATGTGAGCATCTGTTGTTACTCCATGCACAGTGGAGCATGTGAGCATCTGTTGTTACTCCATGCACAGTGGAGCATGTGAGCATCTGTTGTTACTCCATGCACAGTGGAGCATGTGAGCATCTGTTGTTACTCCATGCACAGTGGAGCATGTGAGCATCTGTTGTTACTCCATGCACAGTGGAGCATGTGAGCAGTATTGTCAGCTAAGTGAGGCTGGAGCTGGTCATTGTGGATGAAATAAGAGCATTGTTATTTTTACAGTGATGTTGCTCCCAATCAGTGTGTTCATACCCTCAGATACAGTGGCTGGAGAAGAGATGGGCCTAGTTTATTCGCTTAAATATTCACTATTTAATTTATGCCCAAATCAGAATGAAATGTACTTTTCTGGTTTTGTAGAAACTAACTTAAAATATACTTAGCATATCTCATTTTCAAAAGAGAATATTGGCAAAGATGATACCATCTTATGCCCAATGATGATTTAGAATAATTTCTAGTGTATTTCAGCTCAATTTACGAAATATACTAATATATTAGTGTATTTCACAAATATAAATACTAATATAAACAATAATATAATGACTAATATAGATAGTAATATAATTACCAATATAAATACTAATGTAAACATTGGTATAAACACTAACATAAATACACTAATATGTTAGTGTATTTCAGCTCATTGAATATATTATAGCTCATATTGTTGAAAAAAGCACCCCCTATAAATCTGGACTACACCCACCCACACATTTTCCCCCAAATGATCCAAGTTTTCAAATAATTGAGATGGATCTAGGACATAGATATGAAATAAGACCTTTGAATTTATCCTGAATGATCAAAGTCTGGGATGGTGATTGGGTTTGGGCAATGGTTCACAGAGACTTCATGACATAGCATGGCATGCACAGTCATGTGACTAATGCAGCAGTCTCTGGACTCTCACACCAGGAACAGAAGAGGTTTGCCAGTCAGCTGGCCAAACTGGAGTCATTAAGTTTGAGTCCTTATCCAGAATCAACCTTTTCCAATAACTTCAAAGAGGCAGGCTTTCATGTGCTTACCTGAAAAGAAGGTTGATCTGAGACATTGAGGGTGGCTCCCCAGATCCCATTTTTCCATGCCAGCAGTCATTTTTGGTCCAGAATAAGATCTAAGATCTCTAAAAGAAAATTGAAAGTCTTCTTTCACATAGGAGAAGGCCCATTAAGTCATAAAGTATCTTCGTTTAATGTCTCAAATACCATTTCTCAGGGATCTAGGCTCTGTGCATGTATAGATTTTCTCTCTTTTTTCCCTGACTACAGCTTCCCCTCCCCTCCACTCCTACCTCCCCTCTCCCCCAGATCCACTGCTCCTCCATTTCCTTTCAGAAAAGAGCAGGCCTCCAGTGATGTCAACTGAACATGGCATAACAAGATGAAGCAAAACCAGGCTCAAACCCTCATATCAAGGCTGGACAAGGCAGCCCAGTAGGAGGAAAAGCAGCAGGCAAAAGAGTCAGAGACGCCCCCACTCCCACTGTTAGGAGACCCACAAACACCCTAAGCTAAAGAATTACAGCGTGTATGGGGAGGTCATGTGCTGACCCACGCAAGCTCCGTGATTGCGGCTTCAGTCTCTGTGCACCCCTAGGAGCCCTTAATTAACTGATTCTGTGGGTTGTGTTCTCCTGGTGTCCTTGACCCCTCTGGCTTCTACAATCCTTCTCCCCTGCCTGTGGGGTTTCCCAAGCTCCACCTAGTGTTTGGGTGTGGGTCTCTGCATCTGCTCCCATCAGCTGTCTGGAGGCACTGGTCTATGAGTATAGCAGAATATCATTAGGAATCATTTCATTGACTCCCCCGCCCCCCGTGGTCTAATTAGGAAGGGATTTAATGAACTTTTTTTCCTGAAACTCTTTAAATTTTCTGTATTTTTTTATTTTATAATTTAATCTAATTTTACATATCAACCACGGATTCCCTTGTTCTCCCCGCTCCTGTCCCGCCCCCCACCTTCCCCCCAGCCCACTCCCCATTCCCATCTCCTCCAGGGCAAAGACTCCCCTGAGGACTGAGTTCAACCTGGTAGAATCAGTCCAGGCAGGTCCAGTCCCCTCCTCCCAGGCTGAGCCAAGTGTCCCTGTATAAGCCCCAGGTTTCAAACAGCCAACTCATGCACTGAGTACAGGACCTGGTCCCACTGCCTGGATGCCTCCCAAACAGATCATGCTAATCAACTGTCTCACTTATCTAGAGGGCCTGATCCAGTTGGGGGCTCCTCAAGACACAGGGATCACCCAATGACAGAGAAATGGATGAGATCTACATGAACAACATGGACATGAGTGGGGGTAATGAAGGGCAAGGGTCCAGGGAAAAGAGAGCTTAGGGGAGCAGGAGATCCCAGCTGGATCAAAAACAGAGAGGGAGAACAAGAAATAGGGGACCATGGTAAATGAAGACCACATGAGAATAGGAAGAAGCAAAGTGCTAGAGAGGCCCACAGAAATCCATAAAGATACCCCCACAATAGACTGCTGGCAATGGTCGAGAGACAGCCTGAACTGACCTACTCTGGTGATAGGATGGCCAAACACCCTAATTGTCGTGCTAGAAACCCCATCCAATGACTGAGGGAACCGGATGCAGAGATCCATGGCCAGGCCCCAGGTGGAGCTCCAGGAGTCCAGATGGCAAGAAAGAGGAGGGTTTGTATGAGCGAGAATTGTTGAGACCAAGGTTGGAAAAAGCACAGGGAAAAATAGCCAAACGAATGGAAACACATGAACTATGAACCAGTAGCTTCATTGATTTTTTTTTTTTTTTTTTTTTTTTGTCAGTTGTGTTTGGTTCTACCCTAGGTCTCTGGGCCATCCAGCTCAGAAGCTGGCCATACAGGCAGAGTTGGGCACTGGCTCCCTCCTGTGTGTGACTTTGGCCTCAAGTTAGACCAGGCTCTGTACAGACATGGATTCCTTTTTTACTTAGTGCAAATTCCTCAGGCCAGAGATGCTGCTGAGGCTGCTCAACAGGTGAGCGCTTCTCCTGTTAGCAATGGTCAGGTTGGGATGCTGCCTTCCCTCCTTTCTCCCTGGTGGTCCTCTGGAAACAGTGGCTACAGGATCTCCGAGGTGACTCTTCGTTTTCTTCCCTGTAAATAGTTATTGATAAGCAGAGAAAGTCTGGGAAGGCGGCCGTGGACCAGCATGAGTAGCTCAGAACAACACACAAGAATCATACTTCAAGCTGAGTCACATTCTGTTTCAACAGACATGCCCATAAAATTGGTAAATCTCTGAAAAATCGAAGCTGTGATAAGTCTTTGCATTCTCCATGAAGGCAATTCTATATGATGAGCTTTGTATGTTTGTATGTATAAGTAAATACACTGAGGTCTAGACCTTTATACATTCATACCAAGCACATAGACAACTAGGGAAGTAATTCCTAAAGCTGGGGTAATACTGCTGCCCAGGGGTATTTGGGATGGGTGGTGGCATCGTTTTGGTTGTCATAATAACTAAGAGGAGTTGTTAGCACTGAGTTAGCCCTGAGCTGCAGCAAGGGATATTACGAAACACAGAACAGTCACTCAAAATGCCAGGATGTACTCTACTGAGAAAATGCTGTGAGAAACCACAGACAAGTCACCCATCATGTTCTGTATGACGGTGTGCACTAACTTCTACCCAAGAAACAGTGTGGTTTGTCAATCACCACAAATAGTGGGAGTGATACACATCCACATGTCTTTAGAATCATTCTGAATTTTCCTTCCTTCATGATGATCTTGGCAGGGACATACCCAGATATACAATTCTGGTTTTAAAATTCCCACTGTTTCACAGATCTGTTTAATACAGGGTAGATTCTTCCACGCTGAGGGTGGTTCTAGTATTCAGAGATTGGATGAACGGACCTCCACAAGTCCCTGCTGGCCCTTCAAGCCAGCTGGCCTTTCAAGTGGGTGAGTGTGTGATAATGAGTTCAGAGAGATTATCTGCTGAAACACTTTCTACTTCCTGTCAAATTCAGACATGTTTCCAGTACATTCATGGATTGAACACTGATTACAGGTGGCTCACTTTTCCCATGAGTTCAATAGGTTGTATTTTTAGCATTTTTCTGAGGCCAGAAATTTGCCCCAAAATCCCAGCAGTACCAAAGTGCTAGTTTCAAAAGGGAGATTTACCCACAAGCAGTGGACTATTTTTCAAATAATTATTTGGAAGAAAATTTAGTCGAAATTAAATTTATCTGCTGTTTTTCTATTCAAATTAAGGGTACTAAAATATCTAGATAAGCTAGAAATATCTCTTAACTACTAAGAATAATTGCCATTTCGAGTCTTTAATCTTTTTATATACACATGTATTTTATTTTTTGAGATAGGCACTCACCACAGCCCAACTGACATTTGAATTTATGATTCTCCTCTAGCCTGTAATGCTTGGATTATAGGCAGTATGTCTGGCCTGACTAAAATCTTTGAAAGTAATTCTAAAATAGGATGATATTTGAGTATATAAAAAAAGAACAAAATCTAATACAACAAAACTTCACAAAATACTATAGTGTTTTCACTTATTATCTTCTAATACATAAATGATACATTAACCCAGCAAACACTGCTGTAGGACCTGAGATGTGGCAAAATTCACGCCAGCCACTGACTAAACCAAGACGAACAAGACAAAGGCTCTGCTCTCAAGATGTTTCAAGCATAGTTCATTTTTTATACTATTGGGTTAAACCAAATCATACTTTACCAGTTTATTTCTTTGATTTACAAATAGGGCAGCTCCCTATGGCACAGAGTCATTAGAGTGAGGACTCCACATGGATGTCCTTCCAAGGATCACTGCTGAGGAGACATGCTTGAGAGACCGTGGGAGATGAGCTGTGCTGGGCATTGGGCAGCCTGTGAGAATGCTGGAGGCACCGTGACGGAAAGCCAGAGGTGGGGAAGCACTGCTCTCCCCATGATGGAGGCAGCTGGAGAAGTGAGTGAGAAGAAGGGAAGGAGGCAACCAGGAGGTCAGCTCCAAGTCCCTCGCTCAGGAGACTGCGCCCAGGGATACACGCATGCTAGGCAAGTGCTCTTCACGGAGGGCTAGTTCCACCTTCCATTAACCTATTCTACAAGTATTTTAGAAAAACTAGTAACAAGGTGGTTTAGGTAGTTTTTTTATTGTCAGAGATTATTTCCAGTGTGTCTGTGAGGCTATTTATGGATGGGAGTGAACTTTTTAATTATTGGCCTGCGTTAGGAGGTGGATCTCTTCAGTCATTTGAAACCCCAATAATGTCTTATGTCTCTTGCTGTAAAGAGACACCATGACCACCGCAACTTTTATAAATGAAAACATTTCACTGGGACTGGCTTAGAGTTCAGAGGTTTAATCCATTATTGTCATGGCAGGAAACATGGCGGCATGCAGGCAGACATGGTGCTGAAGAAGTACCTGAGAGTTCTGTATCTGGATTGGCAGGCAGCAGAGAGAGAGAGAGAGAGAGAGAGAGAGACAGAGACAGAGACAGAGACAGAGACAGAGACAGACAGAGACACACAGAGAGAGAAAAACTGGGCCTGGCTTGAGCACTTGAAACCTCAAAGCCCACTTCCAGTGACATACTTCCTCCAACAAGGCCACGCCTACTCCTTCAAGGCCACGCCTACTCCTTCAAGGCCACGCCTACTCCTTCAAGGCCACGCCTACTCCTTCAAGGCCACGCCTACTCCTTCAAGGCCATTTTTTCCTAACTGCCATTCCCTAAGCCTTCAAATATATGAGCCTATGGGGCCCATTTTTATTCAAACCACCCACACCTAAGCACAAACTATCTTCATAGGAAGAGACTCTGGTATTAGGATGGAACATTGGTCTTTTCTGGACTTTGGACTCCAACTGAGATGTTGGTATATCCTGGGTCTCAAGACTTCTGGCTTTCGAATGGCAACTTATATAATTAGCTCTCTTGAGTCTCTGACTTCTGATTACAAATTGTGGGACTTAGCACAGGGCATGAGCTAATTATTAAAATACAGTAATATAAATATACACATGTGTACATATATACCATCCTATTTTTGTTACTTCTTTGAAGATTGTAGGATGCTGATCAATATGACATTTGCCATTCCCCTAGTGAAATGAATGAAAACTTAATTATATGCTCTACAATTTAAATAGAAGAAGCTACCTAGTCTGGCAAATTGTTCAGTTAGTGTAATCTTTCAAAAACTCTGAACTACATATGTGTCCCTAAAATAAACTCATAAATAAGAACCGAACTCTCACAAAGTTGGGTATGGTGAAGCTGAGGCAGAGGGATACCCCGTTCCTGAGAATTACTGCAAGTCTACCTTCACACTAATTTGGGATATACTTCCTTTCTGTCCAAGAGCCATCAAGTGAGAAATTAATTTAGACCTCAGCTGTGGCATATTTGGAACAGTGGCAGAGTAAATACAAATGTTGCTCAAGAGTCACAAGCATGGCCTGGTCCCTGTCTAAGATACAGCCATCACTGGAATTCGAAACCACACGAGAAAACCCTCCCTATGAGATCAACCAGTAGATATAATAAATGGCCACATTATAGATGTTCCTGAAACTGAAGGCTACAGGAGGCTCTTGTCCAAGGTCACTCACCTGGCTCTGAAGACAAACAATCCCTCCCTTTAAGGATTCTACCACACATATTTTCTAAATGTCCACAGGGCAAATGTCCAAGGTGTCTCCTTCCCAACGAAATTTTTAGGAAACTTGATTTTCTCCTTTTGGAAAGGAATGAGTGTCAGAGGAAGGGCAGAGAGATGAAATGATGTCACTATAATCTCAAAAAGAAAAGAACTAATTTAAAAGCCACATAGAAAGTTATTTGAGATTTTTCACTGGCTTTATTCTTAGCAGGCAGGGCGTGTTCAACTCTGGAAAGCACTAGACTTGGGTTTAGAGCGCCGACGGGAAGGCGCTTGTGTAAATACATGGGTGAAGGGTTCCAAGAGAAAGCAGACAGTGTGGGTGTTCTGTGCATTCTGTGTGGGTGTCCATGTTTTTCTTGCTTGTTTCCCGCCCTCAGGTCTGTTCTTGTCACTCTGGGCTCCTGATCACATGCTTCCTCCATCCTTAGCCCCAGTTGCCGCTTTAGGCTTCCCAGGGACATCAGGCCTTTGCCTCCTCTCCTTTATGGCTCCACCTGCCGCTCTATTCTTCAGCTGTTTCTTCTAGTTTACCAGGGCCAGCTCTTGGTTTTTTAAGGCCTGCAAAGGGTTTTGAAGTTGTGTTCATGTGGCCTCTCCTCAAGTGTGCAATGTAACTTTATCTCTGTACTGCACGACGAGCTTTATCCCACCTCCAGGGCAGCGTCCCTTCCTCTCTGCACCCCCAACTTGCGCTTCCTTGGTAGCTTCTCTGCCTTTTTCAAAGGCTTCTTCCACGTCCTGATAGACAGATGTCCAGAGAGCACCCAAGGGTGTGGGCAGGCATCCTGAGCAAAGCCAATGTCCATTCTGTGCAAAAATGTCATTTTTTCCAAAATCATACCTATTATATTTATTTGATATAAATTTATGGCATCCTTTACAAGCAAAATTACCTGTCTCTCAAAATCCTCATGTAAATTTTACGATCAGAAAGCACTCTAGTGTGTGACTGTGAGGGGTGGTCATGTACTTTGAGAACACCTCTGTCATGGTTGGTGTGCACCTGGTAGATGGATTCTCACGTGCATTCTAGGCATGCCCCCCCACACCTTGCTTAATGATTTACAGAACTTCCGGCTCCCTGTACCAAGCTCTAACTCCATACTATAATTGAGCGTGTCCGCTGCTTCAGGAACCCCGCTCCTGGGGTTCACACCACCCTAGACACTTTGTGCCCTCAAGTCTCATATGGGGCTGCACTTTTATATCCTGAACTTTGTGCTGTTCTCTAAAATGTCACATTTCTTCTTAATACTTTGAAGACCAACTCATGGTTCTCCCTTTTAAAAGAAGTTCTAAGCTGGTATGCTGGTGCCTGCCTGGAATTCTAGTCCTCAGGAGGCAGAGGCAGAGGCAGAGGCTATAATGTGAGCTTGAGGTCAGCCTAGGCTTCACAGTGAGACTGTTTCAGAATAAAAAAGAAAAAGAGAAGGAAAGGGAGGGAGGGAAAGAGGGAGGGAGAGAAAGAGGGAGAGAGGGAAAGAGGGAGGGAGAAGGGGACTATTAAGAAAATGAGAAGATGCCTCCATCAGCTGTCAAGAAGAAAAGTAGCAGAGCATCCCAGAAGTTGATGCTTAATCATTATCTGGATAATAAATATCAAAGACATGTAGCCCTACTTGCTAGCAGACATTCACTTCGTTCCTAGATAGTAGTAGTCTTGATGACCTTGTGACTTGATTTACCAAGGTGTTAAAGAGCTATGAAAAATGAGTGGTTAATTTTCCTTCCCTATTGCTTGGTAGCAAATTAATATCTGAAAACCCCCTAAAAATGAAAAGGAAAAGTGAGAGGAAGTACCTAGTAGCTGAAAAAGGAAAGAGGGATTAGTGAAACACTGGTAGCATTGAGCAATTGTGACTCAATGCGCACTGAGAAGCGAGTGAATAATCCTCTACCTGAAGAAACTGGCCCTGCTTTGTAAGGTTGCTGCCTGGTTAACTTTTACTCCCATAAGAGGTTATTAGATGCATTACATGGTGAGAGACCCTGCTGTTGTCCATTAAACCACATTCCAGGCATGTCCGAAAGGGAAAGAACCTGCCATCTGAAATATGATCCATAACATAACAAATAGGGTCCACAACAATGGCTCTCTTCTAAAGAAGTCACAGTGGCAACCCCTTTAGTGCTTCGAGCTGTTCCTTCCTTCCTGAGCAAGACCCATAACCTCTCTTTTATCCCAATGCTCTCATTATAAAATGAGACCATGCAGGGCTAGGATGAAACTCCTCCTACACAAGGCCTGGTGTTAATCCCCGTCGCACACATTCCTGATAGAATTGGTATTCATAGGCAAAAAAAGCGCAAGTGCAAATAACACACACAAAAGAGGTTTCAACTCACTGATAGTGAAAGACATTAAAATCAGAATAACAGCGAAACATTTCCTCCGTCATATTGATGAAGATTGGAAGAATGAACAATATCCAGTCTTGTCAGACTTGGGGAGCCCTCATCTCCTGATCACTTATTGATAGTCAGCAGACATGTTTTGAAGAGGACATCTCTGCTAGACCTGTCTTCACAGACTAACTGCCCCTCCCCCCACAAAGGCGAACAGCGAAAACAGGTCTTCAGGTTTGAAATCTCAGAAAACGTTTTTCAGCTTGGCAGCTTTGTCCCCTAATCAGGGCACAAGCAGCCCTGACTTAGCAAGCCCTTTGAGAATTTTACTATAAAAACCTCGCCACAAGCATGCACACGGGGCAGTTTTCTGCGTGACTAAAATAGGTATGTCATGGGGGAAAAGACAGCTCTTGAGTATGGGCTGGGATCCCTATATGAGCAAATCGCCAGGCTGATCTCAGGGTCTTGAGTTGGGAGGGAATCTCAGCTCCCCTGCAGTGAGTTTCCTGCCTTTGTTGATCGCTTTCGGTCTTAATGCCATTGAAAACTGAACTTTTTGAGAAGTGATTTCTGAATGTGGAAAAACCACATTGCTTGATCACTCTCATTCCAGTGGTGGGAGGTATGATCACAGTCACAGTGAGCCTCCGCTC
The DNA here is from genome assembly GCF_049852395.1 of Peromyscus maniculatus bairdii. Classification (NCBI taxonomy): domain Eukaryota; kingdom Metazoa; phylum Chordata; class Mammalia; order Rodentia; family Cricetidae; genus Peromyscus; species Peromyscus maniculatus. The sequence goes on from NC_134857.1 coordinate 2,017,622, forward strand.
CTTGACTTTGAGTTTTCCCCTTTGAAGACGTGGAAAATAGCAGATGCTCATTTAAATGAGGGTGGGAGACCAAATCTCGAGCGCATCTCTCCACAGCACTGAGCAGCTCCGAACAAAAACTCCAGTCCTGAAAGGTGAAGCGTACGTCAGGCCATCCACGTCTTTCCGCTGTACCAGGGCTGTTATCCACCTCTGTCTCCCCACTCTGAAGGGGGAACACACAGCACGATTAGATACTAGTGGTGCAACTCACTCAAGTTTTCCATTTTTTTTTTTCAACTTTTTAAAAACAAACCCTATGCGTCATGGTCCTGTCAAGCAACTATGAGTTATGAATACTCTAGGGTAAAACTCATGTTGGGAAGAAAAAAATTAATACATGTATCTCAAAAGTATTATAAATACTACCCATACCAACAATAGTGTTCGTTTCTTAATTCATAACATGTTGGTTGTAGGACTGCATAGTTCAACCCTTGCATCTCACAGCCGAGGAGCTGACTTTAAAACAACTCGGACTAGTTCCAGGAGCATTAACAGGAGCCCTGCAGGGAATGGCGGGCTGTCAATCAGGCTCCAGGGGACACCCTCGGGCTCACTTGACCTTGGAGTCAGTGGGCAGGAGAAAGTGAGTGTAGCCTAGCCGCCTGGCCGGAAAAGGACTGTCTCTGTGATGAGATGATTTAGAATAGGTGGATGAGAACCTAGGAGGGCCGGGAGACAGCGGAGCTGAGGTCTGAAGACCAAAGGACCGGAAGTCTCTGGCAAGCTCAGGTGAGCAGAGCCAGACAATGACAGGAATCAGCGTCAACAGCCTGACTCCAAGTCCAGCTCACTGAAGCATCCAGTGCCCACACGGGTCTAGTTCACTGACATATCAGGGCTGGAGAGTAATCCTCACATTCACTTGTACTTCTGAGAGTCAGCAGTATGTAATGTTCAGGAAATTGCAGTTTCACTACGAACATTAAATTATAGAGGATAATAATCTTATTCTATAGGGAGGGGCCATTCTCTCTACTCACAAAACCCATATGATCGGCTGTCTCAGAGAGAATTTTCTTCCTTTTTCTACTGCCTGTTGCTTCAGTGAAAGCAACAGGCCTTGGTAATATCTACACATCAGGACCCACCACTTTGAGCCAGAGAAAAGATGAGAACAGAAAGCGGAAACAGAGGTAGAGCTTAGACACCCACCCAGGTGGCCACCCCGCTCCCCACCCCACTCCTCCACCAGGCCTCTGCTAAGCACTGGGGGTGCACAGAGAGAAATCACACCCACCTCTATTCATATAACACCTCTCAGCTGGGTAACACAAAGCCCAAAATACAGGAGAATCCTGAGTGTGTGTTCCCTGGAACCCCACCCGGTCTTCTGTATTCCATTTGTTTTCTACAGATAACAATCTTACAGAACTATTTCACGGGAATCCTTACATATCCCAGAAGCTCCCTGGGGTTGCAGGCAGGAAAATCAACCTGCCAACTGGGTGGACATTATTGGGTGAAAATGTACTCAGCCCAAGAATCACCCTCAAGTTTCTCGCCGAGTGAAAATGTTGAAATGCAAACTTTTGAGGATATTTACATACAAATTTATCTTGAAAAGAGTTTTCATAAGCCCCGGGCTTACACAGTCTATTGTTTGTATTTTATAGCTTGTAATTTAACCCAAACACTTGCCTATCCTTTTTAAAAAGAGTGCAGGGGCCTTGAACCTACAGCCTTACACAAGCGAGGCCAGCACTGTACTACTGGGCTACATTTCTAGCCTTGATTGTTTTGCTGAGACAGGGTCTTAAAGACAGCTCAGGCTGACTCAGGCTCACAGTTCATGTGCAGTCACCCTCAAGTGCTAGGGCTACCAGTGGCCTTAAATCTTCACACACTTCCTAAGGAGCATCGCGACCGCAGGGGACATGCCATTCTCCCGATGGGCTTTCTGTTTCGAGTATTTGCATTTTTACTGACTAATCTATTTGAACATCTATCTATTCCGTCTTCCTCTTCAGTCTCTCTCTTGTAAGGGAAGAACAGAAAGTAGCAAAGGGGGGGTGTCATATATGAAGACAAGCCACAGTCACGAAAGCAAGGCTGAAACTCGTCTTCCAAAGGAAAATAGTTTTGCTGTTGTTTTTAGTACTTGGTTAAAAGTACTACTTATGCCAGAAATTAAGTTAAAATAAACACAGAAAGACATAAAGGAAAATAAAAACCACTCTCAAATTATAACGCTTAGAAGTTAATCATCATTAATGTTAAAGACACATCATAGTTGTGTCTCTTTATATGGACATTAATTTGGGTGGGGTGGAGAGAGAGTCAGAGACAGAGAGAGAGACACAGAGAGAGATCGATTCTGTCTCTAAGTCCTCACGCCAAACACCAAACCTGGTACTGTCCCTCGATCTGGTTGTCACCTAGGACAGACAGACGAGTACACCCTTGTTTCAAAATTACCCACAGCGTAGTAGCTCCACAGATCAAATTAACCACAGGACAGCCCTAAAGATCACTCAGGAAAATTGCTAGAACCACACTGTTATCTTGTTTCCAGAACAATTCAGAGCCTCTCTGAGGAAACTGGTGAGCTATGAAGCCCTGTCTGACGTACACAATCATCTGATGGAGCCACAGCTCCTGAGCGGCCCAAAATACCGCAGTAGTGGGTGGGGAGAATCTCTGCAGCATTTTCCTACATCGGACTCAGGAGAAAGCCTGCTTTAATACCTTCAGTTTACCTTTACTTAGGGAGGGAGGCATCCTAGAAAACCCCAAACAGAACTTTTGGAATTCCTCAGCAGCTGACTCAAGGGCTGAGCTGTTTTCTGACTTTTTGCTGATTTGTGTTTGAGCCAAGGATTTCACCGTGTAGCCCAGGCTGCCTTGAATGCAATGTTCTCTCATCTCCATCTTGGGTGCCGGAGTAACAATGTACTCAAGGTTCTAACCACTGCCGTCTGCCCCACCTGTTCCCGAACATGAAAATATCAACCTTTGGGGAAATCTGTTTGTAAGTTATGATGAACATACAAAATAAATCTGTTCTAACCAGGGCTGAGGCTCAGGATTGGTTATTATTCCCAAGCAGAGGTTCAGGTACATCCTGGCTTCTGTTTATGGGTCTGGCAAACCCTCCACCAACTCACTGATGCTGCACAGGCACTTTCTAGAACCTTCAGCTCCGACCCTGTCTGGCCCAAGAAATGACCAGCTGTGTGGTTACTGAGGAGCAGTGGTCATCCATTAAGCAGATGTTCATGGAGTGCTGGTCACTCAGGAAGTGGCACCCATCCCCCACAGATGACTGCTGAACAGCACCTCCCTCCTTCAATGGTGATTAGCATAGAACAGCAGACGCTCTGTTTGAGAAGATCAAACAGATCCTCTATGACATCCTTCCGTGACAGACAGCTTCATGGTGGTGACTATTTCACCATGTATGCATGCAAACATCAAAACACTATGTAGCATAAATACATACAATTTTCATTTGTCAATTCTATCTCAAATAAATCTGAACAAAAATATTTGAATAAATGACACCTGAACTTTAATGTATATACCCAAATGTGTGTCCTTGTGTACTTAAAATGTCAGTTCCCTACCCCTCTAAACATGCCCCCCCCATTTTGTTTTGTTTTGGACACATGGTCTTGTACAGGCTAGCCTGGACTCCATGCGGCCTTGAACAGCAATCCTCCTGCCTCGGCCTCTGAGTGGTGGATACCAGGTCCATGCTGTCTTTTGCTCCATGGTCTTAGCCCTCAGTTATTGGGGCACTTGCTACCCATTGATTGCCCATGTGAGGGTCCTGGTCATTTTAAACTCGATGGGAGTTTATTAATTATGTTTAAAACAAGATGTTTTACCTCCCATCTCTGTTCCCTCTTCCGCCATTGCCTGTGAGGCTCTTTTGATACTATCCTAACCAGGTGGGACACTGCAAGTCCCGATCCTTGTGACTCTGTCACTCTGGGCCACTGTAGTGCTGTGTATCTGTATGCTCTTCAGGCTGTGACCTCTGCCTGACCTGCCTTCCTCCTCAATAAACCCTGTCTTTCAAGACTGTGTATGGTTTCCTCCAGGAAGTCTCTTGTAGGGGGAATCTAGACAAGGCTGGGGCTTGCTGGTGATGCTGAGTCCATTGGAAAAGTCTCAGAGTTCTGGGCTACCATGTCTACTAGCCCACATCTACCATCTTTGTTAAGGTTAATTATACCAGGGAGAGCTACCAAACTCAAAGACTTCCATAGGTAGACCGGTCCTACTCATGAATTCTGTTCTGAGATCCACTTGTCTTCAGCAGGGCAAAGATGGCCCAACTCTCTTGGGGAGTTTGAATGGAACAATCAGCCTCAATGCCAACGTTCAGCAAGAGTGGGAGCACAGGAAGGAAGCAGGAATGGAGCTCTGATGAAGAACTGTAATGCCAGACAAGGCATCAGTCTTCATGAGACACTAGACCTAAAAGCCCTTGGCTCCCCATATGTTTTTCCAGAAGAATCGCTATTTCTGTGTGTGTGTGTGTGTGTGTGTGTGTGTGTGTGTGTGTGTGTGTGTGTGTGTGTGTGTGCGCGCACATGTGCGTGTGGGTATGTGGGTGTGTATGGCCTCCCATGCATATGTATGAGGGATTAAAAAAAGGAACCCCAGATACTTGCTGTGTTGGTCAATTTCCCATCTCCATGAGAAAAATACCTAAAATAAACAACTTCAAGGAAGGAAGATTTATTTGGGCCCATGGTTGTTTGGTTCTGTTGCTTTGGGGCGAAGGGGGTGTCAGAGCACATGCTGACAAGGTCTGGCTCTCCTCTTTGAAGACAAAATTGTTCCATTACCCTGAAAGAGGTAGGCTTTGAGATGCCAGCACTACTCCAAGTGTGGACTCTACAAGCAGGGACTAGTGTCCATTAAACGGCAGCCAACCTGTGCATTGTGATTAGAGTCAGTGTGATGTTGACATTGAGAGGGAAGCTACCATGGGAATCCTCCCGGACTGAGCATCCCTGCAGGGACCAGAGAAGAAGCCGGTAGACCAGCAGAACCTCCTGTGAACAACCTAAGTCCAGCTGCACGGACTGTGTCAGTGCCACCCTGGAGCTTGCCCAAAGCTCATCCCTAGCCTCAGGCTGTGCAAACAGAGGCACAGTCAAAGCAGGGCGAAGACCCCAGGGCTTCATTGATGCGCCGTGTAGGCAATACGAGATAACTGCTGGGAAGCACTGAATACAGAAAAAGGGACCAGGCAACAGCAAAATGCTGTAAGAAAAATGATTCCTTACACAGCTCTTATAACAATGGGTGGGAAAGGCAGTGGTGAGAAATGTTCTATCACATTATGATATTAAAAGGTTATGTTGGGCTAAAGGCTGCGAACATGGTGGGAGGCGAGGTGCTAACTGGAAGGAGCCGGTCAGAAGCGGACGCTACTACGGATGACTTTTTATCTTCTTGGCAGTTTTCCCTGTTTATAAGATATTTTACAAGGAATGAGCAGCACTCTCTAATGGTAAACCTCTGCTCTCTTGATGGGTATAACCAGAGGTTCGTTTATGTGATCTCGGCCAGACTCTTACTGGAGACAGGGCTAAGCGAAATAGTTCCAACGTTCCCCTCTCTGTTGCCCTGTGGTGCCTTAAGATTCACTCCTGAGCAGTAGATAACCTATTCAGGGGCATCGGAACTGTTTTAAAAGCAACAGTATCCCACATCTTCCCAATACTAGACAGTACTGAGATGCCTGAGATGGCAACTATTAAAGAGCCTGGAAAACGTGGAGCTGGATGTGCCCAGCACAGGAGAAAAATGCCTGGTAAGAATTTAGCCCTTCCAAGATGTCACAGAATCAAGCCAGTCAGCATTCTAGCATGGAGTGGGAAGAGGTTCACAGACACCCCCCACCACCACCACCCCAACTGAGGAGCTGTGGACAGCTAGTGGATGGCACCTGTGGGAACGAGTTTGTTTTCTTCAACGGTGTGGCTTTCAGTAGGTCAATCAAACTCCAGTGGACAGCCCTGCATCCAGGAGCATATGGTCAGCGCCACTGGACTTGGCTGTAGAAGGAGGAAGAGGAGGAGGACAGGAAGAAGAGGAAGAGGAGGATGACAGGAAGAGGAGGAAGAGATAAAGTATGGGAAAGTTGGGAGGTGGGGCAGGTCTGGGAGAAGTTAGGGGAAGAAATAGGGGGTGAATATGATCAAAATTCATTGCATGAAATTCTCAAAGGATAGATACTTTCTTCTTTTTTCTTTTCTGTTTTTCTTCCTTTTTTTTTTTTTTTTTTTTTTTTTTTTTTTTTTTTTAAAGAATTCAGTCCTTCGAAGAAATCTGTGTCTGTTTTGAACTCAAATATCCTGTCCAAAACTTGAAATGTTTTCTAGCTTCTGGGATGTCTGGATTCTGTCCCCCGACCGACATCTCCCCTGGACCTGGGCGCTTCTTACAGCCTGGTCCTTACTACACTGAGCAGTGAGCTCCTAAGGGTGTGTGAATTTCCTGAGGCACCTCAGGTGTTGACTTTCTACTTACAAACCACATCTCATTAAGAAAAAAAAAGAAAATCAAAACTCCGAGAACAGATAGCATTTCCCCCTCAAGATCCATCGTGAAGCACAACTAGCTCCTTCTCCAGATTTGGAGATGTAGAATAATTTCCCATTTCTGTTTTTGGATCCTCTGGAGGCTGAAGTGGGTAGGGTTTCATGGCAGCACCCTAGAAGCCAACTTGGAAGGTTTGTTCCTTTGTGGGGGTGGGGGTGTTCTGTTCCAACAGGGCAAAGGATGAAAAAAAAATGGTAGAGAGAGCTGCTTCCTCTTGGCTGCCTCTGGGATTCCAAAGATTCTTGGGAATTTTTGACACAGTAAGAGAGTCTTAATCCTTACTCTGCTTAGATAAGGCTAGCCCGGGAATTGCGGCAGCTGGCAAGCAGGTCTTGTTGCTTGCCCTGTCCTGTGATGCTATCCTAGGTGCTATGAGAACCAATCAGGACATAAGACAAAGCTGAAGCCCCTCTGCTCTGCTCTGATCCTTCTTCCCTCAGCTGCACTTGCTTCAGTATCTCTGTGTGTGTGTGTGTGTGAGGAGAGAGAGAGAGAGAGAAAGAGAGAGAGAGAGAGAGAGAGAGAGAGAGAGAGAGAGAGAGAGAGAGAGAGAGAGAGAGAGAGGAGCCGGAGCAGGAAGAGGACAACCCGCAGGAAGGCAAAGTCCTTCGGCAGGCAACTCTCTGAGCTGCCGGAGCTAACACAAGAGAAGTGACTGGCTCCCAGAGTGAGGATGAGACACTCGTCCCCACACTGGACAGTATGAAGGAGCTATGACAGCAGACCTGTAGGCTGTTTGTGGAGTGACAGGAAACCAAATTCACCACAGCTTCCTGCACCTCTATTGCGACTTACTTCAAACCAATTGGACTTTTCTGGACAGGAACCCAGGAAGTTTGAAAGCAAACCACAGGGCAGCAGAGACCCAACCCATGGTCCATGGTCCTGGGGAAATACCATCAACAGGCGACACAAGGAATTCCAACCAGATTGTGTTATATCCTCCTGTTTACTACCACAAACAAGTTCATTTCCAGATTCTGAAATTACTTTACACTAAACTAAACATGTACTTCACCAGTTTGATTTGTATAGCAGATACCATGTTTGGCTTCCCCAGACCTTGTCTCACAGCCACGTACCAACAAGAGATAGTCATGGGACATTTCTCTCGGGCTCACAATCTGTAAATAGAATCACTAGCCCTCCCTTTCTCTACCTAGAATATAAACTTGGTATCTTGAGTGGCAGCATTCATTTTGTGATCATGAGGTAATACGATATGCACATAGTTTATGTGTGTATGTATAAGAGGCCGAGAATCACAGATACTAATCATGAGGTGGAGTTTCGGGGCTAACACAGCAAATACGTATGGTCAGACTCCTTATGGGACACAGATACATTTTGTTTAAGCCACTACATTGATGTTCTTCTGTTACTTTCAACCTTAAACATCTCCTAACTGGTTTGGGGAGTGTAGCGCCTGGGTGAGGTAGTTAGGTATTGGAGGTTTCACTTTCTATTGTCTCTCTTACCCACAGTCAACTGTGCTCTGAGAGTATTGAATGGAAAATTCTAGGTGTAAACAATTCAAAGCAAGGCTTCTGTTGCCACTGAGGAGCATCCAACTTGACACTAAATTTGGACATGAAACTGAAGTAATGTTAAGTCTCAGAACTAAATGTGAGGTGCAGTTTTTTGAGTGGGATGATGAGGTGGATAGCAGTGAGCATCCCTGGCTGAAACTCAGCTGGGAAATAATTGGTAAAACAAGGACCATAGTGGATAAGCATGTGCCCACTGAAGCTGTGATGCTGGAAAAATGATATGGAAATGGGTGTTGGAGCTGGTCTGCAGCTTTCTGCAGATGGAGTCAAAAGTTCCGTGACAGAGAGCTGGGGCCACGGCGGCCCCGCTGACAGCAGAAAGACACAAGCTTTCCTCTCTCCGAGGAGACATCCTTTCTGTGATCCACATTTGCTGAGAATCCAGTGTTGTCAGGACTGCTTGTTGAAAAATAAAGACAAAAGGAGAGAGAGAGGCAGGAGACTGGCATCCAGTCAGCTCTGGCCTTCACTGTGGAGGTGGTAAATGTCTGCACTGCCTTACCCAGCTTGATTTCTCTTGAAGCAAAAGGCACAATCTAATAAGAAAAAAAATGCTTCTTGTCTTTACAGGGGAGGAACTAAGTTCTTACTTGTCTATCCATCCTGTTGGTCCACTGGCTGGAGTCTGTGTAGTAAACTAGCAGAAACAGAAGGAAAGCAAAGAAACAAGTTAATTACCAAGTGCATTGCTTATGCACACAGGCACTCAGGAGCTCTTCGTGGGTTAGAAGGAAGGCAGTACAGAACCTAACAAACAGTGATAAGTTTACAGAGAAGTTGAACTCCTAGGGATAGCAAATTGTAGGAGGTATAAATATTGGGAAGATTGGATAGTAATATTTGTCTTCCTTGCAAATGTGTGTGTATATGTCTGGCTATGGGGTGAAAAGGGCCTAAAATTGTCTCTAACAATTAATATCTGCCATTCCTGGCAATGATATGTTTACAAACTCAGGAAAAGGAGGAAGATGAGCATGTTCCTGCTCTCTGTTTTTTGTCAGCTTGCTTTCGGCTCCAGATAACCAGTAGCCATGGTGTCGTAAGTTAGGACAGCACATGGCACAGTGACGTCTATCAGCCTTTCCCCAGAGAGCCTTACCTGCACCATGAGCCAGCATTTCCTGAAAGCACTCTTAGAAATCAGGAACTGATACAATCGAATTAGTCCATAAGGTATCTAACCATCAAATGAAACAATGTTTTTAATTAAAAAGCACAGTGCTTGTTGTTCCCCCATGAAGCAATGCCCCCAGTTATGCAGCAGGGGAGCATCTGGAATGGTCTCTTGCCTGCCTCTCTTTCCCTTGCCTCCCCCTGTGTTCCCAGGCCCTGCGTGTGGAAGAGAAGCTCTCCCGGCTGTCTGGAACCCAGCTGCAAGTCGGGAAGGTCCACTGTGAGGTTCTGGCCGGAGAAGGAGACTTACCAAGAAAGGGGGAGACCTCACCCAGTGTGTTGTCTTCCTAGACATGCTGTCTTTCTAGAACTCATTTCTCTCTCTCCCATTTAAAGCTCTTTATACCCCAAGGTCCCCAGAGATGAGGTTTGAGGTGGACAGTGCCAGCTTTGGATTGACTTGCTTTCTCTGTCAGTTCCTGTCTCCAGCATCTTTGAAGATCAGGGGCTGCACAAACCTGATCCAGCAACAGTTATCTGGAAGACCGAGCCACATAATCTTCTGTACAGAACTGCAAGATCACGACTCCCCCGTGGAGTTCCTAACCCCCTCCACTGTGCTATGGCTTTGTGATGATGTCATCTATTTTGTGATGTCATTTTTTTTTCCTTGATCTCAGCCTGACTTAAAGTTGGGAAGAAGGTGCTGTTTCTCAAAGGGTGAATCTCTGAGAAGAACACTAAGAAAGGAGTTTAGGTTTTCCCAAGCTCTTTGTGCCAATTCCTTCTCCTTCTCACGGGCTCTTACTGTCTGCCCAGAAATGTAGAAGAAAAATCAGGTTGAAAAATAAATCTGATTGAATAGAAAAGTAAATTTTAAGATGATGGTATATTAACCATTTTCCATGTAACCGATTTGATAAATTTAGTGTTTTGTCTATTCTATGTCTAGTTTCTGACTTAGTTATGATTTAGAGCAGTGGACTTCAATCTTCCTAATGCTGTGACCCTTTTATGTAGTTCCTCATTTTGTGGTGACCCCCAATCATAAAAATCATTTTCTTTGCTACTTCACAAATCACACTTTATTTTTTCCAATGGTCTTAGGCGACCCCTGTGAAAGGGTCATTTGACCCCCACAGGTTGAGAACCCCAATTTGTGTGGTCAAGCAACATAAAAACCCACTAGAATAGTAAAGGCAGGTGTCTGGAGAAGATGCCCTCTTGTTAGTAGGCTGACTACAGGCGCTCATAGGCCACAGTGAGTGACAAAGGCCACTTTGTACCTCTCCCCCATGTGACTATTTACAAAGTTTCCGACTGCTTCTCAGGGCAGAAGCAAGTGTGTGTGTGTGTGTGTGTGTGTGTGTGTGTGTGTGTGTGTGTGTAACATGTGTGTGCAGGTGCACGTGTGTTTACCATGTGCAAGTGGTGGAGGCCAGAGGTTGACATGGAGTTTCTTCCTCAGTCGCTGCCCACCCTAATTTTTGAGACAGGCTCTGTCATTCATTTAGAACTTGGAGATTGGCCAGAGTGGCCAGCCAGTGCGCTCTAGGGCTGCTCATCCACGAGTATGGGGTTAGAGTGGGGTGCCGCCATGCCGGCCTTTTGTGTGAGTCCTGAGGATTTGAACTCGTTTTCATCTTCTGTAGCAGGCTCTTTATCAACTTAGCCATCTCTCCCTTCCACTAGAAGAAATAGTCTTTCACCCTGACATTTAATTTAAGGCATCACTCTTTCAGAGTTGGTAATTTTTTTTGCCAGAAAATTAGTAATAGTTTGATTAATAGAAAGTATAAAGTTATTCACCTGTAATTCTAAGATATAAACCATATCTATCCCAGTATAAATATACATCACATTTTTTTTTCTAAAAATACTTAGTATGATCATATAGAGAAAGCCATAAATGTTTGTCTTTTGTTGAGAAAGGTGTCTTCTAAGTGCAAGGCTTCCAGGAAAGTATATACTTTCATTTCAGATTATAAATAGTCATCAAAAAAGAAAAAGAAAAACATGGAATTTATACTTCACTGCAGATAGAAATAGCTAAAAGGTACAAAAGGGGTTTTTGCTTTTCTAAGAGTGTGACTTTTCTCCAATCTACTCAGAGGACATGTTCTTCAGTCAGTCACAAATCCAGGAGACCATCTCCCTGCACTAACTCTCCTCAGAGTACAGGGATACCCACCAGGAGGGGTAGTCTGACCTTATTTTTCAATTTTTTTAAAATTTATTTTAAAGAATCTTGCAAAAAATCACACAGTTAATGAACTGCTACACTGTTAAATCACCATTGAAACGGAAGCTGTGAGCTTCTCCCTGGATTTTAACTTTCACTACTGAATATATTTTATGCACTTATCCACCACCAAAACCAAACAAAATCCACAACCAAGGTAAACTCAAAAAACAATTAGTTTTATGTCCTCTCTCATAATGTGTTTCTATCTCTTCAGTCCCTTATTTTTAGCCTTGCTTGTTCTCTTTCCTACATTTGTACTGTGTCCATGTGTCCATTTGTTTAATATATACGTTTATTATTGGCTACATTCTGCACATGAAAGAGAACATGTGTTCTTTTTCCTTTCTGAGATTGTATGACATTTCTAAGTCCATCCATTTTCCTGCAAATTTTGTGATTACATTTTTCTTTAGAGCTAACCAGTATTCACACATATAATTTTCATTATCTATTCACTTGTTTATGGACAACTAGGTTGATTCTAATTCTCTGTGGTTGCAAACATGGAGTACAAATATCTCTATGGTAGGGAATTGAGTTCCCCGGGTTTATGTCTAGGAATGAAACAGTGGCACCAAACGGTAGTTCTATTTTTAATTTTTCGAGACGCCTTCAAACTTATTTCCACAATGACTGTATTAATTCACTCACCAACAGTGAGTAAGGATCCCCCTCTCCATATCCCCTCCAACATGTGCTGTCAGATTTATTGATGGCAGCCTTTCTGACAGTGTAGACGAGGTCTCTCAAAGTAGTTTTGATTTGTATTTCTCCTATGGCTTGAGATATTGAACACTTTTAAAATTAGTTATTGGCCGTTTGTCTTTCTTTTTTTTCTCTTTTGAAAACTATCTGTGCAGGTCATTTGCTCATTTGTTGATTGAAAGTTTTACTTCCTTGGTATTTAATTTCTGTCATTCTTTGTAAATTCTGAGTATTAGCGCCTGGTCTGCAGTGTGATGGTAACGCTTTTCTCCCATTCTGTGGTCTGTTTGCTCTGTCCACTGTTTCACGTTTCCACACCGTCCTATCTGCTGATGCCTGGCTTAGTTCCTGAGCTGCTGCTGTTTCTTAAAGCATTCTTGCCTCCCCCAGGATCCGGAAGGGTGTCCTCTATGTCTTCTAGAGGCTGCAGTGTTTCATGTTTTAAATTAAGGACTTTGATCCATTTTTGGTTGATTTATTTGCATAAAGTGAAAGATGAGGCTCTAATTTCATATCTGCAGGTAGAAATCTAGGATGCTGTACCTACCAGGAGGTACATTTTGACCTTAAAAAGAAAAAAAATAAAGTATTTCCTTCATAAATAGAAATGCCCCAAGAAGTCAGGACATCCAGAGGATGTAGGCACACACATCTCTCTTCTACCAGAACTCCCCCAAGGACTCTGTCAACATAAGGACTAAGTCCACCCTCACAACAGCATTGTGTCATTGTAAGCGCTTTAAGACAATTGGGTAGCCAAGTAGACCTCAGCAGTCTGGAAAGCCACCGAGAGCGTACCATTCCCCTCGTCACCAGCAGCTTGTAAAACCAGACCTGAAGCTGCAGGCTCTGATTCCTGACTTCAAGAGTGGGGTCAGAGTACATCTCTGGCCTTAGGCTGAGATGTGATGGGCTGAGCTACTAGCATTGAAGATTACTTGAATCCTGAGCTGCTAGGGTTTAAGATTACAATCTAGCCAGTTGAATCACTCTTGTAATGGATGCTGTGAGCTTCTCCCTGGAAGAGTTAATCCAAATGGGTCTATCAGTCACTGGGCAGGAAAATGCCCCCCAGGAAAGCTGTCTGTCCTAGACATCATAAAAACAGCAGATGCAGCCTGCCTAAATGTGTGGGTGATGCAGTGGGCTCCGGCTATTTTCAGTCTCACCCTCTAGCACTGCCTCACTTTCCCTTGTAATAAACTCTACTTAACACCTACACTACATCCCACACATCTCCTTTGAATTGTTTTGATGCCAGTCATGAAGACTATGACTGATGAAAGCTGGTATGTATGGGCCACAGATTTGCACACAAATCGGAGGTTGAGTCTCATGCTGCAAGTGACATGTAGCAAACAAGTTTAATCAGGAAAGCACACGTTGTCTTCCTAAACAAGTTCAGCTCCAAATAGTGTTCCTCAGAACTTTAATAGGAATTCACCCACTGGTGACCCTCTATGTATTACTTCTGTAGGAATCGCTATAAAGTGCAATAGAAATTTTCCATGGCACTCTGGAAAAATCTCACTTCTTTAGAAAGACATACTGAAGGAATCTGTGGAGTGACAATCATCTATTAGAAATTGTTACAAGTCCTGGAGTTTGAAACAAATAAAGCTGCTGCCTTCACTGAGTTCAGACAAGTACCAAGAAACAAGAAAATTAGGCTGTGTTGGGAGGTGATAATGAGCCATACAGGAAAGAAAAGGCAAAGAAGAGAAATTGTTATTTTCCAGAAAAATCAATGTTACTAACGTCATAAAAGGTCTCTGTAGCTGGAAGTTTTCCTGTGTCCCACCTGGCCCCAAGGTCATGACAAATCTCTCCCACCCACAGTCTACAGCAGCTTGGTTCCAAGTAAACACACTGAGTCTTATATTACTTACAAGCTGTATGTCCATGGCTCAAGCTTTTTGTTAGCTAGTTCTTTTATCTTAAGTTAACCAATTCCTTCCTATTAATCTATATGTTGCCATGTGGCTATGGCATTACCAGTCTGCTGGCATCTCGTTGCTCCTTTGGTGGCAGGCTGGCATCTCTTGCACCTCTCCTTTCTTATTTCTGTCTCCTTCTTGGATTTCCCATCTGGCTATAACCTGACTCACCAAAGGCCAGAGCAGCTTCTTCACTAACTAATCATGGTGGTTTAAGGTTAAATTCTGAAAACAGAACAGACAAGTTTGTGTGTGCAGGTGGATGTACATTTGTACATTTCAATGTATGTATATGCTTAACAGAGTTGAGAAGACCCATCCACTGTGGGTGGCACCATTCCATGAGCTGGAGTCCTGGAAGGAGAAAGTGAACTGACTTTCAATGCTCTCTGCTTCTTGGCTGCAGATGCAACATGAACAGCTGCCTCAAGCCCTTGCTGCTGTGAACTACCTGCCATAGTGGGCCAAACCCTCAAATTATGGTTTCTTTTTAAGTTGCTTTTTTCAGGGTATTTTTATCACAACAAAGAAGACAGTTTTATCTGAGATGTAGATAATAAGAAATAAAGTCAGGAGTTTAAGTGTCTGTGGTTGAAGTACTGGGTACAGGCAGGTGACTCAGGGGAGAGGTCAGTGATGAGGTCCTGGGACACTTAACACTGAGAAGATAGGAAATGAGGAGGAAACGGCAAAGGGAACTGAGGAGGATCCACCAGGGAGAAAGAAAATTACCAAGCACAGCATACTGTGCAGACCAAGGAAAGGGGTCTTAAGGAGAGAGCACAAAGTGTGAGACTGACTGAGCAAGAGAAAGAGTGAGAAATGCGCATCAGAGCTTGCCACATGGAAGCAATGGTGGCTAAATGCCTTTGACACAAAATATGATCAAATATAATATTTATAAATGATGTTTTAGTGAAATAGTTTTCATACTATTTCATGCACCAGGGTTGTAGCTCAATTGGTAGAGCACTTGCTCAGCATTCACAAAACCCTGCGTTCAATCCCTAGTACCACAGACATAAACATAAATAAAAATGGATGCATAATTTATAGGTTGCTAGATAGAAAAAATTGTCAGGAGGGTTAAGTATTTCCTTGGAAGATTTTTTTTAATTATAAGAATCTAGAAGAGGGGCTAGGGAGATGGCTCAGGAGTTAAGAACACTGGTTGCTCTTCCAGAGGTCCGAAGTTGGACTCCCAGCATTCATACGGAAGCTCACAACATCTGTAACTGGAGTCGGGGGGATCTGACGTCCCCTTCTAGCCTCCAGAGATACTAGACTTGAGTACTGTGCACAGACATATATATATGTAGGCAAAACACTCACAAATTTAAAAATAGCCCAGGAGAGATGGCATGCTTTGATCAACACTGTTACATTGCACTTATTTACTCCTCTGTTGTGTGAGTGTGTGTACTTGTACGCATGTGCACACATGCCAGGGAGTACATGTAAAAGTCAGGGGACAACTGTCAAGACTTGGTTCTCTCCTTCCACCATGTGGGGCTGGGAATTGAACTCAGGTTGTGAGGCTCTGTGGCGAGTGCCTTCAGCCAGTGGGCCATCTTGTTGGTCCCCGATAAACACTATTCTAGAATAGTGAAAAACAAATCAAGTTAACAAATGAGGTTATATAAAATGGTAGGTGTAGCATAGAGATAAGCAGCTTTTTCTTTTTAAAAAACATTTATTTCCTGCATAGTAAAAATCTGGATGTATACTGAAGATTGAAAGTGAGAAAATAAGATTGTTATCCTTTATACACTTATTTCCCTTTTATAAAAAGAATTTATTGTATTTGTATTCATAAATAATAACACTTAAGGAAATGTCAAGTCTAGTACATAACTTAATCTGCCCCCATTTGCAAATTAACTAGCCTAGTTCTAGACCATAGCCAGAGAAGGCTGTTTGTGTCTGAGCCATCTTTCCTGGATAAATGTAGCCACCGCCATCTCTTATCAAAGAGGCTTCTCTTTACAGGACACAGAGTCTATCACATGAAATCATAACCGGACACAATGCAGAGATCAATAGATTGTGGGGAGTCCAATCACAATGGATTAATTGACATCACAGCTCCAGCCTCTAAGGCTCAGAAAACATCACAGAAGAGAGGTCAGAAAGACTGTAAGAGCCAGAGGACCAGGAAGTCTGCTGTGAAACACTCTCTCCTAGAAAACAGACTCTCCTAGAAATGGCTGCATAAACATGACCAGGGCAACGGTGATACAAACAGACATGATAACATGGAAGGGGCAAAATCCTTCAGGGTCCCACCCCTAGATAAAGGACTATTGGCATCCAGTGACTACTGGAGTGAGGAGAATTAGGCTCTTCCAGGGATGATCTCCCTAACTGGTTATACAATACAGACTGAAACTATATGCACACAAACAACAAAGTTGACTCAGCAGGTTGTACTTGTAGATTTGCACACACACATACACACACACATATATAACATTTATAAAGAAAAAGAAGCTACTAACTTGGGTGAGGGGTCATGAGAGGGGTCAAGGAAGGGTAGCTGAGAAAGGCTGGAGGAAAGAGAGGGGAAGTGATACAATCTTTCCATTTAAAATAGAAAAAAAATTTCAAGCTAATTTAACATTAAATTATTAATAATATTAGTCCTCAGGTAAAGTAATTATTTTTATTATATTACTTTGATTATTATAAAATGAATTGTCTTAAAATATTTGAAGCTCATTTTTTTCTCCTAACTTAAATCAAGTAGTGAGGCAGAGTATGATCTTATCACCCTGCTTATTAGATATTCTTCTTTGAAGAATGTTGCAAGAAAAGTTCCTGATCAGTCCAGTAATCATCAACTCTTGGCACAAATGTGCACTGACAAAAAAATATAGGCTAATCTCACATTTAATTACTATTTAGATAGGAATTGTACTAGTGCTGTGGGATGTCTTTCTGTACGCTGTGAATATGTGTTGCTCTGATTGGTTGATAACTAAAGCTGTTTTACCAATGGTGAGGCAGAATAAGGTGAAGCAGCACATTTGAACCAGAGAGAGAGGAGGAGAAAAAGAGGGTGGGGCAGACGCTGTGAGCCACCACCAGGAGAAGCACAATGTGAAAGTAATGGTAAGCGATGAAGCCACACGCCAATGTGTAGATCATTAGAAATGGGTTGAATTGAGTTGTAAGAACTAGCTAGTGAGAAGCCTGAGCCATTAAGCCATACAGTTTGTAGATAATGTGTGTTTACTTGGGACCAAGCAGCTGAGGGATGTGGGTGGGAGAGATTCATTCCCACTGCTGGGGGCCGGGTAGGACCAGAGAAACTTCCAGCTACATACTAGGCACTCAAATCATAGCCAACAAGGGACAGAGTCCTACCCTCTGAAACTTAAGACTGTAAATGAGATATACATTAAATGAGTAAGTGCAAACAAATACTTAATTTCAAATTATAAAATGCTCTCCTGCAGACTCTAGAGCACAGTATATTTGCATACTCCCTCTGAGCCTGAGCAGTGAGGCTGTGGTAAACACACAGACCCTGCTAGCTAGTCAACCTCAAGACCCTGCCATCAGCCCATGCCTGCACTGCTGTGGTGTGCTGATTGTGGTCTGAATGAACCTGATTGCCAAGAATGGCTAGTTAGCTGAAAAGTCACTGCATCTTCAAATGTACAGGCATCAAGGTAAGGTTCCAACAATCACAAAGAATCAGGGAAACATGGCACCATCAAGGAATAAAATGAAGCTTCATTTTCCACACCTAAAGAAATGGAGACCTATGAACTGCCTGATGAAGAATTCAGGTCTGAAAAAACCTCAGTAAGTTACAAGATAGGACAAACAACTAACCAAATCGGGATCTCAGTAGAAGAAAAAATAGGTTCAACACAGACAGAAACCACCAAAGAGCCAAGCAGAAATTCTGGGACTAAAAATTATTAATTTTTATGATCCAAATAAAAAATTAACATAGAACTGTGACCACAGCCTTCATCCAACAGAGGAAAGGACCAGTAAATTCAGAACTGCACAGGTGGAGTGAGAAAAAAACCAAAGTCCAGTACATAGTCTTCTCCTTGGCCACTGAGATTTGTATGTGTGTGTCTGGTGGAAGTTGGGTTGTGAGGAACTCATGAGTGAGTGAGCTAGTGGTGTGTCGCAAGAGAAAGTCAGGACCGACAGGAGTGGATTAGTTCCTATGAAGTATCAAGCCTGGCCACCTTGCCTTGCTGCTCATGCATACTCATCATATGTACATAGCTACTTCTCTTTCCACTGCCTCACCATGCTGTGATGTAGCTGACTGGGCCACAAAAGGACACTGGCACCATATGTTCTGGACCTTATAGCTACCAGAATCATGAGTAAATAAATCTCTTTATTTGTAGACAGCAACATAAAATTGACTTTGTAAAGTGCACATAGAACCTTCTCTGCAACAATCAAATGCTAGGTCACAAAACAAATATTAACAAGCTATTAATATTTAAACCATTTTAAA
Source organism: Peromyscus maniculatus bairdii (assembly GCF_049852395.1). Lineage (NCBI taxonomy): Eukaryota > Metazoa > Chordata > Mammalia > Rodentia > Cricetidae > Peromyscus > Peromyscus maniculatus. Next base: position 2,036,270 of record NC_134857.1, read on the forward strand.
TATCTTTTCTAGAGAAAGTTAGGGGGATAAAGGAAGGAAAATAGGAAAATGGACCAGCACACTCTTGAACAGCCATTGAACAACAACCAAAAGGTTGGAACAACTCAAAAAAAAAAAAAAGCAGTAATATGCAGGAAATTTAAGAGAAAATCACTCCTTTAAAAAGATGAGAGCCAGGCCTGCAGGCATGCAAATAGACAAGAGGTACATGAAAAGATACTGTATCAAAGAAATGCAGATCAAATCTCAGTGAGGTGTCCTCCTGCACCTGACAGAATGCAGTTAGGAAAAGACAAAAAGGTGGGGTGGGGATGTATTGACACCTGCTCACACCATTAGGAGAACTCCTAGGGAAAACTAGAATTTCCTCTAAAGATTAAATCTAGGACTATCAAATGATCTAGCAGTTTGTCTTCAGTGTATAGTACCCAAAAAAAGGACACCAAGGCTCAAGAAGATGGCAGCACTTCAAGTACATCTCCTTGTTCACAGCAGCTAAGTGGGGAAACAACCTGAGTGTCCGCCAATGAATACTCAGTAAAGAAAGCCTATGTGTTGGGGTAGTGGGGATATTATCTAGTCTACTCCTGTCTCTTGTAGCGACACGAGCATGGGGTTCATATTGCCAATGAAATAAAGAAGATGCAGAAAGACAAAACACTGCGTGAGCTCACTTGAATATGGAATTTCAAACAGCCATAGGAGAATGGTCTGTAGCAGAAATCTTAAAAGTTCTTATTAATAAAGTCAAACCTGAGGCGAGTTATTGGGGTCCATGCTGGTAGATCAGAGAGACAGAACAAGCCACAGCTATCTCACCTCGCCGGATCCTCAGCTGGTCTTGTCTCCTCAGACTGGAGGTCTCTGAGTCCTCATCCGGAATGGGTCTCAGCTGAATTACTGCTCAAAAGCCTGAATGCTTAACCAGCCAAAAGCTTCTAGTTTCTGGTCCTCACGCCTTATATATCTTTCTGCTTTCTACCACCACTCCCTGGGATTAAAGGCATGTGTCACCATGCTTGGCTATTTCCAATGTGGCCTTGAACTCACAGAGATCCAGAGGGATTTCTATCTCTGGAATGCTAGGATTAAAGGTGTGAGTGCCATCATTTTCTAGCCTTTGTGTCTAGTGGCTGTCTGTTCTCTGACCCCAGATAAATTTATTAGAGTACACAATATTTTGGGGAACACAATACCACCACAATGGTCACTGCCAGGGGCTAGAGAGGCCAGTGGAATAGAATGCTGCTTTTCACAGGTAGTAAGGACTTAGTTGTGCAAGATGAATTAGTCATGGAGATATAATGGCAGCAAGGTGACTATTGTTAAGAATGTCCTACTGTACGCTTGAAATTTGCAACGAGAGTAGATCATAAGTATTCATACCACACATATGAAAAAGATGCAGTTATGTGAAAAGAGATTGATATATTAGCTTTCTTTTGGTGACAATTTCACAATGTATACACACAAACCAGTTGTATATATTAAAATATACCAATATATGTGTTCATATGGTTTTTATTTATTAAACGATTTATTGCTGCTTTAATTGTAGGCATTACTGCACTCATTGGTATTATGGGAGCTATTGCTGCCTCTACAACTGCCTTAGGTTCATACTGCAGAGCATGTTAATCAGCTCTCAAAAAGTATGTCTCTGGCACTTATCACTCAAGGAAAATTGATAAAAATCTAGAGGATAGGGTAAATGTTTTGGAAGAAGCAGTCTTATTTATGGGTAATCAAATTCAAGACATTAAAGTTAGATCAATTGTTTCCTGTCATTCACAATTTAAATGGATTTGTGTCAACCCACTTCCAAACAATGCTTCTAAGATGACCTGGGCACAGGTTAGGTCCCTCCTCCACAGCCTATGAAACAATTCTGAGCTATCTATAAACATGCAGTCTTTACATCAACAAATTACATCCCTTAGTTCAGCTCAGTGGGAGTCCACCTCGGCTTACAAATAGATTCTTACCATCTCTCACTTCTTTTGTCTAGGGACAGGACTTTTGGCCTATTATCATTAATTTGGGAGTAATCGTGGGAGTTGTGCTTATTTTGATTCTTGCCCTTCCAGTCTTCTTCCAAGGACTGAGAAATGCCCTAGGTGTCACACAAGATCCATAGACTCTCAAGTTAACAAATATAAAGGGGGAGATGGTTCAGCCACATCTGATGGGAATGGAGAAAATCATAAAGCCAGCACAGCTGCTTGACAAAGATGCAGCAAAGCTGAGTCACATGATGACCTCCACGATACTTTTGGTTTCAATCTCCCCACATTGCATGCTTGGGGGGCTTTTAATATTTTCACAACTTGGGGATATTGGATGGATGGAAACTTTCTTATGAATCATTTATGCTTTCTCTTGGTAGTACTGCTTCCAATCTTCCCCAGTAAATCCTGAGCATACGACCTCCCTGCTTTTAGGGGAACATCGGTATCTATACAGAGGTCTTCCTTAAACCTTGGAATTTGTGACACACACATAAAGAAGCCAGAGGTCTTCTTAAGAGGCTATGAGATATTCTTGAAACATCTGCCCCTGTACTTCCTCATGAATAAGACAATCAGAACACAGGACAAGTCTCTTCCTGCTGTGGCATATACAGCAACAAAGTTAGAGTAGCTGGAGTTACCTCTGCTCTACCCAGGAACTCATACTGATGGACAAAAATGGTGTGGAAAAATGATAAAAGAATATAGTATCTGGACCTCCCTTTCTTAGAAAAGTTGTTATCTTGTGCAGGGCCACCGTAGTTTCATATGACCAAGGAGCAAAAGAATGCCAAGATAGGCATATGAATAAATTCTCTCTATATATAATGTAACATTATAATATGTCAGAAATTGAATAATAACTGCAGTAGGTTTGACCTGAGGAGTTTTTCTTGGGCACACTGACCATTAAGAGTTAATAATACACTGCTCAGGGCTTGACAATCTGCCCAGGCTGCCTTGGAGATTTTTTCTGTTTCTAGTGTCCTTGAAACCACAAGAGCTGCCTAGAAGTTGGGTTATGGGGTTGATGAGGAAAAATGGCTGTAAAAGATAACTCTGTTCTGGATTATCAATGATGACTAAAAACCATGCAAGAGGAACTTAAACATGTGTCTGGGAAGAGAAATGATGTGATCTATGTTTTGGAACATGACTCTATCTCTGCTTACTGAATTCTGTATAGATATAGCAGCTCCTTGACTGCCAGTCAGTCAAGCCGCAAGGTTTTCCCAACTACCAACGGCCTCACTTACTTCTTCCCTTGCCGGCTCCTTGCATCCTCTCTGGAATCTGTCAACTGCCAGGCAACCCATAAAATTTGGGAGGAAGAACACTGGCCAAATGATCAGACTGATATTGTAGATTTCACAGAGATCAAAAGTGATTCATACAGATGTTTTTAGACACGAAGTACTTTTGTGTCACTTTTTAAAATGTTCATAGCAGTTTTATGAGGAAAGGCAGGAATGCTGTTCATTTGACAGATGATAAATCTGCTTGTAAACATAAAACAGACTGACTAGGTCATTAGCAGTTCAATTTAAGAGCCAGCTCAAATGCTTACTGTCTTTCTGGTTTTCTGTGGTGATCACAAAACTCCCATAGCTAGGCAATACAGAACAGCTCTGTTGTGATCAAACACTCTTACTCAAAATAATATACGGAAGGAAGGGGTTTATTTCACCTTATAAGTTACTGTCCATCATTGAGCAAATTCAGACAGTAATCAAGCAGTAACTTGGAGTTCCATGGAAGAACTCTGCTTGCTGGCTTGCTTACAGGCTCATACTTAACTGGCTTCCTCATACAGTTGGAATGATGCTGCCAGTAGTGATAGTCCCTCCCACACCAATTAACAATCTCAACAATCTCCCACAGGCAGTTTGATCTGGCAGCCTCTCTATTAAGACTCTTTTCTCAGGTAATTTTAGCTGTGTCAAGTTGGCAGCTAAAGGTAACATGGACAGGAGCTGAATCCAAGATCAGCAGGCCCACTGGCCTTTGGCAAAGGCTTCATGGCAGATGGCATAGGCATAGGGTATGCAAAAAAAAAAAAAATCCCAGTGTAAGACAAGACAGGAATTCAGGGATCAGGCTTTTCCTTGTTTTAACAAGTTCTCATGAGGACTCACCAGAACTCCTTCTGATGAAGGTACTCCCAATGACCTATGTACTTCTCACCAAGCCCCACCTCCACCTCATAGCGGTTTCATTAGCTCAGCGGTTCCCCATTGGAGGCAAGGTTCTGGCACATGAATGTCTAGAGAACATCCACAAACTGTACCCAAACCATTGCACCTACAAAGTCAGATTTGCAATATAACGAGTGAAGTGGCCACTTGTAAGTGCACAGGTAACCACTGCATGAAGACATTTAAGGGGACAACAGTTCTCAGCATCAGCATATGATGGCCAGTGAGGCATTATCTTCAGATTTTCAAAAGAAGGTGTAGTAGAGGATTCTAGGTTAAATAGCTCAAATTAAACATAATGTCTGAATTGAAATATAAAATAAACATCATAAGGCTAAACACATACAAGCCACTTCTGAAGCCACAGACCTTTTATTTTACTCAGTGTTCTGCTAGTTCTATGCCAGCCAGAGGATGGACAAGCAGGCATTTGGCGTATCTTCTCATGTAGAGATTTGATACAATTGTTATCTCATATTAAGTATAGTGGTTTGGGGTAGTATATATCATACTGATGACTGCCGTCTTTTCACTGACCACAGCTACCTCTCCATTGTATTTGTTAACACCTTTACTTCCCTTACAGTGAACTTGGAAGCATTCAGATGTGCTACGCTGAAGGATACAATTTTCATTTACTAACATTTGTCTCTTACATTGATGCTCATGAGCCACTTGGATCTGAAGGTGAAATAAAGCACTAGCCTCCTTCCTCCACATGCACAAACCTGCTCCCCTTGTGCTGTGTGTTACAAAGACCACTCCCCCATTTGGTTATCTTGGCACTCTTGTCAAAACTCAATCGCAGATGTAAGAGTCTATTTTTGAACTATCAATCATATCGTATCCGTCTATATGTCTAAATGTATGCCAGTAGCAGCTAGACCATTTTACACTTGGGAATTAAGTACTTCCCCACCCCATTAAAGTCATCGTCTCATATGGGAGCAACCCTAGGTGCCTGTCTTTTACTAAAATATAACATTCTTAGGCCAGAGAGAACTACGCATTTTTATGTCCCATAGCCAATGATGGCATTTAACAATATTCCTTAAACATTTTGAATTAATCCAATGTGCATTTCTAAAAAGAACATGACCTTACCTACTCACAGCACTGCCACCGTGTGTACAGCTGTGATCAGCCTGCTTATTTTCCCAAGAGAGATGCACAGAAGGTTCGGTCCAGGGTAGCAGTGTTGAGAAGAAGTGGAATCTTGAGAGCTGAAATCTTGTGGGAGGTCCTTGAGTCATCTGGAGTCATGTTCCCAAAGGCTACCACAAGGTCTCCACTGCTTTCTTTGTCTTCTATTTCCAGGCTCCTGAAGTAAATGGTTGGTTGCTCCACCATGTGTTCTCATCAAGATGTACTGTCCTCACTAGTGGCCCCCAAAATGGGAGTCACTTAATTTTGTATTGCAACTTCCAGAACCCTGAGTCCAAATACAACTTTTTTCTTTATAAATAAACAGCCTCCGGTATGCGGCTACAGTGGAAGAAAATAGGCTAGCTCGATGAGGAACCCAAAATAAAAGTGGCTTAACTGACATGTTTGTTGTCACTCACACGAGAGAATTTAGGGGCCAGAACCAGAGTTTATTGCCAGCGCCATGTAGTTGTCTGTGTTGTCCTAGAGAGTGGTAGGTACCCTGTCCTCATGTTCCAGACAATCATTAGCGCTCCAGCTACTGACTGTACCTGTCCATTACTCTTTGCAAAGATCATTGGAGAACATGGTTATTTAATGAAAAGCAGCAAATACGTCCAGTTAAAAATCAGGATTCTGTTTCTAACCAGGAAGGAAATTAATTGCTATCAGGGGAAATTAGCATTCTCCACAATGGAAAGGAGAAGTCAGCTTTGAAAACTCGGCTGGGCCCAATGAAAGTGGAGTATTTAGGAATGTCTAGCTGCCCAGGAGCAATGGACTTGAAGTTTGGTGTGAGTGGAATTTGGATGGGTGTGGAGCCTGCTCTTTCTTTCTCCAGGTTCTGGGGCCCTAGAGCAACCTGTGTGTGTTCTCCCTGTTGGGGTATGACAACTGAATTTATATTCCCTAAGAAACAGAATCATTTTATGTCAACCTAAATCTTCCCTAAATGCCTACTCCATAAAATAGGCTGCTGGAGCTGGAGAAATGGCTCAGCAGTTAAGAGTGAGTACTGCTCTTCCAGAGGACCTGAGTTCACTTCCAGCACTGACATCAGGTGGCTTGTGACCACCTGTAACTTCAGCTCCAGAGGGACCCAACATTGAAGACCCCCACATCCATGGACACCAGTATTCACATGCATGTATCCCCCCAACACATACACATACTAAAAAAAAAAAAATAAACTTTTGAAATAGGTACTTGATGTTCCATTCCTCCACAAATTACTCTAGGATAGAAAACATTTCATTAAAAGCTCTTGGGACATACACGATTCCAAAAGTTTATATTGATTATTATAGGTAGTATGTAATTATATCAACAGAACTTGCAGTGATGTTTGGCCCCCAGAAATATTTCTAGTAATTGAAAATTTAGCTTATACAGCCAACATAGCTACCCATGAAAGGTGAATTTAGGAGCGAAACAATGTTATGTTGGATTATAGAGCTTCCTTTCAGTATAAAGTAACACCATTTCTTTCTCTTCTGTTTATTCAACACAGAAAACATATTCTGCCCCCTAACCTCTAAGTGCAATTCTCAAGAAGCTTTTGTTCTTTTATGCTGGCACTATCCTCTCCATAGGGATTGGTTTTGTTCAGAGATAAGGTGTTGCTATGTTGTTCAGGCTGGCTTTGAACTCACACTCATCCTTATTTCAACCTCCAAAGTAGCTGGGATTACAGGCAGGCGTCACTCTACCCAGCTAAGGTCTATTAAATCAAAGAATAATAATTCCTTACGTGAAAAGGAAATATAATTCTTAAGAATTACTATTTTACTTCCTGCTAGTATTCATAACACCATAGAAATAAGGGGACACATTAGAACATCAAAGCACAGAAACTAAGCAAGACCGAGACTCAGAATTTCCAGGTTCTTTCAAACAGTGCTGAGGCTCAGTAAGCACCCATGCTACGGCCTCTTTGCCTAGGCTCTGTGCTGTCTCCTGAAAGTCGTGCTCAGAATAACAAACTGTCTAGCATGCCTTCTCTCTCACTCCGACCACACCAAGAGTTTACTCTTACAGTGTTTGCTTTGTTCTCTCTAAAATTTCATATAGCCAACCATTACTTCACAACTTTATTTCTTTATTTTTAATGTATGGATGTTTTGCCTGCATGTGTATCATGCATATATCATGTGTGTACTGTGCTCTTGGAAGTCAGAAGACAGCATTAGGTCCCCTGGAACTGGAGTTACAGGTAGCTGTAAGCTGCCATATGGGAGCTGGGAATCAAACCCAGGTCCTCTGGAAGAGCAGCCAGCTCTCTTAACTGCTGAACTATCTCTTCAGCCCCTGTAACTGAAAATTTTAATGTGTGTATAATGTGTGTGTGGGCATGTGTGTGAGATATGAGTGTGTGGGTATGAAGGCCAGAAAAGGACATCTGATGTCCTTCTGTATCACACTCGGCCTTATTTCCGTGAGACAGGGTCTTACTTAATGTGTAGCTAGCCTGGTGAGCACCAGGCCTTAGTGATCTAGTGATCCTGAATCCGATCATCCCCACAGTGCTGGAAGCCATACCATCATGCCCAGCTTTCGGTGTGGGTTCTGAGGACTTGAACTGTCCTCCTGCTTGTGTACCAAGTGCTGACCTGCTGGGCCATCTCTCCAGGTATCTAAAGAGAAGATGGTGGGTAATAAGTATTTTGGCTATACTTTATAATTAAATTAGCTCAATGGTTTTGTAAGAACCACCCTATTATTTTTTGGCTCACAATATGGAAAGTGTATACAGAGAAAGTGAGGTAGGCAGAGAGAAGAGAAGAGAATCTCAATTTTTCCAGGTTAATGTCACACAAAGTGTTATTGATATGAATATTTTCAGTGATTGCATGTTTTTAATATAGGGGAAAACTTCCTCATGTTTGTTTCAAGGCTGATACCATGGCATTAAACTGGCAACATTTTATTCCTAGGATAAACACTTGTAGTGATAGGTATTCATCACAATTTATGATCAGTTTAAATTGTCTCATGGATTTGCCAACTCCTGAGTCTATATGCATTGGTTACAAAGACACACACACACACACACACACACACACACACACACACACACACACACACACACACACAATTTTTCCTTTTTGGTGCTTTCAGTTACTAATAAACTAACCCAAGAAATTCATTGTATTATTTTTCTTCTCATGTTTCCAAAAATGGTTGTACCATAAATTGAGGGCTTGTGTCTCTTGGAAGGAATGTACAAGCAGTCTAGAACCTCAAAGGACAGAGATGAGGAAAACCAAGACTTAGAGTTTCCAGGGCTCTTTCAGACCAGAAACACGGTTTCCTAAAGTTCTGCTGCTGACTCCAGGCCAGCACATTAACATACAGCTAGCTACAGCTGAAGCATATAACTGCTAACTATCAGAATAGGAATTCATTACTTAGACTGAGTGCTGGTGTGAAAATCTGACTGTGGTTCTTGGAAAGATTTGTGGTCCCATCCATTGTGTTCTCTACTCTGGCGATCTTAAATCATGAAATCCTTTTTGTTCTCTTTGTACTATTCCAGAGCACCAGTTTGGCAAAGGAACCCAAGTCACCATGTTAGTGATTTGGGCTATTTTTGCCTTCACTTACACACTGTCTTCACTTATGTACTTCACAGTGACACATACAAGTTTTCCTCATGGAATTTGATATCAGCTAATCTAAGTCATCTCCGTCCTATTGATCCAAGCTGTAGGAAATAGAGGTCCTAACTCTGTGAGGGAGAGGAGGTCTATGCAGGGAAATCTGCAAACAAGGAGCCCAAGATGAAATGAATTCTACAAGAACTCTACCATCTTCAGCTGAGGAGTGCAGACTTGCTTGTCTGATGTTGGAGGACTACACTGGTAGTGGTCAAGGACAGAGATGAGATTTAAGAATGAGGTATATACTGATAATCTTCACAATTATAGGAGGCAAATGTTTTTAATTGAAAAAAAAATGTTTTCATACAATATATTCTGATCATGCTATTCTCCCTCTCTTAACCCCCCTAGGTCCTCCCTTTCTCCCGACTCACCCAACTCTACACTCTCTCTTTCTATATTTACAAAATACTCAAAAAGTAAACAAACAAACAAAAACTTCATACACGCAACAACAACAAAAATTCACAAAAACACAAAATGGGAAATCAAAATATGCAAGGAAGAGACCAATAAGACAAAAAATGCTTAAAGCTATATGAGACAAAAGGTCTACAAAAATATAATTGAGTCCATTTTGTGTTGGCCATCTACTCCTAGGTGTGGGGCCTGCCCTGAAGTATGGTTAAAATTAGTGACCCATGTAGCTTTAGTTGGAAGCCCTAGCCATAGACAAGCAGTGACCCTGAAATGATGGGCACTCCTTCTTCTCCACGGCAGGAGCTACCTGTTTCTCTCTTGCACAGTCTGACTGCCCCAGCATCTCCATGGATCTTGGCAGACATTCTGGCTTCCTTCACTTCCTCCTCTTCTCCAGAATAACTATTTTTTATAATAATAATTTTCCCTAATCTTCAAAATTGTGAAGCAATGTAAGTTAACAATTGCTAGCTTTAGTGGGTAAGACTACAAGAGATTTTTTTATTTATATGTTTTTAGAAGGCTTTGCATTTCTGAAATTTTCTATAATAAATATATATTATTTTATTTAGAAAAATGTGTTATGAAATGTTGAATAAATGGGCCAGATTCCTATAATAATGTATTATTTAGAGTTACACTCCAATGGACTCTACCATTAGTCTATCCAAACCACTGTAAGAAAGAAAAAAAAAAAGAACTTAGGGCAAGTTTTGACAGGAACCATCAGGTGCAGATGAGCTGAAAAACTGTAACTAATAACTTTATTTTCACAATTTTGATGAATTCACTTACCCTGACAGAGAGAAATGCTAATATTTATCTGTGTTTCTTAACATATAAAGAAAGTCACTGGATATATGAAACTGTTTCATCAACAATTTGTAGTGAAATGAGATGACAAGATAAAGAATGAGATATATGGATGTGAAAGTGCTTTATACATTTGCCGTGTTTTGCAAACCAATTACCACTGTCAGAAGAGAAGTACATCCAGTCTCTAGGCCTGGCCTGTGATCTAACATACAGGTCTCTATTTACTTGAGATTCCTCAGGATTTGAAAGACGCTCCAATTCTTATCATAGGTAGTAGCAGGGTTCTACGGGCTATATTAACAGTCATCAGGACGTTTTCCTGTCAGCTTTGGGGCACCGCACTCCTAAAAGCACTATGCTACTTGGATGCACTGTGAGTACAATCATTTCCCTACTTTAGATGGAATAGTTGAGGACCACCAAGGGCTCTAGCACTTTTAAAGGTCCTAAAACATATTTTAAAACCTAAGCAAAACCTAGGCTGCCATGTCCTGCACAGCTCTGGACTTGATCTGAATGGGCAATAAGGTAATGAAGAAAGGACAACCACACAGATACATGTACAGAAAAGCTGGGATGGGGTGGATTGTACATACTCTGATAGAGGGCACCTACTGTGCAACAACCCAGAGACCGCATAAGGATGCAGGCTAGCCAGGCTCGGTGGGAGGTCTCTGAAGGGGAGCAGTCATCTGGGAGGAGGAAGCTATGGTTGCCAGTTTTTGTGCACACTGGTCCATCATCTATACACACTTGCACTTGGACCAGAGGAAGGCTTTCACAATTCCCTGAGCCTGGTCCAGGGAAGGTTTTGACAATACTTGTGGTTCTGAGGCACTGGGGTCCTCACCATAGCCCTGTAATACACATTCACTCAGGACTTCATCCGCTCTCCACACCAGGATTTGGAGCTACTGCGTAAATCTAGCTATTCTAAGTTCTGCGGCCCCCCAAAGCTGCTCAGCTGAGTTGTAGGCAAACAGAGCCTTCCCTGAGTTCCCCAGCTGTCTCTCATAGGCTGGAGTGAGATGGAGCAGCAGGCACAGCTGAATTCAGCCTGTCTCAAAGGGACTTCCGCTTCACTGCCTTTCACTTGACAATAGATGGGATGGTGAAGAGGTCAGGGAGATTTGGGTTTTCACTACAACCTGCCACCAATCGAGAAAAGAATCATGGAATCACCCAACCTCCTTAAACATCAGATTTCTTATCCATTAAATGTGACTAAGTGAGAATGAATTTGAAAATTTGTCAAAATTAAAAGTACCAAAGAAGGGGGAGAACAAGGGAATCTGTGGCTGTTATGTAGAACTGAATAGTATTGTAAAATAAAATAAATAAATAAATAAATAAATAAAATAAAAAATAAAAAAAGTACCAAAGAAATAAAAAATGTTTCCATGCTGAAGGTCATAAACATCATTAAAAATTGCCTAGTAAAGACCAAGTCTGGGCACCACCCCGAGGAAATGTGGACTTCGCAAACAGTACATCCTACTTTCAAAGGGAAATGACAGGATCTTAACTGAAAGCCAAAAGGACTTTAAAGAAACCAATGAGATGAATAACACTGGCCTCACACACACCAGACCAAACTGAAGCTTTAAGCCCATGGAAGAGCAGGAAAAAGAAATTCCTGAGGGAGGCAGAGTCCTCAGAAGTAGTTTGCACAGATGGGCCGTATGTACAGTGGCTGACTGCCTTCCTGGTCAGCAGCTCTAGGGCCTGGGGCTGCCTTACCAAAGGACTCTGGAGCAGCCAAAAGCTAACGCTGAGAGCAGAGCTCTGCGGGTTATGACACAGGTGGTAGTCAGGCTGCTACTGATTATATCACCACCTCAGCCAGAAACCCCAGCTGCTGTGTCAAGTATGGTGAAAATGGAAAGTGCACCCACCAGGTTGGTGGTGGCTTTCTTCCCGAGCACTTCAAGAAACTGTGAGGCCGCGTTTGTGCTTGTCTATTATGCAGTGGCAGGTAGGGGTAGACTCTGGCCCCAGGAACTCCACTTTCTATAGGCCTTTAGAAATGCAGCCATGTAAATTTCTCTAATGGAAACAGCTGGAGAAATACAGGTAGCAAGCCCGTGAGGCCATCAAAGGCCTCATTGTGGGGGAAAGCCCCAACACAGGAAAATATGTGGGCCTGACTTCTTCCATTCTGGAAGGGGGAGACCTGGGTTGCTTGGGCTGGGATGAGAGACTCAAGATCTGAGAAGTGAGACAAGAGCATTGACGCTGACAGGTCATCAGGTAGCCTGGCCTCACAATGGCAAGCTTTAGTCGGAAAGGCACGGACAAAAGTCATTTTTAGGTGACAAATAAAGATCAGGAGACCTGCCCTGACCTGCCTTCCTTCAATCATGCCACCAAGGAGCTGTCATGCTTACTGCAAGATATATGCGGAGTTTTGTTTTCCAGAATTTGCCCAATGCATGGAGAAGTGTCCCAGAATCATTCTCTCTGCTATTTGTGAGAGATTACAAGCCAATATTCTCTACAATGCTTAACCTTCCTATTTCCACTATCCCCAGTGTCAAAATTCATTTTAAATAATTGTTTGATTTTAAAAATTCTTTACAACACTCAACATCCACCATCTATTTCATTTGTCTATGTCCAAGCATTAGTTCAACAGGAACACAATGTCAAGAGAGTGGATTCTGGAGTCAGAACATTCTAGTTTCAAATCTTCATCCTACTCTATACTGGCAGCAATGGCTAAGTAGCCTCCAACAATAACTTCTGTGAGTCTCATTTTCTTTCTAAAAAGTTAATTATATCCATTGTTATTTCCTATATGTATGCATGACATGTATGTAGGTACGTGTACCCACAGTGCACACGTAGCAGTCAGAAGACAACTTTGTGGAGTCAGTTCTAGCCTCCCACCTTTATGTGAGTTCTGGGATCAGGATGCATGGTTTGCACAGCAAGCATGTTGCCCCTTGGAGCTATCTCATCAGCCTTGACACTCAGTGTTCAGATCTGCAAAACGGGATCATGTCACAGTTATGTGGTAAGGCTTAAGTTGATCTGTGTACTTAGACATCTTTTCCTTTTCTATGTACCCAAGAGTGGTTTAGATGTTAGATAAATGTCTGCATAAAGACTAGACCAGTATAAGGCAATAAAAATGGAGAAGTCACGGGCAACCTCTTTGAGAAAGTTTTCATCTTTACCAGTTGAATCAGAAGTGTGTTCCTATCCCATCACTCAGCCAGTGTACTACACTGGGGATGAAGGATCTGATGTATCCTTCTCAGTCTACCCACTGAGAACACATGGTAATATTCCCTCGCTATGACTCTCACAGTGCCCCAAGTACTTTTGAGGAGAAATCCAAAACTATTCAAGAAGGGAAAGACAAGGTTGTCGAGATGGCTCAGTGGGCAGAGGCATTTGCACACAGACCAGATGACTCTAGTTCCAATTCCTGGGTCATACAAGGTGATGGGAGAGAACTAGCTAGCAAGAGTTCTCTGACTTCCACAAGTGAACTGTGGTGCATGTTCTCTCTCTCCTCTCTCTCTCTCTCTCTCTCTCTCTCTCTCTCTCTCTCTCTCTCTCTCTCTCTCTCTCTCTCTCACACACACACACACACCCACACACACACAAATATTCTAGAAGAATGAAAGTGCAACTAGAAACATAAAAATAGCATCAACATCCTTAGATGCTAACCTTTCTGAAAATTTGTTAGACATCATACTCTTTTTAAAACATATAATAAACATTAAGACTTTTGAACAGATACAGAAACATGTTAAATTAAGTTTAAAACAAATTAAAGTGTTTTAAGTGTCCTGATCTTACTATTTCTCTGGCTAACTGTAGGAAGCCACCTATCTATCACCTTGTGTGCAATTAGCTCATCATGTAGATAAGAAGGTAAAACCATCCTGAAACAGGAAACCAATATTCTTCCTGTCTAATCAACAAATCTAAAAGATTTATTCTTTTCATCTATCTCCTCTTGCTCTTGTCCACCACAACAGGCTGCTTACAGGCTCAGAACGGTTTTGACACAGAGTATTTTCATGAGTTACTTTTGTATCTCCACCCCCTTAAAGAAAAGAGGAAAATTTGTTTCATACAGAAGGCGTTCATTGTATGAATGAAAACTGCCACCTAAGTGTGGGCTAACTCAACCAAGAGGGATTTCACCTACATCCATTCAGTCAGTGTATGGGGGTTTAAAGAAATTCCAGAGAGTCATCAGAAGAGGAAAAACAAAGGTAATGCTTTCTGCCACACAGGTAGAGTCTTTGAAAATATGTGTAATATGTAAAACATTCTGACACCCCCGTATTATTTTTCCAGCATTAACAGTATAAATTGCCTCCCATGCTGAAGGGCTGCCTATCACCCTCGCTAATCACTACTCAGTGACCTCAAGTCCTGCAGGCATGTACAACATGCAGCTTGCATCCTGTGTTGCACTGACGCTCGTCCTCCTCGTCAACAGCGCACCCACTTCAAGCTCTACAAAGGAAACCCAGCAGCACCTCGAGCAGTTATTGATGGACTTAGAGGTGCTTCTGAAAGGGATCAATGTAAGTGCACGCCCTTCCTATCTATAGGCATTACATTCAGTTTTCTTGCCAAAGGTTGTGTTTTAATAACAATGCGTTATGCTTTCTCAGAATTACAAGAATCCGAAACTTCCCATGATACTCACGTTCAAATTTTACATGCCCAAGAAGGTAAGTGAGTTTCTATGTTCAATTGGTGCTTTAATGAATTCAAAGTAACATGCCTGTTTGCACACTGATCAGATGAATAGTACCTCATCTGAAGAAAAAAGTTACTTCAATATCTCTGTGTAAAAATTCCTGTTTGATAATGGCATTTCTTTTAAGTAGTTTTATCTAAATTTTTCTTTTGTATTGTGTGTTGGGAAAGAGGAAGTGAGAAGAAAACACAGGACAATTGCATTTTGATGCTGGGATAATTTAAAGACTGTGCTGATTTCTGTTTTATGCTTATCCTAGGGATATTTGAATATGATGCATTATTTTAGCTTATGAAATCAAAATTGACTTCAGAAGGGCTCATTTTATGAATACTTTACTGTTTTAAGGAGGATTCCTGGGACTCCATGTTTGAGGAACAGCATATCCAGTATTCACAGATTCTAGGGCAGATGATCTGAAATGAAGTCCCAGCTCTGCTAGGCCCTAGCTCTTATGGCCTCAAAAGTTGCCTATGTTCATTCACCTACTTACATAAATGATAATTGTATGCTTATAGCTTGGCAGGCTTCAGAACAGTGTCTAGCCAGCCCCACATAAACATGCTATTAGTGCTAGTGAAGAAAAAGTCTGAGATGTATAAAACAATTTTAAATTTATATAGTCTTTTTAAAACTAGGGGAACCAGAGAGCTGTAATATTTCTACATGACACTATCTTCCAATATTGAAAGTTTGTTTTGTCTCTTTTGGATGCAGAATGCTGTATGATAAGCAACAGCTCACCCAAGCTCCTAGAGCTACATCAAGAGTAGAAGTTTGCTACAGTCCTGACAGTCAAAAAGAGGGTGAACAACTTGGGTGCTAGAAAGAGCTTTTCCCGAGCCGGGCGGTGGTGGCGCACGCCTTTAATCCCAGCACTCGGGAGGCAGAGCCAGGTGGATCTTTGTGAGTTCGAGGCCAGCCTGGGCTACCAAGCGAGTTCCAGGAAAGGCACAAAGCTACACAGAGAAACCCTGTCTCGAAAAAACCAAAAAAAAAAAAAAAAAAAAAAAAAAAAAAAAAAAGAAAGAGCTTTTCCCAGGATAAATCCAAGTCTAGAGCAAAATGGGACCTAAGGAGACAAAGAGGCAATGCTGCTGACCCACTTGTATGAAGTCAAGGGAACTCTGCCTCTAGCTGTTCTGCTGGAGATGAAAAGGAAATGACCCTTAAATGCTCTTCCAGCTTAATTAGAATCACATAACTTTCAACTCCAACAATAAAAAACTAGATAGTTCTGGGAGGGAAAGAGCTCCACACTGAATATGTAGAATATATCATAACAAGTTGGAAGGCAATAGGTAGACAAATCCAGAAATATATGTTGTCTGGTCAGACCTCTTCCTCTAAGGTTTACTAGAGAGACATGAGATCATGTTAATGTAGAAAGTGGTGAAGTTCCTAGAAATCTAAGTTTTAAAATAATTATTGGAAACAAGACTAGTGCAATAAAGCCTGTTGATTTTTTTTCAATTTAACCTCCATTCTGTATATATGTAAGATTTAAAAAATAATAGAAGCATTTAATTCAAAGGGTGCAGTCAATGAAAAGGAGTGACCATACCACCCATGACCCACCTATTTATGTGGCTGTGGGGAAGACACAAGTTCTGAGACTTAGTAAAATGGAGATAATCCAGTTCACTGCTTGCTTCTAGAGGACCTGCAGACTTAAAGTGGATGGCTTTTACGGAAATCATAGTGTACTATAGTACTAGACAATATTATTTCTCACTGTATATATGCATGATATATATGTATCTATATATTCTTCCAGAAATGTACGGGAAACTTCCCCAAATATTCTGTCCAAATACTGTGACTTGATTTCATTGAGACAAATAGTTTTAGAATTGTGTGTGTGTGTGTGTGTGTGTGTGTGTGTGTGTGTGTAGGTACATGTGTACCACAGTGCACGTGTGGAAGTCAGAGGACAAGATGTGAGAGTTGTGTCAGTCCTTCCACGATGTGGGTCACTGAGATTGAACTCAGGTCATCAAATCTGGTGGCAAGTGCCTTTATCCTGCAGAGTCGTCTTTCTAGCCCTGACAAATAGGTTTTTAAAAATTCATCTTTAGTAACTGCAGAGAAGTAAAAATGTAAGAAATATTAAATGTGCCTTCCTGGGTATCTTGACAGTCATCATTCTGGGTCATGATAACCTAACCTGTAAGATTTGGGTCTGTGACAGCAGGCACCCGAGGACTCCTGTTCCTTATCATTCTGTGATTCTCAACTCTGGGATTATTAGACATTAGAGTGTAGAATGTGAATCTTGTACTTCCACATTCTCTATGATTTCTTTGCAGCTTGGAAAAATATTCTACACTTGGGATATGCATTGTGACAGGGACATACAGACTTTTTACAAACTCTAATGAAGCCGGAACAAAGGACTCACTAGAGTGACCTAACAGTTAATGTTAACCACAGGACTTGGAGCACTTGCTCTTCTAGATTTACAGTACCCACTACTTTAACCCTCTTTACACTGAGAACAGGGAGTGGGTAAAAGCTGTGCGCTGCCTATTCGATTAGATAAACTGTGGCTTGCCTTCTGGTTCTTCAGAGTGTTGAACTGAGCTGAGATTTGTGCTTATTACTCCTCTAGGCCACGGAACTCAAACACCTTCAGTGCCTAGAAGAAGAACTCGGAGCTCTGCAGCGTGTGCTGGATTTGGCTCAAAGCAAGAGCTTTCGCTTGGAAGATGCTGAGAATTCTATCAGCAATATTAGAGTAACAGTTGTGAAACTAAAGGTAAGATGTTGCTTTATTTGCTAAGCTGGAAGTAAAATAATGGAGAGAAGCACTGCATTTTAAAGTGGCATGACATTTCTGGTCTTTGTCAGGTTCCATGCATTTAATCAAACAAAATTTAAAGTCACTGAGAGCATGAATACTTCCACTACAGGATGATGCTAGAGTCCCCACCCATCATCATCTGCAAGGAAATTCTGGGAACACCCTGCTTCTTCTCACACTAGCATATAATTTGAAGTGAGAGAAAGTACTGAATTCCATAAGGGAACAGGCAGCTTTGGTTGCCTTCACATGTTTATCAGAACAGGACCAATGATCTGAAAGGCTTTTCCAGAGAGGTTTGCCGTCATTGACAGAGGAACACAGATATTTGTCTCCAAAATAGCAGCCATTAAAATGGACAGAGGAAAACAGTGAGAGGCCATTTTGGGTTTTTGTTTTTCGTGTTTGTTTTGATTTTTCAAGACAGGGTTTCTCTGTGTAACAGTCCTGACTGTCCTGGAACTCGCTATGTAGACCAGGCTAGCCTTGAACTCACAGAGATTCACCTGCCTCTGCCTCTCAAGTGCTGGGATTAAAGATGTGTGTCACCATCGCCCAGCAGGGTTTTATTTTTAAATGCACAAGAAACATGGACTTTGGTGAGGCAAAGGAGACTTGTAGTTCTCTTTTCTCATTCCATCTGCCAAACAAAATTGCTGAGTTGACAGGTATTCTGAGCAAGCAGCACCATTTTGATTTCTGCAGTAGCAGCAAGCCTCCAAGAGGGTGTCAGGCCTTTCCCGACAAAATTTACTTTTTCTGTGCACTGCTTTCTTTTGTCTGAGGCTTGTAAAATAGGCTGATGTCCATGTCATCTAGGCGTTGAAAGGCTCAGGTCCTTAGCTATGCAAAGAAGTCTGCTCTAAAATCTCTAGCCCATACTAGAAAGCTCAACCCAAATATAATTTTATGTAAATATACAAAATATAATTTTATATAAAGTATAAATTTCAGAGGTGTGTGAAAACTAGAAAAGCATATTTCAAGAGCCACACTTAAAAAATCCAAGATATTAGAACATTCAAGTAGCTATGTAAAGAGGGTATATAAGATCATGGCAGCTTATTTTAAAAGGAACATTTATTCAAAATAACTACTCTACCTCATTTGACTTACAAAGATTACTCAGATTTGGAAAAGTCATCCCATAAATCTATCAAAATATTTCCTCTCAGCTTGTCATCTAGAAACAGAGTCGAAATATATCCTTTTAGCAAAGGAAGGTAACTTCCAAACAGCCAATCTACACAACCAATTTATAATATTTCTACCAGTACAAACTGGGCGAATCATCTGTATTGATAGCAGGGTAGGTACCTCTATTAAATGTTCTCCTCCAAATTTCCTCCAATAGACTTTTGTCCTAACCTACTCTGGGTTGTTTCTATTCTGTGACTTGGGGAATTAAGAGAATAACAGAATCTTAAGGTTTCAAAAAGAACAGGTAACATGTATCATTTCTTCACCCATACAACCTAAATTGATGCATAGCTGTTTTCACTTACCAGAAAAAAGAGGTCAAACAACTGCATTCTACAGAAGTGTTCAAAGCTTTCATTCAAATGTTCATTTGTACTCAACTCAGGAAAATTTTATCTTGTATGCTTTTATCATTTGGCATCATAATAAAACATAATCTGACAATCTGGATCATTCAAGAAGTGTGAATGATTACCGTATTTAACAAGTGTTAAAATAAATGCCTAGAGAACTTAGTGAAGAATAACTGTATGTAAGTTAAACTACCTTAGCCTAAAACTTTCTATTCTTTTTTAGGGCTCTGAAAACACATCTACGTGTGAATTCCATGATGAGACAGTAACTGTGGTGGAATTTCTGAATACATGGATCGCCTTCTGTCAAAGCGCCATCGCAACAATGGCTCAATAATCATGTGCTCCTGCTTACAACACACAAGGCTTTCTATTTATTTAAATATTTAAATTTCTATTTATTTTGGATGTATTGTTTACTATCTTTTGTAACTATTAATCTTCAGATGATACATATGGATCTTTAAGGATTCTTTTTGTAAGCCCCAAGGGCTCTAAAATGTTTTAAATTATTTATCTGAAATTATTTATTATATTGAATTGTTAAATATCATGTCTATGTAGATTAGTTAATAAAAGTATTTACAAGAGTTGGTGAATATAAAAAAGCTCAGATGTCTGTCATTTTTAGGGCAGCACAGAGTAAGCTCTAGAATGTTTCTCAGTTATTCTTGTGAACTCTATGATGGTAAATATGGTTATAAGAATCACTCTTCCCCTGGAGAAGGATGTAAAATGAGACAAGAATTTCTAAATTTCCTTGCACTCTTCTAAGTATTGATTGGATCTTTAGTTCTGGCCTAAGAAATGCATATAAGGCTATAGTACTTTCCTTTCCTTTAAGTTTAAACAGGACACTAAACAAAAATTCTTGAAACCTTTTGTCATAATCGACTTTGTGGTGTGTGTGTGTGTGTGTGTATGACTTATAACAACCCATTCTTGGAGGAAATAGTTCAGTCCCACATAAACTGACCCACTCTCCTGAAGCCCTGGACCATAACATAATTGCCTTGCACTACCTATCACTTTCACGCCACCATACTGAGAACCAACTTTCCATCACATGAACCTTTGGAGGACAAATCAGCACATCTCACAGAATAATGTGCCCTCTACAATTTAACACTGCTCTCTGCCTTTAAGACCCTCATCTGGCTAAATCAAAAGGTCTCTCCTCTTCTCTGGTTTCTCACTGAGTCCTGACAATGGCAAGTATTGGTGAGAGGTCTAAGATGCAGAGAAAGATCCTCCTACCTTTGGCTGTGTCTTTCGGCCAAAAAGCCCACCTTCGCTCAGGGTGGTTTTATTGAGTATATTTTCTCCCTGGATCTTACCTTTCATTCCTCAGCTCCTTTAAAGCTGAGGGTTCTCCTTTAGTTGTTGCCAGCTGTAGGGTACCTGTGCTATCCTTTACAGATTTCTTTTATTTTGACCAAAACTTTATAAAATTACCCCTTTATCAAATCTCCCTTCTTCTTGGGAATGCCATCTGTTTTCTGCTAGGACTCAAATGAACTAATTGTATCAGAAACAGCATGAAGAAATACACTCCCAAAGAGGACTCTGGAACTGTACTGCTCATATATTGAAGGAACACAGTGATAGCACCACATGGTATGTCCTGAATTCATGCTTTGCCAACAGTAGCATGTGATGAAATAAAGCTAAAAGGCAAGCACTACATGATATGTTCTGATTTTTTGGTGTGCCAATACCACTTATATAACTATTTATATAATCTCGTTTACTTAAAACTACTCTAAATAGAAGAAGGAACACTTGAACAGGAAATAGCATATGCTACACAAATACTAATCCTGAACAACAACAAAAAACAGAACAAAAGTATAGGTAGCTAAAGCAGACTTTAAAGGAGGAAGAGCAGACATAAGGGCATGACTTTATAATGATCAGTGAGTTCATTCAACAAAAACATAAATGTGATCCATCTAATTGTAGCACAACTTTCAAGTACACAGACCAAAGCTTCTGCATCCAGCCTTGATAGAGCATGGTACCAGAGCAGCCCTCTTGTGACTACCCATGAAAATGGCACTCTGAACCACAGGCAGGGACATGTGACATTGAAAAGTGGACAAAGCGGAGTTCCCACAGAAAACACTGTAATTTTGCTGACTTAAAGAAATAGAGGTTAAAGTTCAGATTACTAAAATAATCTTGAGGAATGAGTGAAGCACAGTAACAGAACCACAGTAACAAAAGAGGCAACTATAAAAGTAGCTACAGAAATATGAATAAAATATCTATTTTTTGTTTTCTGGGCAACAAACATATTTTTAGGTACTAGAATCTACAACTCTAAACCAAGAATAACAGCCAGGTAAAGAATGTACACTGGAACACCATAACCTCAGAAACTAATGATGCTCAAACAAGACTGGAAGGCATCCAGGTTCAATCAATTAGAGTGGAGAAAGCCTTAGACCACCCTGAGCATGTGTCTTAAAAGTTAAGAGCTACATAGCCTCCCAAACCTGGAGTAGGAGCAGTCTAACCTCTGAGCATAGAATATTCTAGTCTGCTCTAAAAATTTTAAAACAGCCAGCAATATAGCTCAGCAGTAACAGCACTTGCTATCAAGCCTGATGACTTGGTTGAAGGAGAGAATTGCTCTGCAAGTTGTCCTTTGATCTCTATAGGGGTACCATGCACAGCAAGACAGTGTGCCTCAGCCTGGCTTTATACTCATGTTCCTTCTGCCTCTTGCTCTTCAGCGTGGGGTTACAAGTTTATAATGCTCAATGGTCTGACATGGGTTTAAACAAGTGTGGTGAATGTGAGAAAGGCAGGAAAGGGTTGAAAGGAATATGTTAAATTATTACTCACAGATGTGTAAATGAAAGATATGGAATGAAAAATACTAGGGTAAATGGGTGAGCTTAATGGGATTACTAATAATATGGTTAATATACATATGCAGTCAATTGTATTTTTATATGTCAGCATCACAAATAATGTATTTAAAAACAATACTATGTACAATAGAACCCAAAACATCAGATACCTGGGAATAATTGTAATAAATATATGCCTGTTAAAATAAGAAATTAAGCAACAGTAAGAGCTAAGTAAACTGAGTGATCTAATAGATTACTGAATTATAAGGCTTCAAATCTTAAGATGTTAATTCTCCCTAAGTCTATAGAATTAATAAAATTACACTAAATATTCAGTCAATTTTATATGAATGTATCCAACAAAGGAAAACAAGGGCTCAGGCATTGGTATTAGATGTGTTAATAGCTTTAATGCTTAGGTCTTTTGACTACAATCCTATAAGTAAAAGTATGCCAGTTAAAACAAGGCTATCAATAGTTAGACAAGATGATGTAAATGGAAGGGTGTTTTTCTTTTTTCTTAGTAGATTACCTATTTTTTGGATGTCTTGTTCATCATTTAGGATGTGAATAATGGATCCTGAGCATATAAAAAAACATAGCTTTGTATAACATGAATCCAAAAAGGTTTTATTATTAAAAACAAACGCGGAGCCAGGTATTAGGGTGAACGCTGAAAGATCAGAGAAACAGAACCAGCCACAGCCACCTCACCTCACCAGTTCCTCAGCTGATCCTGTTTCCTCAGACTGGAAGCCTCTGAGTCCTCATCTGGAATGAATCTAGCTGAACTGCTGCTAAAAGCCTAAAAGCTTAACCAGGCTCTAGTTCCTGTTTTTCACACCTTGTATACCTTTCTGCTTCTGCCATCACTTTCTGGGATTAAAGGTGTATGTCAACCATGCCTGGCTGTTTCCAGAGTGGCTTTGAACTCACAGAGATCCTCATGGATCTCTGCCTCCAGAATGCTAGGATTAAAGGTGTGAGTGCCACCATTTTCTGGCCTCTATGTCTATCCAGCAGCTGTTCTGTTCTCTGAGCCCAGATAAGTTTATTAAAGTGCACAATATACTGGAGGATACAATATCACCACAGCTTTGAAGAACACCATGTGCAAATGTGAAGCAAAGCTAGATAGGATTGATTTACACACAAAGTTACTAGAATAAGGCCTAGTTGGCTGGATGTAGAAAATGCTACCATTTTTAAATGTCATTTTTAGTAAGTGCACAGATGGCAGTGAACAGTGTTGGTTAATGAGCCAGGGCATAATGTAAGTGTCAGAACAGTACTATTATTTGAAATACATGGGTAAAAGCAGGTTAATAAGATTCCTGCAACAGCCACAGTACTTGAGTGAAGGAGAGGTAGGGCCATCTATGGCTGATGGGAGTTAGGGGTGGAGGCCAAGTTGTTCCAATTTGCCTGGGGCTGCCATTAGAAGGCCTAGAATAATTTAGTCGATGTTGTTGGAAAGAAAAATTTGTTGAAGATCTCAGGAGTTAGTGTTCAGACAGAATCATATTGTAGTTAAACTGAATCCAAAGTCTCCACTGTGATTAATAAGATTGCTTACAGGTCTGCAATGTCTGTGTTGGCTCAACCAAATCATCAGCTGGTAAAAAATGATATAGTACCAGGCAGTGGTGGTGCATACCTTTAATCCCAGCACTCGGGAGGCAGAGGCAGGCAGATCTCTGAGTTCAAGGCCAGCCTGGTCTATAGAGTGAGTTCCAGGACAGGCTCCAAAGCTACAGAGAAAGCCTGTCTTAAAAAGAAAAAAAAGAAAAGATATAGTACCTATGCCTTCCCAACCTATAAACAGCTGTTGGCTGAGGTAAGGATAATTATGGTGATTAAAAATAGAAGGTATTTGATAAAACAGTTTAGGTGTTGGAATGTATAAACCATGAGGAAAACTCCATTATTGATCAGGTTACAAATTTAAAAAAAAAGGACCAGGTAAAAAGATGCAGAAATAGTCAAATTTTAAACTGATATTTTGATAGAATTAATAGCAATTCTGTGTCAGTAATTAGGAATGTTAGGGTAGAAGAATGATATTAGGGGTAATCGGCTAAGAAGAAAAGCATATTTTATAGATGAAGTTATGTATAAGGGAAAATTGATTTAATAATGTCAGTTATAGAAATAAAAATTGGAAAGCCAAAGGTTAGAGAAATTAAGAAGACAGAAGATGTGGCTATATTTATTACTTTTATGTGTTGTTGCACCAAGTTTTTGACTCCTAAGGCCAATGTTATTACTTCTATCCTATAAAAGTAAGGAAGCCATATGTTTATATACGGAAGCATGAATTAGCGGTTCTTGTACACTTTATTGGTAGAGAAGAAGCTGACAACTCCTGTTTTTATATTCACAGTCTAATGTTTTTTTTGTATTCTATATTTAGAGAATGTGTGTCCTATAATGAATTTGGGGTTAATAATTAATATAATTAGGGGATAATGTGGAAGGCTATAAGTGTAGATTCTCATGTGTATGAGTGGTAATACTGTTAATGTGATTAGCAAGTGTGCCTCGTTGAGCTGTAATAATTATGTACATAGAGTATTTGGTGGTAATAAGAATATTTATGCCTATAAGGATGAGGGAAAAATTAGAAAATCAACAAGCTTTAAAATTTTATAGACATATACAAACTTAAAATATTCAAGGTATTTTTGATGAAGAACAAAGGATTCGCACAAGCACCAGGTGGCTTGTGCCTTCTCTTGCAAGTACACAACACTGGACGAGAAGCATGATTCCCTTGGTGAGAGCTCTTGTTCTGAAAGCCTGACTACCTGGGTTCCATCCTAGGAACACATGATGGAAGGAGAAAACTAGATCCACATGCAAGGAGAGAACTTACTCCCAAGTTGTCTTCTGACCGCCTCCCCCATACACAATATAGTATTTTTTTTAAGTACACAACACTGTACATTGTTTAACAACCTGATACTCAATTTGGGGCCTCCAGATTCAATATTGGTTTCAGAGAATGAAACAGACTGATAAATGTTATTGTGGAGATAAAAAAGACAAAACTAAGATTGTGAAAACTTTACAGAGGAGTCAGTATATTGGACATACTCAATTATGAAGAATAAACAAAGTGATAGGAAACCTATAGATTAATGCTTAGCAACTAAATTCCACTATACAAATGTCATAGTAATTCTGGTATCCCATATAATGGGATACTACTATTATAGTGTACTAAAACAGTTGAGGAAGTATATGTGATCTTACACTACCCACATTTAAAAGCTGTTAAAGCAATATGATGGGTACATGGAGACTCATTTACTATTTTCTTTTTTAAATTTTTGAGATAAGGAAGGACTAGGGATGTACTCAATTGATACAGTGCTTGCCAAGTATGCATGAAATTCTGGGCTCAGTTCTCAGCGCTACATAAACCTTGTGTGGGGGTGCATGGTTATAATCCCAATATTTGAGAGGTGGAGGCACATGAATAAGTTCATCTTTGGCTATATTGCAAGCTTAAAGCCAGCTTGTAGATGAGGCCCTTTCGCAAACCAGAACCCTGAAACCTTTTTATTTTCACAATAGGAAAAAAGTTTTAGAAAATTTTATTTCCCAACATAAATCCTTCAAGAGCTTTCTCCCTACTGTGTGCTAGATTTAACTCTGAATTTTTCCTCCAGTGTTCTGCAATGACAGCCCCTAAGAGCTGTAACATTTTTTGTCTTATCATTGCTTCAGTGTTTCCATTCAGAATGCGTTTTCCTATTTCCATCTGCCAAATGTTACCCCCATCCTTCAATGTTTGCCCCAAACAGTAGAACCATGGACTTAGCTGTAGATCCAACTACTTTAGCTAGTGAGTTTTGAACAAGCTTAGGAGTGGAAGTTTAAAAGTCTGATTTTAGAAGCTTCCTCAAGTAAACTATCTTGCAGAATCTAAATAGATCACAAAGAAAGAGGCAAAAGGTAGAGTTGCTTTTGATAAGGTATCCAGGGTCCTCAAGCCTTAATCTCTGAATGATGAATGACAACCACAAGGATTCATCCTTGAATGGTAAGAGCTTGAGCTAGAAGATTAAATTCCTTCCACAGTCATAGTCAATAGGCCCACGCTGCCTTCAGGTCCATCTCCTTCCACTTCTGTTGACTCACACTGCCTTATACCGAGTATCCCCTTGGTATCCTCTCAATACACAGACACCCATGAGTAGGAATAGTATCTAGAAACAGTCAATGACTAGTTCTGCCATAAAGTTCTATGACGGATGAAGAGATAGCTTAGTAGTCCCAGTAGACACTGGTCTTGCAGACGACAGGAATTTGATCCCAGAACCCACATCAGGCAGCTCACAATCAATTTTAACTTCAGGAGATCTGACACCCTCTTGTAGACTATGGGTACCTGCACTCATGTACACACCTCCCCCACAACTGAAAATAAAATCTAACTTAAAAAATTAGAAGCAACTGGGCATTTGTTTTATTTCCCCTCAAAACTGCAAATTTGAGAAGAGAGATCATTTTTTACTGACTCTCATTGCAGGAGAGCACTAGGAACCCTGACTACAGGGATTTCAGAGAGTAGCCATCTGCTGCTGCCTTCCCAGATGGAATAAATGTGAGAGGCCAAGAGAAGGTGAGGCACTTCAAGTTTTCAAAGGCAATTTTACTGTTAAGTAGCAAAATCAAAGAAATAAAGGTGGAAATTTTTCCTTGAAAGGAAGCAGCTTATAAGGAGATTAAAAAATATTTACAAGGCAGTGTCAGCTAATCATAAATATCATACAACTAAGATGTAATTTGCTAATATAGTTGTGCTGATCCATAGGAAACTGCCTGTATTTTAATCATTTTTATTCTATAAAAATGCAGTTTCTCATGGTTCAACCTAGTAAATGGTCTAGACCAGCCAGAGACATCAGTGTCTTTACAGAACGGTTGAACACACACTCAGAGTAGAACAATCTCATGAGAACAGCTTGTGTAGGGTGAGTAGGACTCATAAATTTAGTAAAGATATAAGAGGAACACATTTGAGAACCAATAATACTCAGTAATGCTTTGATTAAAAAAGGAATAAAATAAAAATACTAGGTGTGGAATAAATAATTACACTAAAGATACCTAAATGATTAAGTTGTCCTTTCATCTAACTACTATATAAACAAAAATGTACACTGCTCAGGAATGTTTTATTTCCATATAAATTAAAAATCTCTGCTAGTTTAATTATAAAGAAGTAAATTACATGTGTTATAAATTCTATAAGCCACTTAAAATGGGAACTCTTTTAAGAATATATGGAAATCATGTATTAATCATAATCATTTACCAGACTCTTTCCTACTGTGATTAGAATCTTCAGGTATTTGTATGTGGAGTATACTCATGAACTTCTGAGCCACAGATTGACATTCTAATTATTGGTTTTCTATCACCTAGCACGGTGAATGGCATGGATCATACACTCAGATGCCTGCTAAACTAATCACTAAGTTAGTATTACTTTTATTCTTGATTTTCACTTTTAATTATAAAAAACCTATAGTGGGATACCAGACACAACATTGTATATTACATCTGTATGGATGAATTTAAAGTAAAAACAAAGGAATATGAGTTCTCTTTTAAACTATAAAAGGTTAATGGCTTCTTAAACTACATAAGGGCTATAACAGCTTTATGTCTATAAAAATAAATGGAAAATGTCTACATGTTTAGTCAAGTAATTCTTTTTATAAAAGGCAAAGGAGCATAATATTTCAATCAAGGTGACATAGGTATTTACACATTTTTAGCAATATCTGGGCATTGCTCTTTCAAGACTTCTACTGTGAAGGCTGAAGCCTCCATGTTTTAAAACAGTCAAACACATCAAAAATAAAAGCTCTTTAATATGACAGTGTGTCGTCTAAGTCACATACTAAATTGCTCTATACAGGGAGACTTCACAATCCAGGAGCCGTAGCCGTGCTGCTGCAGGTAGGACTTCAGTAGTGCTTTGGCTTCTTGATAGGGCCCGGACATGCACTGGAGAAGAGGAAAGTGGAACATTCAGTAACCCCACACTGTGTAACTTTATGTGAAAAAAACTAATAAAAACTCAATTCCTGTGCTAATTTAAAACAGTTATTTTCCAACATGCCTATAAAGGCAATTTTGCTTGTTATTTAACATTTGCTTGTTATTTTAATAAGAGTAAACAAATTCACGACAGAAAAACAAAGAAAAAACATATAAAGTATGCACTATAACACTCAAACTGTAGATAACTCCCATTGCTATTTTCATGTATTCTCATTTTCTATAAATAAACACATATATGATTTATTATATAACTTTTATGATTTATTATAAAACTCACCCACTGCAAGTGTACAATTTTGACTTTGTTAATGTTATAGATATGTACAAATGTCATCAAAATCCAGTGATAAACTTCCACCTCTAAATCTTCCCTTGTGCCTGCCTGCAGTCAGTCTGTATTAGCCCCACGCAAGTACACATTTTTCTGTCTCTAGATTTTTTTTCCTGGAAGTTCCATATAACTTTATCAACACATTAAGCATGCCACTATGTTAGGCTAGCATAACATTTTCATGCTATTCCATGTCAGGGTTAGGTTTTTTTTTTTTTTTTTTTTTTTTTTTTTTTTTTTTTTTTTTTTTTTTTTTTTTTTGGTTTTTCGAGACAGGGTTTCTCTGTGTAGCTTTGCGCCTTTCCTGGAGCTCACTTGGTAGCCCAGGCTGGCCTCGAACTCACAGAGATCCGCCTGGCTCTGCCTCCCGAGTGCTGGGATTAAAGGCGTGCGCCACCACCGCCCGGCTGAGGGTTAGGTTTTTATAGTAGATTAATACCATTGTATAAGTCTATCACATCTGTCCATTCACCAGCTTATGAACTTGCATTGTTTCCGTTTTTTACTATCAGGAAAATGCTGTTATAAACATGTCAGTTTTGTTTCTCACAAATACCAGTGGTACTGCTGAGTCCCACAGCAAGAATGTTTACCTTTGGTGATGGAAGAAGCCAAATTGTTTTCCAAAGTGGCTGTACCGTTTTTTTTCCAGTCTCATTGTAATGCATGAGCACTCATTTCTCCAAATGATTAGCAGCACCTGGAGTGGTCCAGATTATAGACTACAGGTTGTTCATGAGGTTTAGAGAAAGAAGCTTACTCTATCAAACTGTGAAGTGTAACATCAAGTGCTGATGAAGAAGCTGAAGAAATGACCCATCCCTGTCTAGAACTGGCCAATGTGACTGAATTACAAAGTGTTCAGTGTAAAGTAATCAGCTTTATCTTGAAGAATATGTCATCTATGACTTAAAGAGAAGTCTATGCCTGGCTTAAAGTTTCAAAGGATAACCTGATTGTTTTCTTAAGGGCTAATGCAGATACTGGCTATAAATGAAAGCCAATCTTCATTTACTACCCCAAAATCCTTATAGTCATCGAAAGAATCATACTAAATATATTTTTTTGTGATTTATAAATGAAACAATGAAGTCTGGATGAAAGCACATCTGCTTACAGCATGGTTTACTGAATGTGTACACAAGTATATTTTTCTAAATAGATATAAACTCTGATTTATTAGATTTGCTAATTATTAAGCAAGTAAAAACATAGATATTAAAACATTAAAGCGAGTACAGAATAAAGTTTTTCATTTTGTTTGACAACTATAGTTTACATTATTTATGACATGCTTTGGAGTATGCTAATGAATAATTACTACTTTCTTACAAAATACTATTGTGAGATATAAACAAGTACCTAAAATACAGTGTTAATAAATCTTTTCTGAATATACAAGTAAGATGTTAGGCTTTCATCAATTTCACTCTGATTCATACTATTTATTCCATTTTACTTATTTCTGTGTTCCCAGTTCCCCACTTGTATTTTAACCAGCTTCTTGAGTTGGAAGCTTAAATAACTGATTTTAGAATTCTTTTGTAATATAAGCATTTAAAGCTATACACTTTCCCTATTTCTTTAATCATCCATGCATTTCAATACATTGTGTTTTTTAACTCATTCTAAGATAATTTCTTGGTTTTTCTGAAAGTCTTTTTCCTATGATCCATTGGTAATTCATAAGTTAATTTCCAAATATATGGCAATTTCCCAGATTTCATTCTATTAATTGACATTTTACTGCCACAGTGGCCAGAATATATTTTCTGTGATGTTTATGTTTTATTTTTAAGTTTTCCTGCTTTTACTATGAGATCTGTCTACATCAGGTATACAGCTGCTATGGTCATCCTAGTTCATTGCCTGATTTTCTTGAACCTGTCATGTATATGGCTCTGCTACAAGTCCCTGGGAGAGGACTATTGAGGGGCTGGACCCCAATAGTCTGCATTAAGACTCTATAGTTTTCCCATTGGCCAGGGAACACAGAGAATTTCAATTCACTCTAGTCTTTTAATTTCCCCATATATCTTGGTAACCAGATTTACTGCTTGCCTCCAACAAGGACTACAGCTGGAGCCAGTGAATTCACCAGCTTTTCTTATTCATTTCCTACCAATTTTGGCACCATAAGCAGAAAAAGAAAATCCACAAATTGTTATCCTCTGATCCACATCAAGCCCATTCCTCTGACAGTAAGTCTATGACTTTAGCAGCATCTTCATTCTGGTAAAACTACACTCCCCATCTTCAAACTAGACAGGAAGACAAGAGAATGAAAACAGCTCCAGGCAAGAACATAAACTCGTTATTCTTATTTAAAATCCTAGCACTTTTTCAAGAATATATAGTTTTGATATTTGAATTTTCTACCTTTAATTCACTTCCAGAGTTATGAAAGGCTGTTTTTGACATTTTCATTCAGTTTTTTTATACTTTTTTTAAAAGACTTGTAGCCTTTTGATATCACTGAAAACAGCAATGATATAAAGAAGCTTACACTTAGTTGTATGTGGGTGTGTGTTCATAGGCTTGTAGTTGATACAACTGTAAGTGGGTATGTGTGCACAAGCGTGTAGTTGATATAACTGTAAGTGGGAATATGTACATAGGCTTATAGTTGATATGAAGCTTTGCAGCTCAAAAGTATGGTTTGGTCATTTCAGTGCTTGCAAAAATTAAGTGACTTTCATACAACATTGTATTATTAAAATCAGAAAATAAAAATACTAATGATAACATGGAAGCATGCACATGACATGTCATATTAAATCAAAGTAGAAAAAATAAAATCCAGTATGCAATGTGATTTCAGCTCAGTGCTTGCCTTGCATGTGCAAGCTACCTTAACTATTGATCTATTATTGCCCCCGTCACTAAAAATTTGTTTAGAAAGAAAAAAATCTTTATTATCTGCTAAATCATGTCCAAATTAGGGTCTGAAATTAAACTTATTTTGAGTAATGTATTATTGTAAGACATAACATTCTATAGTTAGCAATGCTTTGCAGAGTAAAGGGTTTTATTACCTTTGTTTCTCTGGGTATAACAAGAAGGTGTTAAGCAATACTGTCAAAATAGGTTCGATAATATGTTACATTCCAAACTATTTAACACATTTTTGCTCTCTCCATAGATTCACCACATTATTGTCTTTAGCTATACTTCTATGATCACCTTACCTTAGCCGCGTGGTATGTCCGAGCTTCAAGTAAATCATCTGTTTTAGCTTCCTTGGCAAGCAGATTAAATCGACTTAACATTGCAGCCTTACAAAGCCGACTTGCCATTGACAAACCACTTTTAAATGGGGAACTAAAGTTGAAAGAAATGAAACACGCAGTAATCATAGTTAATGATTTATGTTCACAATTGTAGGGATTAAATAACAGCTCACAAATATTTATGATATCAATTAGGCAGAAGAATGCATGTTGGAGCTTTATTTTAGATAAGAAGCATCTTGAGTACTTAACTGTTGACAGAAGCTAACTTAACTTTAATTAGTTTAACTTATTATTGTACATCAAAAGTTAAAAGAATATTTCTATTTGAATATTTCTATTATTTGAGATAAAACTAATCTATGATAATACAAATGAAAGCAGTTGTTTTCCCATGATTGACTGAAAGGGAGTGTGAAAATACCTTCTGGAGTGGTGACAGCTATTGAATTTTGACTAGAGTAACAGGTGACCTGGATGGATACATGTATCAAATCTCCTGAAATTGTATAGTGCATTCCCTGCAAGCAAACTTTAATTTAGAAAACACTACTTCAAAACCATCCATACATGTGTATATGTGTGCATATGTATGCATTATTTGTCTGTTCTAATAAAAGTGAGTTCACAGATCACAAACCTTTTTACTAAGTAACTTTTCCCTCTCATTATAACTTATTAGCTGTTCTGTGACAGATGATTAAAACTGTAAAAACCCTCCATTCCATTCTTCCAGTTTCCATGTAGCTTTCCAGAGCCATACATCCCTTGAATTTGTGCTAGCCTTGTGATTTGTTATGGTGAACAAAGAGAAAATGTACAAGTTCAGAGTCCAGATTTCAGGGGAAGCCTTCCTTGCGATTCCTTCATGCTCAGCTAAGTGTGCTGTGACTACCATACTAAAGGGCAAAGAACAGTTATTCCTCTAAGAGATCAACCTAAGTGACTCTTCATTTGACCCACACCTGACTTCAGATGCCTGAGGGAGTTCTAACCAGATCCAGAAGGACCACTCAGCTGATCCAAACATTTATCGAGAAGTAATACATTGTTGCCTTAAATCACTGAATTTTGAGGTAGTTTATATGTAGCAAATGTTAGCATGCACTCATACATACAAAATCTATTAATCTCTGTATATTACTTTCCTACCATGATAGTGTTGGTAGATTTTTCTGTAAATTTCTTGGGCTTTTCAGTAGAACTGGGGAACACAGAAGGAGAAGAGCGTGTGCCTAGTGTTTGTGAGGTACTGGGTTCCATCTTCAAAATCCCCCTAATCCTTTTCCCCATATTTTGTTTCTACCTTTTTCTTATCCAACAGCAGTAACAGTAACCAATCACCCTGACATTTTCTCACCAATCATGATAGTATTTTTGAGTCAATAAGGCTGTATTTTATCCTCCAACAAACCATCTACTATTCTCCTTTTTACTCTTACTCCTTAGTAGATCTCTGCAATATGCTCTAGTAGAATAATGAGATGAACAATAATGATAAATTTAAATTTCTAGTTTGATGTCAGCTCTGCCACTATGTGGAAAAACTTCAATTAGTACTGTTGTATACAATATCTAAATGTTTTTAATAGGCTGCTAAATTTTTGTTGCAGTTTTGATTAACAGGAAGCGTTCTTTGTAAGTTTTGTGTGTATGTTGGGGAGGAAATAATCTTTCAACATATTTCATGATGCAAGATACATTTGCTTCATGTAAGGATTGGTGGATTCATAACAGATATGGTAGTCCATGCCTGTAACCCTAACACTTAACAGGCTGAGGCAAGATAAACCGAAAAACTGAGGCTAGCCTACATAGACAGACTCTGTCTTAAACACACACACACACACACACACACACACACACACACACACACACACACACACACACACACACTCTCTCTCTCTCTCTCTCTCTCTCTCTCTCTCATGCATACACACATACAGTTGGATGCTCTTAAAATTTTTATTTACATGTGTGTGTCTGCATCTGTATATGAATATAGTGCAAGTTAAGTATCCTTGGAATTCAGATGAGGGAGTCAAATCCTTGGGAACTGGAGTTACAGGTGGCTGTGAGCCACCCCATGTGGGTGCTGGGATTCAAACTCCCATCTGCAAAATCAGCAACTGCTCTTAACCATCAAGCCATCTCTCTAGCACTTAGATGTCCTTCCTTCCTTCCTTCCTTCCTTCCTTCCTTCCTTCCTTCCTTCCTTCCTTCCTTCTTTCTTTCTTTCTTTCTTTCTTTCTTTCTTTCTTTCTTTCTTTCATTTCATTTTTTTTTCTTTCCCAAGACAGGGTTTCTCTGGGTAGCCTCAGCTGTCTGGAACTCACTTTGTAGACCAGGCTGGCCTCAAACTCACAGTGCTCAATACCTCAGTTCTTTGTTGCTTTTTGTTTGCTTTTTTTTAAAATATGTTTTTAATTGAAATAAAATGGTCTCCTTTTTCCTTCCCTTCAACCCCTCTTATGTCACCATCTCAAACTGATGGCATATTATTATTATTATTATTATTATTATTAGTAGTAGTAGTAGTAGTATGTGTGTGTGTATACTCTAACTACAGCCACATGATACTTGACAAAGAGGCAAAACATACACTGAAGAAAAGACGGCATCTTCAACAAATGGTGCTGGGAAAATGAAATGTCCACATACAGAAGAAGGAAATTAGACCTTTATCTAAAATTAGATTCAGCTGGGTCAAAGATCGCACTCTGAAACCTGAAACACTAAAACTGCCAAGAGAAAACACAGACAGTATCCTATGAGATACAGGTGTAGAAAAGACCTTTCTGATAAGACTCCATTCGCTGAGAAATTAAAGTGAACTGACAAGGGGGCCTCCTAAAACTACAGAGCGTCTGTACAGATAAGGAAACAATCAAGTGCCTGAAGAAGCCACCAAAGTGGGAGAGCCTTTTCCAGCTCCACACCAGCAAAGGGCTAATAGCCACACTATACAAAACTCTACCAAACAAGAAAACAAAACAAACAGGAATCAAGGAAACTAGTGACCCAATTTAAAAAATGGGCTAGGGAGTTTTCAATTTAAAACAAGTGGCTAAGAAATATCTCAAAGATGCCCTTCAACTGAAGAATGGATAAATAAATTGTGGCACATATACACAATGGAATACTACTCAGCAGAGAAAAACAATGACATCATGAGGTTTGCAGGCAAATAGATGGATCTAGAAAAATCATCCTGAGTGAGGTAACCCAGACTCAGAAAGACAAATATGGTATGTACTCACTCATAGAAGAATACTAGATGTGGAACAAGGATGACTGGACTGCTACTTACATCACCAGTGAGGCTATCTGTAAAACAGGACCCCAAGAAAGACACGGGGATCACCCAATGATGGAGAAATGGATGAGATCTACATGAACAGCCTGGACATGAGGGGGAGCAATGAAGGGCGACAGTCGAGGGAAAGAGAGCGGAGATCCCACCTGGATCAAGAACAGAGAGGGAGAACAAGGAATAGGAGACCATGGTAAATGAAGACCACATGAGAAAAGGAAGAAACAAAGTGCTAAAGAGGCCCACAGAAATCCACAAAGATACCCCCATAAAAGACTGCTGGCAATGGCCGAGAGACAGCCAGGACTGACCTACTCTGGTGATGGGATGGCCAAACACCCTAATAGTTGTGCCAGAAACCCCATCCAAGGACTGAGGAATCTGGATGCAGACATCCACAGCTAGGCCCCCGGGTGGAGCGCTGGGAGTCTAATTAGCGAGAAAGAGGAGGGTTTATATGAGCGAGAATTGTTGAAACCAAGGTTGGATAAAGCACAGGGACAAATAGCCAAATGAATGGAAACACATGAACTATGAACCAAAGGCTGAGGGGCCCCCAGCTGGATCAGGCCCTCTGAATAGGTGAGACAGTTGATTGGCTTGATCTGTTTGGGAGGCATCTAGGCAGTGGTACCAGGTCCTGGGCTCGTTGCATGAGTTGGCTGTTTGAAACCTGGGACTTATACAGGGACGCTTGGCTCAATCTGGGAGGAGGGGACTGGACCTGCCTGGACTGAGTCTATCAGGTCAATCTCAGTCCTTGGGGGTGGCCTTGATCTGGAGGTGGTGGGAATGGGGGGTGGCTGAGGGGAAGGGGAGGAGGGAAGGAAGGGGGAGAACAAGGGAATCTGTGGCTGTTATGTAGAACTGAATAGTATTGTAAAATAAAAGAAAAAAAAAGAATTATCTCAAAAAAAAAAGTTCATCATTCTTAACAGATAGGAAAAGGCAAACTCAAACAGCTTTGAGATTTCATCTCACTCCAGGCAGAATGGCTAATACAAACAAAGCAAGTGGTAACAACTACTAGGGACACTGTGGAGAAAGCAGAACCCTTAATAACTTTTGTTGAGAATGCAAACTGGTGAAGCCACTCTGGAAATCAGTATGGAAAATCATCAAACAACAATCAATCAATCTAACATATGACCCAGCTGTATCATTCTGGATATATACCTACTCTACAGATACTTGGTCAGTCATGTGCATTGATGCTCTATTTGCAACAGTCAGGAAATGGAAACCTCAACAGAAGAATGGATAATAAAAATGTGATATATACATAACTCAAAAAATGTAAGACATTCTTGGGAAGCTGGGTATGGTGGCATACACCTTTAATCTCAGCACTCTGGAGGCAGAGGCAAGTGGATTGCTGAGTTCCAGGCCAGCCAGGGTCTAACTTGTTAAAAGCCCAGTCTAGTCTAACTCAGGATCCTCTCTGCTTCTTCCTCCTGGGGCCAGGGTTAGACTTTCTTTGCTTTACTGATTCTTTGGGGCTAAAATTCACAGTCTGTAGTTGGATACATCCAACTGCTTTATTTGTAATTATTTGCAAATGCTAGGCCATAATAAGAAATTAAACTAGGGTAGAGCGCTTGCCAGCAAGCACAAGGCCCTGGGTTCGGTCCTCAGCTGGGGGGGGGGAGGCGTGGTGGGATTAAATGCCTTTAATCCCAGCACTCGGGAGGCAGAGGCAGGCGGATCTCTGTGAGTCCGAGGCCAGCCTGGGCTACAGAGTGAGTTCCAGGACAGGTTCCAAAGCTACACAGAGAAACCCTGTCTCAAAAAACCAAAAAGAAATTAAACTAATTTCACATTTATTTATTCCACTTTGTCATGCCATTATTTTCTGAGTTTTAAAATATCATTAATTTGTTTGAATGTGTAAAGTTGAATGCATTTATAATCCAAAGGTCAGACAATGTATTTGTTGTGCTACAGTCTGTATTATTCTTGACTTGATCCTATTACCCCAAGAGTACTATGCTTGATGATATTCATGCCAAGAAATAGTTGTATTGGTCTTAATTAAATGTCCTTCCAAAAGGAAGATATTTAAAGCATGTAAACTTGAAAGAAAACAAAAGTCATGCTAAAAGAACACTGGGTTTACTCTGGGCTGCTTGTGTGTGCATGGATGTAAGGTTATTTACTAGACCCTAGACAACTTACCATGACTATAGTCCTAAAGAAAAAAGACTCCTCCTCCCCTGAGCACTAAGCTTTTAGCATTACTCACTGCTCATCTAAATAGAATATATCCATTACTACAAGGTTTTATTTTTATTCAATAACGAATTATAGGAATATGACAAAGAAATATCCAAAAGGCATAGTATAGTATGGTTAACAA
Source organism: Peromyscus maniculatus bairdii (assembly GCF_049852395.1). Taxonomy (NCBI): domain Eukaryota; kingdom Metazoa; phylum Chordata; class Mammalia; order Rodentia; family Cricetidae; genus Peromyscus; species Peromyscus maniculatus. Next base: position 2,073,775 of record NC_134857.1, read on the forward strand.
TAATGCCTTTGGAAATAAAAATGTCTATATTAGAATGCCAGTTTGTAATCCTTACTACAGGGGTGGCCAGGTAAAACATTAGAAAACCACAAGCAACTTACATGGCTATAACAATAGAAGGCAGCATAACATGTTATAATAGTTCTTACACTTATGTGTTCATAATATTTGCGATAGAATATGAAAAATGCAGATTCCTAATCCCACATCAAGAAATTCAGACTTAGTAGAATAATTTCTATGATTCTAATTTATTTTTTTTTGGTTTTTCGAGACAGGGTTTCTCTGTGTAGCTTTGCACCTTTCCTGGGACTCACTTGGTAGCCCAGGCTGGCCTCGAACTCACAGAGATCCACCTGGCTCTGCCCCTCGAGTGCTGGGATTAAAGGCGTGCGCCACCACTGCCCAGCTGATTCTAATATTTTAACAACACAGGGTTTAGAGCCAGATTCCTTGGGTTTGAGTGCTGGCTTCACCATTTACTATATGGCTTTGTAAGCTTGTATTATTCAAAAAAGAAATTTATAATGAATATGTTGTCAGCAACATGGCCATACTCAATACAAATTGTTCAGAATCCAATAAAAAATTGTTAGAGTAAAATTTCAATAAAATGCCTTCTTTTGCTCAATATATGATTTTTTTAGAGAAAGTAGTAATTCTAACCTTTCAGTGATCTTCCCACTCAGGCCATCCACAATCTCCAAAGAATTGTCTCCTTGTGCCCAATTCAAACTGAGTGATTTACGGTCCAAGTTTATTTGCAGTGGATATGCAGTGGGCACTAAGCTAATATGAGGTCTGTTGACCAAGTAAAACATGGGAAGTTTTGAAGTGAGTGCATCATCAACACGTTGGTTTATTGCAATTTCTAAGCCTCTAGTATCACTGCAATTCCCATCACCTAGAAAGCAAAAACAAAACACACTCAGAAATTCAAAGTCAAAAGAAAAGGTTGTGCTAAAAAAGAAAGATAGATAATGGAAATAGGTTAACTATATAATCCAAAGCTCACATCTCTTTTCTCTAGCCCACATCTATTCTCTTAGCAGTTACTTTCATAGATTTGACCTGAATCAAGACAAGGTAATGACAAAATTTCCATCAAGAAATGCTCAACAATGAAAAAAGAAGCAATACTAAAACAAAGAACCAGGGGTTAGAAGATGCTCAGGGGTTAAGAGCACTGACTGTTCTTCCAGAGGACCCGAGTTTCATTTCCAGCACTCACACAGCAGTTTACTTCTGTAATTTCAGGACCAGAGGATCTGATGGCTTCTGGCTCCCCCAGGCACTGCAAGCCCAGGGTACACAGACACACATGCAGGCAAAACACCCACATACATAAAATTTTAAAAATTTAAAAATGCAAAGAACCAGTACTGACCCACAAAGAAATGGTACTTTTTACAGAGCTCTGCCAGAAAGAACCTGCTCATTTTGTCTTGATTTTTTGGTTTCCGCATGAAATCAGCAGCAGATTATTGGCAAAAGTCAAGTAATTCTTTTATAGCTAATGACCACATATTATAAACTGTTACAGGATCACAATGTTCCAGTTTCAGGACACAAAGTAATTCAAAGAATGACCACTTTGGTTAATATTATGAACACTAACAAAAGCTTTGTATTTACACAATATTGTTGAAGAGAGTGAAGGTATTCTCAAAAGACACAATTGCCACTCACTTTGACTACTAAACTACTAAAATTTAGCTGGACCCCAAGAAATTGGAAAAGCCTGGGATCCTAGTGGCATCCAGGGAAAGGGTAGGGGTTGTCTCTCAGAAAGAGATTTCATACTGTCTTGACAACTTGTCAGATAATCTTGCAGGAAAAACTAGAATTGAGACGATAATGGGTGGGACCAGACCCCAACAAGGTCTGGTCCCAACAATGCCTCCTGCCCTTTGTTGAAACATAAACCTCCTATTAAAGACCCTAAAAACCTTTCCAAAACTAAAATGAAATTTTAAATACACTGTTCTTTCCATTCATATTCTACTAAGTTAACAGAGGCTTGGTGGAATCAATATAAAGAATTGTAGGGTCACTGACATAACTCTTACTGGGTTTGATCCCAGAACCCACATAGTGGAAGGAGCTAACCTACTCCTTCAAGTTCCCTTCTGATCTCCATATGCACATATATACTGTGACAGGTGAACACACAAACACAAATGAAATATAATTTTAAAATTATTTTAAAAGGAATTATAAACATTCTATAGGACATAAGAGAAAGGCAGTAAAGTCATCTTCAAAGAATTAAATTTAATCTGTAATGCTCCGCACTATAGAATTAAAAGGGAAACAAAATTCAATTATATAAAAGGAAGAAGTTTGTAAAGAATTGGAGCTGCTTAATTAGCACAATTGTTTGTGCTCACACCTATATTCCATTTTACTGATTGTTTTAACACTAGGCTTAGATGAATACCTACTTAGAATGCAGTTAATAAGTGCTATGTGTTAGGTAAGAAACTGTGACACAATAAGTAAAGTTCCATTAACTCTCAAGATCTTCCAGGTATCAAATCACTCTCTTTCAGAATACAGTCATTCAAGTGAGAATTGCTAAAAATGTGAGCCACTCAATGACCTGCATCAGAACCCCTGAAACCTTTCTAAAGTGTGTGTTTCTGGGCTTACAGGACAGATTCCAGGAGTTCCAGAAATCTTCATTTTTTTATTCATGCACATTATATTTTTTAGATTATATCAGAACACCAATTATTTTCATATGGGACCCACAGAGATGCTGAGAGGAAAAATCTGAAGCAATTTTCTAAAGCCGTTTTCTTTTCATTGACTGTATACCGCCCCCCACCAACGCCCCCACCCCTCTACCCCCTACCCCCGCCCCACTGGCCCAAACTGCCAGGTACAAGATGGCAGTCAAATGACCAGATCTAATTTTTATGCTCCTGTTCCAAACCCCTAACCAACTACGAAAAGGAATCAATGTCTATCCTCTTTTTTTTTTTTTTTTTTGGTTTTTCGAGACAGGGTTTCTCTGTGTAGCTTTGCGCCTTTCCTGGAGCTCACTTGGTAGCCCAGGCTGGCCTCGAACTCACAGAGATCCGCCTGGCTCTGCCTCCCAAGTGCTGGGATTAAAGGCGTGCGCCACCAACGCCCGGCCTCAATGTCTATCCTCTTAAACAACACTATAACTACAGTGTGAAGTTACATCACACAAATGACAAATTTTTAAAAAGATCATAAAACTTAACAAAAGCTCTGACCACCAAATCTGTGATTCCAGAGAATGCACACAAATTTCTTAGATCCCATACTCATATTTATCAAGAACAAAAACAATCTGCTACAGAAGAATTAGAAAAACTTTAAATGTCTTGAGAAAGGATTTGAATTGATTGACTGAATTGACTAAAACAACAAACATAATAAGAACATTAGCCAACAAAATGATCTTAGAAAGTGTCAAATGTAGTTCCCCATGGAGCATAAGAAATGACCATGACTGCTAATGTGGGTAAACAGGTATTCTAACCCACAGTTACTGGGGAGGTGCACCAGGGGCTATTTGGTAATATTTTTAAAAGTTGCACATCTTTGACCTGCAACTGGTCTATACTATAGAAAGGGATGAAACACTACCCAGCTCATTCTATGATATCAAAGACAAGACAAGGACACAACAACAACTATATACTGATTGCCTCAAAGAACACAGATGTAAAAATTCTCAATGACCCGGTCCTCGGGGGAGACCTTGATCTGGAGGAGGTGGGAATGGGGGGTGTGCTGGGGGGAGGGGTGGGCGAGAGAGGGAGAACAGGGGAATCTGTGGATATTATGTTGAACTGAATGGTGTTGTAAAATAATAATAATAATAATAATAATAATAATAATAATAATAATAATAATAAAGAAAAAAAAAGAACAGAAAGAAAGGAGAAAAAAAAATTCTCAATGAAACACTTGCAAACCAAATTCAATGATACACGAAGAACATGGGCCACATTCAGTTGGTTTCATTCCAGGCATTTAAGGATAAATGTTAGCATATACAAATGAATGCTTTGTGATGTAGAACATTGTGGGATGACTCATCCCTAACAGGCCAGAGGGCCAGCCAGCCAAACCAGTAATAAAATACTTTCTGAGAGCCAACCTGGGTCTGTCTAAGGGCCTTAATAACAGCAGCTGAGACATGATCTGAGATGACCTGGACCAATGAGAGGCAGCCATGTCACAACAGCAGATGCATATTCATCAGACCTTCCCCTGGGATGGGGTAGAGGGTATATAAGGCTTGCCTCTTCCTGAATAAACTGAGCTGCTTGTTTCAACATTCTCCCAGTGTCTATGACGTTTTCTCTCCACCTACTCACCCTCTCCCCCAAAAAGGAATAGCACAAGACCCTGTCACAGAACATAAATAGACTTAGGGATAGAAATCATATCATAAACTCAAATAGAAGCAGGAAAAACCTTGGACAAAGTTCAGTATTTCTTCATAAGTAAAGCCCTGAGAAATCAAGATAGAAGAAATATATTCTATATAACAGATTTATAGTTAACATTATACTAACTGGGGAGAAACCTTAAAGTGTTTCTTCTAAAGTCAGCAATGAAACAAGGATGTTCTTCTATGAACAAAGATCTTTCTTATAAACATTTTTCTCAAAGTAGGTCACAAAATCAACATTTAAAAAATAACTAGCATTTCAATACAACAGTGACAAACTTGCAGAGAAAAAAACCAAGGAAAGAATCCCATTCACAATAGCTTTAAAAAAAAAAAGTATTTAGAAATAAATCTACTCAAGCAGATGAAATATCTTTATAATGAAAACTTTAAAATACTAAACAAAGAAATTGAGGAAGACAGAATATGGAAAGACTGCTCATATCCATCGAGATGCAAAATTTATATTGTAAAAAGACTTAAAAAAAAACCTACAAATTTGATTCAATCTCCATCAAAATAAAAATGGCATTCTTCACAGAATTAGTAAAAAACAATTAGAAAATTCCTATGGACACATAAAAGATCCAAATAAACAAAGTAATCCTACCAGAAAGAACAATGCTAAAGCCATCACAATACCTGATCTCAAATTACCGTAATGACAAAACAAACAAACAAACAAACAAACAAAAAAACCTGTGATACTGGCATACACACACACACACACACACACACACACACACACACACACACACACACACACACACACCTGACAGCAGGAAAAGCATAATACCCAAGACATGAAACCTGCCTAGGTGCCCTTCAACAGGTAAATGGGAAAAGGGAATTTAGTATATAAACACCATATGTTTTTAGTCATGTTTTCTCTCATATGAAGAATTTAAATTTATATATATATATATATGTGTGTGTGTGTGTGTGTGTGTGTACACATACATGCATATATGTGTACACATACACACCATGCAAGCCAAAGGGGACCAGAAGTAAGGGGAAGGGGAGAAATGAGGATGTCATTAGTAGATAGTAGGACATGGATATGGGCACGGTACAATGACATACATGCATATAAGTATCATGATTCCCATTATTGTGTGAGATAATACATAAAAACAACAAAAATAAGTATAATGACATGTATATATGAAAATGTCAAAATGAATCACATTATTTTGTATACCAACTAAAAAGGAAAAGAGCCCTAAACTCTTTTTCAATGAGATAGTATCTGGAAAGCCATTCAATTATAAATCCAAAATTCTATAGCATTCTCTATCTAGGAAATGCACAATTTGTCCATTGTATTCTAGTTAATCATACTCATTTGACCAATTAGAAGGATCTACATAATGATCAAATGTATTAAGATGATATAAAGAAGGAGCCAAAATGGGTATTTAATTTCTTATATCAGAGAAGATAAAACGGAGCATAAGCTTTTAGATTTAGGAAGTTCAAAAAAGCATCTTATCCCTACAGAAATGGGGTTCATTATCAGGTAAATGAAGCTGTAAGTTCAAGACAGAATAAACCTAAGTGACTAGTATGTTAATTCTTGACCTCCTAAAAGATTACAGAAGTCATATAATAAGTGTAATTTCTAGTCACTATAAACCAAACAGCTCAACAAAGCAAAAGCTGGCTGTATACTGGTAAGTCAAATATAGGCATTTTTGTTTATTGAACATATCCAAAATGTGCTAAAACTCACCAATAAGTATACTGCTGATATAAACTGGCTGTATAAAGTGACTCAGCAATGCTCCCTGTACCCCAAGCACCTCCCATCTTGTTAACTTGTCACTTGAGGACATACTGTTTATTCTATTAACTCCATCAGCAGAACAGTAAACAGTAAGATAAATTTTGCCTTCAACAGCCACATGGAGACTCAGTTCTTCATTGGCTTCAAATGCAGAAATAGAATGTGGATTAAGGCGTCTAGAGAGAGAGAAAAAGTTTTCTTTAAAATAATAACAGTACAAATTTGTTAAAAGTAAAATGTGCATGTTCTCAAGATGTGTTTTCTAACAGGTTTAATTTGCCAGCACACACTACATTCCAATAACATGAACAGATGCAAACACAAAGAAAATAGGGATAGATTCATCAACCCTCACCAAAAAAAAAAAAAATTAATGCAGAACAAATCACCAACACCGAGCTTCAGCATAATTTTCCTATTATCATTCTTTACATCCCTTAAAAATAGAATGGTAAGGCCTAGTACAGTGGTAAATGCCTTTAACTCCAACACTTGGGAGGCAGAGGCAGGCAGATTTTCATGAATTCAAGACCAGTCTTGTCTACATAGCAAGTTCAAAGCCAGCCAGGGATATATAGTGAGCTGTTGTCTCAACCCTCTGACTCCCGCCAAGAAGTTTAAGACCAGCCTTGGCTATATAATGAGTTCAAGGCTAGTCTGGCCTATATGAGACCCTATCTTAAAAAACCCATAATAATAACAACAGAAATTTTTGTTCTTGTAATTTGTGAGCTAGCTTCTTCTATATAAAAAGATTTAAAACTACAAAATGATGTAATAGAAAAAGTTTTATTTAAGAGTCATCTATGGTAAAACGTCAATAAAATCTAAAGTTATTTTTCTTGAATTTTATCTATCCATAGATCTTATTTTCAAAGTGATTCTTAGGATCTTTTATAAAAATACTGCCCATAGTTATTTCTAGATGGTCAGATTTGGGATAGGGTTTTCTTTCTTCACTATGCCTGTCTGTGCTGTTCAGAGTTTGCCTTACCTGATACTATGTATTCATCAAAGCAATGACATTTTGACCACAGAGCAGCTTTTAATCTCCTGTATTTGAATATAAGTATTGCATAGACCCATAATTTCCTAAAGCTTGTGAAATCTTAAAAGCAGATTTTTCAACAGACTAGAAAAGAACGTGATGAAGCATGAGTACTTTTAAAAACTGGTCTAGATCAGAGTGAATGGAGAGGAGGGAGATTTGTGGTGCTCTGAAGCCCACAAATAACTCAAGGCTACACAGAAAATATGGGTTCAAATGATCTCACTCTTGAGATAGGGGTTCAGAACATATATACAGCAATCATCCTATCTTTTAAAAATAATAATACTTACAACTGTGACTTAATCTGGGCTGATCCTTTAGGCAACTGGTTCATGTAGAGGTAAATGTTGATGTTCTGTTTCAGAGTAAGGAGACTAGAAGCTGGTTCTGTACAAAAGATTGACTTTTCCATCATAGCAGGATTTTTGCTATAGAAGAGTAGAAGCTGTCTATAAAAGTACCTAAAATAAATGTTGTAACTTTGTTGAGTAATAACATTTATTGCAGCTATTATCTTAATGAGTATCATAACCAAATATAACATGAGCAATGTCTCTGTATGTTAAAAGCTTTGATATTGATAAGAGTCTTACCATAACTTTAGCTTTATCTAGTGAAAAGTTAAGTCCCTCAAGAAGTCCTCACACTGGACTGCCCTGTAACTTGGATTAAAGTGTCATTGCTTGATTACTATTCTACACTGCACATTTGAGTCTCTATCGTATCTTATAAAGAACCCCTAACTCCAGGTTCCCTGTTTCTTCCAGAGATAGTTGTGAAAAGCCAACTTGTTGCCTTTCTTTTCTATCAAAACAAGCTACTCCTACTATTTTACTACCCTCATCACCAACAGTGGCTCCTGTTTCTTAGTGTTGTTAAAGAAAAGTCCAAGAGGACAGCTACAACACAGAGAACATTACATCGTACTAAGAAGTGAAATAGATATCCTGAAAGAAGGCAACTAATTGATAAGGGACTGACATTACTTTACAAAACATCATGACCTTAAGATATACTCTATTTATTCCCATTACCAGGAATACATAATTAAACACCAGTATGTAACTATGCCAAGCACAGGAAAGTGCCACACTTGAGAAAAGCATTAAGAAGGTCAGATAATCCCATCAGCATCAAGAAAGAATGGACAACCATGAGTTGCAATGTCCTAATGGGCTTCCATAGTAATGTTGTGTATGTGTGTGTGGTTTATGTACACAAGTGCACATGATAGTGCACATACAAAGGCTAGGGCAGGGTGATGGGTGTCTTCCTCAATTGCTCTCTCCCTTACTGCCTTGAGAAAGGCAGTTTGGCTTACAGTTTGGGATAGGTTAGCTGACAAATCCTCGAGCTCTGAGGATTTGGCTGTCTCCACTCCATAAAGCTGGGGGCACAAGAACACGCAGCCATGTCTAGCCTTGTATTTGAGTTCCAGAGATTTGCAAGCAGGGCCGCATGCTTGTAGGGCAAGCACACTGACCCATCACTCCAGCACTCTAACAAATTTTAAAATTCACAATTCTTTCTTTATTAGAGATATCTACTTGTATTTTTTTCAGGTAAAACAGGTCTACATTTGTTTTTAGATATTCCAACAAAGAAAAGAGCAATAGTGAGCATACAGAAATTAAACAAGAGTAACAGAATGTTAGTAACTGAAAAAACTGGATGAGGACACATACTTAGACTTTGATTAGATATTTGGTATAATGGAATTTCATAAGAAGTTTAATGGCTTAAGAGAATCAAAAGTTGGTGTATATTATGAGATGTAACACTCAATTCCCACTGTTAATGTTTTTATATACAGTAACTTCTAAAGAGAAAATTCTTGGCCATTTTGAACCACCTGCTACTCCTTCCTCTTGTTAAGAGCAGAATGACTGATCAGTCTGGAAAAAGAGAGGGGGATAGAAAGAGCTAGAGATAGATAGATAGATAGATAGATAGATAGACAGACACAGAGACAAGAGAAATCTGACTTCAGCACCCTTCCTTCTCTTTTGATCTATCAGTCTAAAGCAGTGGTTCTCAACCTTCCTAATGCTGCGACACTTCAATACAGTTTCTTATGGTTGTAGTGACCCCATCTATAAATTTATTTCATTCCTGGGTCTTGGGCATATACCCAAAAGATGCTCAACCACATCACAAGGACATTTGCTCAGCTATGTTCATAGCAGCACTATATCTGTAATAGCCAGAACTTGGAAACAACCTAGATGCCCCTCAACTGAAGAATGGATAAGGAAAATGTGGTACATTTACACAACAGAGTATTACACAGCCATAAAAAAAAAAACCAAAACAATGGTATCATGAAATGGTAAGCAAATGGATGGAACTAGAAAAAAAATCATCCTGAGTGAGGTAACCCAGACCCAGAAAGACAAACATGGTATGTACTCACTCATAAGTGAATATTAGATGCAAAGCAAAGGATAACCAGGCTACAATCCACAACCCCAGATAAACTAGGTAAAGAGGAGGACCTTAAGAGGGACACACATGGGTTGCTCCAGGAAGGGGAGAGGGTTAAGATTTCCTGGGTAAACTGGGAGTATAGGGGGTGGGGTGGGAACATGAGGGTTTAAGATGGCCAATTTGGGGGAGGGATAGAGAGGGAGAACAATGAAAAAGATATCTTGACAGAGTAAGCCCTCTGAATGAGGTGACAGTTGTGTGGCTTGATCTGTTTGTGGGTCCCCTAGCAATGGGACCAGGACTTATCCCAGGTACATGAATTGGCTTTTTAGAGCCCATTCCCTTACTCATCAAGGCCTTACTCAGCCTTGATGCAGCAGGGAGGGCTTGGTCCTGCCCCAACCTGGTATGACAACCTGTGTTGAATACCCAAGGGAGGCCTTACACCCTATGAGAAGTGGATGGGGGTGGGATGGGGAGGAAGGTAGGAGAATAGAGGGAGGAAGGAAGGGAAGGGGAACAGTGGTTGGTATGGAAAATTAAAACGAAATTTAAATAAATATTTCATTGTTACTTCATAAATGTAATTTTGCTACTGTTATGAGTTATAACATAAATATCTGATATGCAGGATATCTGATATGCTGCCCTTATGAAAGGATCATTCAACACCCATCAAAGGGGTTGAGACCCACATGTTGAGAACCATTTGTCTAAAAGATGTATTGTTTATACTCTGCTAAATCACAGACTATGCTTGGAATTTGTAACTGGAAACCTGTGCTTTTCTGGTGCTGCCTTTGGGTAATGTGGTAGTCTGAAAGTAATTGGCTCCTATAATCTCATAGGGAGTGGCAATATTAGGAGGTGTGGCTTTGTTGGAGTGGGTATGGCCTTGTTGGAGGAAGTGTGTCACTACAGGGGCAGGCTTTGAGGTTTCCTATGCTCAGGATACCACCCAGTATCTCAGTCAGCTTCCTGTTGTCTGCAAGATGTAGCACTCTCAGCTCCAGTACCATGTCAGCCTGCATGCCACCATGGCTACTTCCCCTACCCCTGGCTTGATGATAATGGACTGAACCTCTGAAACTGTAAGCAAGTCACTCCAACTCTTTATAAGAGTTGCTGTGCACATGGTGTCTCTTTACAGCATTAAAAACCCTAACAAAGACAGATAAGTTTATCTAATTTAGAAGTGAAATAAGATCAAGTTTACTTTGTGCAAACTTGTTACACTTTCCAATAACTTTAATCATTCAAAAATGGAATTATAACTTTAAAATATCTTACAGGGCTCTTAAAACTTAGTTCACAAGGAAGTCACCAACATCTACACAGGACATTGTAATTACCATGGTGAGGTTACCATAGTAACACAAAAATATCAGATGACTTGTATTAGAGGTTGTCATATTCTCTACTCTATTATGAGTATCGTTCCACTTGTAAACAGGGAAATTTCTTTATAGTTTTCTTTCTTTGGTCTGAGAACATTAATATTTGAAGGCTTTACTTACCTAAGGAGAGACCTTCTTGCTGTAACAACTGCATGAGTATCATGCAGCACCCTCCCATTCGGCTTGATGCACTGGCTGTAGTTGTATTCACCTGTGCCTACAGCTACAACTTCATGATGTCCAGCTAAAAATAGCAGCAAGTTGTTAGTTTTAACCTCTCTCTTTCATTGCTCAAATTCTACCTTTATAATCACTTTTAAAGATTTTATTTTTTATTTATGTGTATGTATGTATCTGTGTTTATGCTATGTATATGCCAGTGCCCCAAGAGGCCAAACGTGTTGGAGCCCTTGGACTTTACAGGTGGTTATAAGTCACCCAAAGTGGGCACTGGGAACCAAACTTGGGTCTTCCGAAGAGCCAGTAGGGCTCTTGACTGCACAGCCATCTCTCCAGTCCCTATCCCCAATTTTCAGTCAGATAAAACTAATAGAAAACGCAGTTCCAACAGTCTTAGAATGTTTTCAGAAATGAAATTTAGATGTAGTTATCTCAATTTAAGTGGCAACTATCTTATGTCACAGTTCATCATCTAAAATTTTAATATAAGCAACATTTTACCAAATAACCTTAACCTTCAATATGTACCACAATTAATCAGACTCCATTTACTATTCTACTTCTGAATACTCTCTATATAATGCCTCTAATTGTTTTCAGTCCACTCAAACTCTATAAACCAAATTAGTTTTTTCTGTTATACTGAAGCTGATTTATTTTAAATAAAGAAGATCCCTATGTATTTCCCTGTTTTTTTCCATCCACATTTTGCTGTGTTCACACTTGAAATTCCATGCTTTGAAAATGTGCAATTCAAATCAGCAGTCTTTTTTCCTCTCACATCCTAATCATGAGTCCTGTCAAGTGTAGTGAGTAGTTCATTGCTTTTCCTTCAAACCAACAAAATTCACCCTATCTTCCTCATTCCACCTTTTACTTCCATGTTGATGATCTCAGATAATTTAGTTCAGCCCTTTGAACAAAGTTCAATTTACATCTGCAACCTGCATGACTTACTAATTCAACAGAAATTAGAAATGTCCTGACATAGACCGGGCCTGAATAGATGCTAGGATTAAACGTTGAAAAAGACATACTTTCACTAAGCATGCAGGAGACAAGGGGGGAAAGATAAACAAATCCCAGATTGTAATATGTTCTTTGAAGGAAACAAATATGGAACTGATGTGAAGAGTAAGAGGTTATTATGCAAGGTTGGTGCTCAATCTTCTTCAAATAAGCTGGAATTGAAGCTGCAACCTAAGTGGGTAAAGAAATCATGCAAGGTATCACCCTGAGGAAACAGAGACAGCCAGCACAGCTGTACTAGGATCCTAGTGTGAGTGTATGCTCAAGTATGTGTGAGGGTGTGCATGCCTGTTCATGTGTTCATGTTCAGAAGCCAGAAGAGGATGTCAGGTCTGCCCCTCCATTACTCTCTGCCTGATCCTCTGAGGCAGGATCTCTTTGTGAACCTGGGGATCACTTCTTGGCTAGGCTGGAAGCCAGCAGCCCCAGCAGTCCTCCTGTTTCTACTCTGCTTGAAGCTAGGGTTGCAGGCATTCAAAGGGAACACTCAGCTTGTTATATGGGTTCAGGGGTTAAAACTCTGGTACTCGTGATTGCAGACCAAGCGCTCTTAACTGCTGAGACATCTCCCCAGGCTATTTCTTTTAAAAAAATTTTCATTACGAAATGTGCACAGAATTGACATCAATGATAGTAATCCCTAAAGTACATGACTGACAAGGGCCTATCTACATGAACAACATACCAAAGCCAGAATATATTCTTTCTCATTTTTTAGCATGATATTTTTCAAACAAAGTTTGTTTTTCTTGTTTTTAATTCTCCTCCTTCAGTCCCCTTCTCTACCGTATAGCTTTCCACCTCAGCAGGCTCCTTTCTACTTTCATGTCACATATATCCTTTTGCCCTTACTCCCTTTCCTTAACACTTACTCTTCTTTCCTCTTGTGGTCTCCTATCTAGTTTCACAATCTATGCCCACTCCCACTTATTTACGCACATGCAAACACTAAAAGTTAAAATCTGCATATGAAAGAGAATGTGATTTTCTTTTTGGGCCTTTGTCAGATCATTTAACTACTTTCCAGATCCATCCATTTTCCTGTTAGTTTCTTACAACTCAACTAAAATAAGGCAAGGAAGGTAATGCAGTCTAGAAACACATGAGTTACTGCAGGAATGTTCACTTAATTTCCCTCAGATTTTACTAGCCCACATACACACTTGTATTTTCTAGAACATTTTAGTTCTCTCTCATATTCTTCATACAACTTCATGTCACCTTCCAGGATTTCTGTGAACATGGAGACACTATTCTACCATGTGAACTTGAAGTGATATTTTTATCCATTCTAGTTCATTATCATTATCTTCATATCATCAATTTAGATATGAATTTTCTTTTTTTGTTCATGTTCTTAGTTCTTACACAGAAATTCCAGTATAACAGCTTCAACTGCAATTATCTAATTCAGGTTTAACTTCCATCATCTTTTCTTTCAAGTGGTTTTCAACCACTACACATGAATTTACTTTAATTAAAGTTTTAATTCACAGTATAAATTAGTAAATTTAGTAAATCACTAAACTCTAAATATTGGGCTAAATTATTTACATTACAGTATTTAATTCAACCAACTCTAAAATGTACACGTTATTATTTCCATTATATCTATTTTTAAAAATGAGAAGAAAATTAAAGCACAGAGATGCTAAGTATGTAACTTGCCCAAAGTAATTTTTGGTTGTAGATCTGTCTGGTGCTATGTTCCCAATAAAAACATACATCAAGTATTCCTGATGTATATATATTTTGCATTATCTATCTTATTAAATCTAATTTTTAGCTGGCTTTTTAGCCATCTCTTAGTCTAATACCAACCATAACTTATCAATCTAAATATATTTTATTTTACTCCTTTACATCTCACAATATTGATAATACGATAAATTCACCTCCTTGTTGTCCAATAAGTATTTTTGCTATTCTTTCCCCTCATAACTCCTCTCTCTAAAAATATTTCCTTTCCTCTACTCAGAGAAACCTCACTAGCATTTAAAGTTTCTGCCTAACTCTTGCCTGTTGCAGAAGATTTTCACTCAGTTCCTTCTCTATCTGAATTCTCATAACTTGTTTTTCGAGATAGGGCCTCACTATGTAATTCCAGGCTGACTCTCAAGTCAGGATCCCCCATCTCAGACTCCCAAACTCTGGGATTACAAGAGTGTCTCAACATATCCAGCTTCTCACACATGTGCATGATTAAAATCAGTTTTTCATGTTTCATCATCTTAGATTTTCAACTTATATATCTATATCCAAAAGATGTATGTATATATAAGATATATATGCTGTATCTAATATATTTATGATCTAGGTAGGAAGAGAAGATATATATATGCTGTATATCATAAAAATTCCTTAAGAATATATCAAATATCAAAAAATGTTTTATCACAGGGCGATGGTGGCACACGCCTTTAATCCCAGCACTTGGGAGGCAGAGGCAGATTCTCTGTGAGTCTGAGGCCAGCCTGGTCTACAGAACGAGATCCAAGACAGGCACCAAAACTACACAGAGAAACCCTGTCTTGAAAATACAAAAAAAAAAAAAAAAAAAAAAAAAAAGGTTCTATCAACATCTCTAATGTAACTTCAGGGATTAGCATGAAAGTAAAACTCTAAACATTAAAAGGTAGGGTAAAGTTAAAATAGAACTGCAACATCAACATGTCCACAGGAACAGACTCTTCTAAATAGCTATATTTTCAATGTCTGCTATACTGAGGCCTAGATTTGGAGATGGCAGAGCTTCTGGTCTCTATTCTGTACCTCTCCACTGGCTCCTGGTTAGTCCATTTAATTTCTACTTTTGAGAGGCTTTGCATCTAATGACTTACCTACCAGAAACGATCACTTCAAATCAATGCATCACTACTGTCTACAGAAGCAGACAGTTAACCCTATTACTGAAGTATAATTCAAACCACTGAGGTTTAATTAATTCTGCAAAGTAACATATACCAAATATACGGACTTACCTCTTTCAATTATAAAAGCAGCCAATGAACTGCTATATTTCAGATATTGCGAGTGGGTAGAAATTAGTTGACTAAATGTTTCTTTAACAAGCTGTGAAATCTTGGCATATTGGACTTGTCTCCCTTCTAGAAAAAAAAAAAAGCAGTACAAATTTGAAGAGAAATTTTTCCAAGAAATGTTTTATTTTTTGCAGTTGCATTAGTTAATTTATAGAGACACATGGACAAATTTCCATTTTTTGTCATGGTTGTATTCAGTTGTAAAAGAATACAAATTAAGCTGGGCAGTGGTGGCGCACACCTTTAATCCCAGTGCTCTGGAGGCAGAGCCAGGCGGATCTCTGTGAGTTTGAGGCCAGCCTAGGCTACAGAGTGAGTTCTAGAAAAGGCGCAAAGCTACACAGAGAAACTCTGTCTCAAATAAATAAATAAATAAACAAATAAATAAATAAATAAACAGAATACAAATTATAGAGCTTTGTGAATAATTTCCTATGAATGATATGTCAGTATCAACCTCACTACCTGAACACTCTGCTTATGTTTGCTGAACTCAGTCTAGACATGACATTCAAACTCATGATAAACAGGGTATTTTTTTTGGCTGTACATTGCTGTCTATGCCACATATTTCAACATTCCACTTAATGACAATAATCCTCCCCAACTTATGACAATCAAAACACATTCATCATAGTCATCATGACACAAATTACTTAGAATCTGCCCCAATGAGAACCACTGCAACCCAGAAAGTATTTGCACTTCTCATATAGTTCCACATTCCAACTAACAAACTTCCTGACCTTGAAAGATGGTTCAAGTAATTCCCAAGAGTAACCAGAATCACTATAGAATAGTGTATATAACCAAGAATATAAATTAGTTACCCAGGAAGCTTGATTTATTTTTAATTTTTTAATATGATGGTGCCTGAAATAGCAAGGCAGAGCCCTGGAGACCTAATATTTTGTTCATTTACAACTGTGCATTGCTAATGAAAGGTCATTGTTCTAGAGGGTAAGCAATGGCAAAAGTCACTTACTTCAGTATTTCTCAAAGTTAGTTGTATAGCACTGCTTTTTGTTTCTTTGTTTTGTTTATAAGACAGTATCTCACTGTATAGGCCAGGCTGGCCTTAAACTCATGATCCTCTCGCCTGGCCTCTGGAGCTTTGGGGTTATATGCATTTGCCAACATGCCTAGACCACTGAAAAAGGTTCTTAATTGATAAGTCTTTTCACCCTAAAGGCTTCTCTGCTGACGCAGCAATCCAAATAAATCAGACCGAATTGGAATAGCCCAGGTTTAATGGGTAAAGCGTTCCCGGGTGATTCCCGGGCCCCTCAGAGAGGAGACCAGGACGACAGACCAGAAGAACCATGATTCTATTTTGGGGGGGGATGCAGCTTCTATACCCTGTGGGAGTGGTCTTGAGCCTCTCTGGGGGAGGAGCTGTGTTTGATGGGCTTGGAAGGGGCAGGTTTGGGGAAAGAGATTGGGAAGGAAGTTGAGGTGGATCTTCCACCAGAACATTCCAGACTCTTTGGGTACAGGGATGCCAGGGTGCCAGGGGTTGAAGTGGAGCTCCCACCCAAACATTGATATTAAATTGGTGGATGTTAATGGTTTATCAGGTGGTTCATAGTTCATTTAATATTTTCAAAGAAAACTGAAATGATTTTGCATTTGTGCGATGCATGTATATGAAATGTATGACTATTTAAATTTTTTTTTTTTTTTTTTTTGGTTTTTCGAGACAGGGTTTCTCTGTGTAGCTTTGCGCCTTTCCTGGAGCTCACTTGGTAGCCCAGACTGGCCTCGAACTCACAGAGATCCGCCTGCCTCTGCCTCCCGAGTGCTGGGATTAAAGGCGTGCGCCACCACCGCCCGGCCTATTTAAATTTTTTAATAAATTCTTTTAATCATAATTTTCTAAAAGGCACACAAATGTATTAGCAGTCTCAGTGCCTTGCTAAGTGGATATAACTTATTTTAAGTCCATTTATCTGTTCTTATTTTCATTGAACTTGCCTTTTTATTTGTTAATATTATTAACACTATTCTTGAAACAAACCAGGTGAGTCATATTACAAAAAAGATAAAGAGTAAAAGGACAGTCATAAAATTATAAAATTAAACTTTGAGTTAAAGCTAAGTGAACTGTTAGTGGTTCTGTTTATCACCCAGAATTCATGGTACAGGAAAAGAAGCTTCCATTAAAATGTTTTTAATTATTCTTTTTTTATGGAAGAAAGATATAGATTCATAAGTTCCCCTCTCCAGATGCAGAACCACTACCACCAATTCTCTACATGTATTTTGAAACACAATCTATAAATATCAACATACTTCATTGAAAAAATAAAACCAAGACCACACTAAAGCCTACTCTTTGTATTTACTTAATCATGAACAATGAAGGTGGCTGTTAATGTTTTTTTATTCTCTTTAATCGTTCTAAGAATGAATGTACTATATGGTTTGCATTATTTTGTATCTTATTTTATGATATAGAAAGTACACTGCAATTAGGGCCAACAGAATACAAATTATGGATATGGTAAGAAAATGTTTTGCTGCATATTAAAAACATCACAAAGAACATTTGAGACTCATCACTGTGCCAATATATGAGGAGGATATAGCTCAGTAGTAAAGTGCTTCAAATGTACTCCTGGGTTCAATCCTGAACACCATAAAAAACAAAACAATATGCTAAAATAGCTCTTCTCTTAATTTAAAGATGTATTTTTATTTATATGTGTGCATTCTGTTTTTCTGTGTGAATGCGCACGTGTGTGAGGGGGGGCTCATGGAGACCAAAAGAGGATGTGAGATCCCCTGGAGCTTGGAATTACAGGCAGTTGTAAGCCACCCAACGTGGGTGGCTCTGGGAAACATACTCCATTTCAGTCCTCTGCAAAAGCAGAACACGCTTTAACTGTTGAGCCATCTCCAGCCCCCTTGGTCTTAATATTGAAAGAAATAATATTCTGAATATAATCAAATCAAATAATTACTAAATATTCCTCTCAGCAAATGAGTAAAAAAAAAATGAGCAAGCACAATACTGTTTTCCCTGTACATGTGTGCTAGCTATTGAGGGAATAAAACAGCATCACAAGGTATTAGGAATAATGAGATGAAACCGTGACACACACAAAATCTGTTCACAATATCCTTTAAAGATATTTTATCACGTGTATATGTGTGTGTGTGTGTGTGTGGTGTTGTAAATGTGAGTGCAGGTACCTGTGGGAAGCAGAGGTGTTGAATCCTCTTAGAGCTAGAATTACAGGCAGTTGTGAGTGGCCTGCTATGAGTGCTGGCAACTGAATTTGGGTCCTCTACAGGAGTAGTAGGAGATCTTAACTACTGAGCCATCTCTCCAGCCTTCATATGCTACTTCTTTGACTACAAGTTGCTAACTTCAAGAGATACCCATTATCATGATAACCTGAATCTATTTTCAGAGACAGTATACGACTGAAATACAGTCTATTAGAAATGTACTTTGAAGCAGACAGACCTTGATAACTGGCCCAAAAATGAAATGTTGTCAATTTTTTGTGTGTCTCAAATCTTTATTTTTTTTCTTCAAAAGCTTTAACATTCAATTCCTATTTTAACCCCATATATTTGTTTACTCACCCTTTTCTGACATTTGGCTCCAAAACTTAATTTCCAAAACTGGACTCTACTTTTGCATTATTAACTGTATCCTTTCTGACTCACATACTATGACAGGTTCTCCTAGGGTAATATGATTTAGATCCTTTATCAATTCTTTGAAATCTACCCCCTTGATCATTAAAGACATTCAGAGGCTAATAGGAATGGCAAGACCTTTTCTACCATAAGCAACCACTCTTGCAGACTGAGCCATCAGGGATGTTCATGAACTCTTACACCTCTGAGGTCAAGTGACCACACCTATCTCTTAGTGGATTTTGTCTCTTGAATGTGCTTATTTCCATTGTCTGTCCATGCAAGCACACAAATAATTGAGACCTTTTTTCTTTGTCTTAGAAAGAGGACTAGAACAGCAAGGCTGACTAGAACCAAAGTTCTCAAACCCTAACCTCCAGGTCTAGAAAAATGAAATGAAAACTCTTTTCAACTTACAAATGCCTTCCTTAAAGTCTGAAGTGTCTCTCAAATATCATCAGTATAGGAATTAAGAAGAATTTCCTGCCTTCCAGGAGACAATAGGCCACCAGTCAAGGATACAATTGCTTTACAATACTGAATATGACAATCATGATAAAACCATGCAAGTTCTGATTTAACAAACACTTTCTATACGCCAGAAACTATGTATTTTGTGCCTATCAACTCAATCCTCACAATAATTAGGTGAGGTAATCGCCATAATGGCAATTTTAAAAGTGAAGAAATTAAAGTACAATGAGAATTAATTAGTTCTTGGTCACATAAACAGCAATTTCAACTGAAGTTTTATACACACAAATATATACATATATAAATATGTACATTTACCTATACATTTATTCTCATCTATACATATATAAAATGTATATATATATATATTTTGTTTGTTTGTTTGTTTTTTTGTTTTTTCGAGACAGGGTTTCTCTGTGTAGCTTTGTGCCTTTCCTGAAACTCACTTGGTAGCCCAAGCTGGCCTCGAACTCACAGAGATCCGCCTGGCTCTGCCTCCCGAGTGCTGGGATTAAAGACGTGCGCCACCACCGCCCGGCTAAAAATGTATATTTTTATATGCATATATATGAGTTTTAAAGATTTTATGTGTTTTGTCATCATGTATATGTGTGTACCATGTACATGCTTTATTAACTTACCTCTTTATTAAAAGGATCCTGCCCACCAGTATTTCATGTGGTTCTGACAACTGAGACAAAGTTCTCATACCATCTAGGCAAGCACTCTACCACCAAGCTATGTCCAAGACCCCTTTCCCAATTTCAGAGAAGCCTCACTACATTGACAGGCTGCTTGGTGGACTGGCAAGCCTTGAACTTGCTATCCTCCTGCCTCAGCCCCCAGAACAGCTAGGATTTATATATGGCTGTACCATTGGAACTAGCTAAAATCCCTTTTTAAATCTTTCCTTTCCAACCTCATTTCTCTCACTACAAGCAATTTTTTAAGGAACATTTCCCCTTTAATAGAAGCATGAAAGGTCTGAATAAAATGTTAAGGTACATTTTCATATCTGTGCACTTTAATTTTTCATTGGGTTAATATTCTAAAAAGATCATGTCTTACCATATTGTACTTTTGAAACATATGCTGCTTCGGGTGTAACAACGGGTTCTGCAGGGATAGGAGGAGGTCCTGTAAATAAAACGAAGACATAAAAAGACAATGAAGTGGCAACCTTACAAAGAACTGAGAGCCAGCACTTTACTGTTCTGCAGTAATAGTAATCCAAAGATGCACTCCAAAAAATAACAACCCAAGAACGATACATAATGGTTCTATTTTCTTTACACTTCTGTCAACTCTGTCATTATCAAATACTCACTGGCTCAGTTGGTCTTCCTATTCTGACATCAGCTGTGCAAACTAATTTCTGAGTTTCCTGATCTTAACAGCACAGCCTAGCTTCCTTTGTAAAAGCTGCACCATTCTGAAACTCTTCTTACTTCAGATACATGGGAACAATCTGTTTACAATAGTACTTTGTAAAACATTTAAAAAATGTTTTATGAAAATGAGTAAAATTATTTTAAATGCTCTTATTAGGCTTTTAATAGGACAGTGCTACAAATTTTCTAATATTAGTCCTATTCTTTGCAAATGTTTTCCAGATCAGCACTAAAAGCCACAGAGCACATGAAAAACAAGATAATGACACTGGGACAGAGGGACACATGAGGAAAAAGATCAGGAAGATTTAAATGAAGAGGCTCTTGAAGCTAAGGTTTTTTAACTTAGTTAAAAGAAAACAAGATGAAAAACCAGTTAAAGATACAGAGACAAGTAAAGACAGAGTGGTGATGTTATCTGACATCTCACACTAGAGAAAATGCTAACTGGAGTTAGACACATAGTCCTGGACTTGAGAAAAGCAAGCTGAAAACTCAGAAAGAAGGATTTAAAATCCATTTACTCAAGAGAATATGGCTTAAGCAGAAAGAAAACTAGAGATATTAAAATCTGCTTATTATGAACAAATAATCTCAGTAACTAAAACAAAACTGTACAAGGAAAACTTGATTGTAAAATACCAGGTACAAATAGCCAAACAAAGTTGAAAATGAATAAAAATAGAGAATTCACATACACAGATTTAGAAACTTATTCCAAAGCTGTGTAATCAAAACAATATGACAGTAATCAAAACAGTATATTACTGGCATAAGGACATATACACAGACCAGAGAGCCCAGAAAGATATAATCTAGTTGTTTTTAACAGAAGTGCCAGGGGCATTTTTTTTTTTTGATAAATGCTCCCATGAAAACTAATATTCACAAGCCATAGAATAAAGTTGTACACTGGCATCTTATACAAAAATAAAAATTTATCAAAAATTTGTAAATGTAATAGCTAAAACTATAAAGCTCTAAAAAGAAACCACAGGGAGAAACTTCATGACATTGGATTTGGCAATAATTTCTTGGGTATGACACCAAAGATTACGGACAACAAAAGAAAACTGGATTTGTCAAAAAATAAAACATTTTATATATCAAAGGATACTACCAATAAAGTTAAAAGGTAACCCACAGGATAGAATGTTTTTATTTGTACATAAAGTATCTTATAAATACCCAGAATATACAAAGTTTTAAAAGTCACTAACAATAGAATTAGTTTAAAATGGAAGAAATGACTTTAACAGGATTTGTCTCTCCTCCTTAAAAAGATAATGTCCAATAAACACATCATCATCATCATCATCATCATCATCATCATCATCAATAGGGAAATTTAAGTCAAAACCACAAAAGATACTGCTTTACATCCTTTAGTATGACTACTGGCAAAACATGATTATATCTTTTTGTAATGAAAATGCAAGATCATTGTAACTATGAAACATTTCAGCAAACAGCAACTGAGAGAAATTATTCAAAATCTAATTTTTTAGTTGTTAAGTAATCCTTTATTAAGTCTTTCAGATGACTCCTTCTGGAAAATGACACATTCAAACACACTGTAGTCAGTTCAATTTACCTGCTGGTTCTATAACTCTTGGCTCAGCCTCATCCAGTTGTAGAAGCTCATCAAGAGCTAATTTTGCTGCATTGGATCTAGATTCCTTTTTATTTTGTCCCAGTCCAGTCTTGTACTGAATACCATCCACCACAGCACAAAAAGCAAAATATGGTCCCATAACATTACCTTGAAAAAGAGCCAAGAATGAATGCTACAATAATTCATAGAATATTCTTGCAAGTAATACCTGAATATTAGGAAAATAGTCCAGTATAAAATTCTAGAAAACTATTTAGTATTAAATGATCACATTTTAGTATAAACTCAACTTTGTGTAGACCAATTAGGGATTAAAATTATAGTTCTATCAGCCCCTAAACTTATTCTGTGGGTTCAAGAAGCTATATTGGCTGCAGATATAATGCAAGCAATAAAGACAGCTTCAGAATACAGTATAATGTATAGCAATGGTTAGCACTCAAATATTTACTAAACTACTTGAGAGGTAATAAAATATTTGAAGACTTCTAGAAGTATTCATATTTAAAACTTCAATACAAATAAAATTAAATTTCTCTCATCTTTGGATGGCCCTATTAACTTTATAAGCTCCAAATTATAAGGGATACTTTTGGAGAAACTTTGTATATCCATTAAAGCATCATAGTAAGCAACTGAATCCATTACCACTCAGGAAAGGGAGGGTCAGAGAACATACAGAAAGAAATAAAACAAGAAAGAGAAAAGGCATCTTCATGAATTAAACTGAATGCCTATTCTTCTACAAATTCTCCAACAGGATTACCTTTACACTATTACCTTTACTTGGATTTTGTATTTGCCTCATGAAAAATGAAATTTAATCATCTTCTAAATTTACAGGTAGAACATTTTAATGTTAGGAATCCATACTAAATTTCTAAATCACTACTTTTTGGCTAGGGACTGTCTTATTTTCTCACAACCATGCTATATTAATTGGTTTTTAAAAGATACACCCAATATTTTACTAGGAACTTAAATCTATATCTGGCTAACCTTGCTTTTTCTCCCTTACCTAAACATCTCTATTTTCCATTTTTCCATGTTTACCTGTATTTTTTATCTAAACTACCAAACCAGAGAACATTCTACATTCTTAACAAGTGGCTCAGATGATTCTTAGGTATACTGCATATTAAATTTGTTAGAAGTGTTCTGTATTAGAATGCTGAGCTTTGAACCTCACGCTGTTTACAACACAGGTTCACAAACGTACTGAATCATACTTATAACAAAACGAACACCACTGGCAATCTTCAGACCAGTGAAGCATTTACACTGGGCATTTTTAAAAATCTTTTTCTAATAGCTTACATTTTCTAAGGCTTATCTATTTGAGAATAGTGTAGGAAAGCTAAGAAGTTCAACAAAGATTGAGACCACAGTTTACTTTATACTACAGTGCACATTTTTGTCATGTTAAGTTTACTGGTATTTCACCCAAAGAAACTTCTTAAAAATCTTCAGTAAAATTTCCAGAGCTTTAAATTATGTTGCAAATCTTTGCGATACATATAGGAATATACAGGCAAAGTTGCAAAATAAGAAACAAAACTCTATGCATGCACACAAATATTTTAAAGCTATGTTTTTACTATCACATTTTTGGTCAATGCTTCTTTTTTTCTTTTTAAAGACAGGGTCTCTCTATGTAGCCCTGGCTGTCCTGAACTCACTCTGTAGACCAGGCTGGCCTAGAACTCACAGAGATCCACCTGCCTCTGCCTCCTGAATGCTAGGATTAAAGGTGTGTACCACTGTGCAGCTAGTCAATGCTTCTTAAAAGTACCTAATCTCTTATTTTCCCAAGTTCCTAAAGTTCTTACTTAGTGTCCACAACATGAAGAGATTAGAAGCCTCTTTCTGGTCTTAACTGATTACACTCCTGAATCCATCCACAGGTACAACATGGTAAAAGACTCTTCCAGGTTTAAGGGAGAGTGGAAGAAATGACAGACAAGTCTGCACATACAGCATCAACCACAGAAGCGCTCTTTTCAGATCAAATCCTTGAATTTCAGGGGCCAAATTTGACCATATTGTTTTCTAGGCATCACAGTCACAGAATGTTTCTTACACTTCAAGACAGATCCCTAACATTACCAGAAATGTGTCTTTATTGTACAAGTATTTGCATCATAAAACACTCATTAGCCCTAATAATGCATATTGTGACTGTAGAACCACTTATATGCCCTACTTCTATCGGGAAAAAATGCTAGCACTGGGATAATTAGACATAACTTCAAACTTGCCTGTTGTTACAGTCTCCTTAAGGTCAAGCTGAACACGCTGCATTTGTGCATATTGGTGCAAGGCTGACACAGGATTTATCTCTCCACGTTTGTATTTCATTATAAATTCTTTAGGTATTTTTTTTGGAGGAAGGACAGGATTTGAAATAGATGAAAGACCTTTGGAAAGCAATGGCTCTGGAAAATTACCTAAGAACAAATGTTTATACTGGTCAATTTGGTTTAAAGAAAATGAACAAAAGTACTAAATCCTTCTTAATTAAGCATATCTTTCCCCCAAGTTCCTACTAGACGGTCTGGGCACACATATAAGCACAACCTGCTATTGTAAATGTCATTTGGCACCCTGAGGACACATTGTACTGAAATATTAATGATATTAATGCTAGAAAAAATATTGGAACTTCAGTGATGTTTTCAGAGAAGTTATTTTCACAGATGTGCTCACTAAGGCTTAGAATGGAAACGACACAGATCTGGTTTAGTTGGGACTACAATCTAGTTTGTGCTCTAATCTACTGCTATAATGCCTATCCCACTGACCTAAGGTTTACAGTATGTTTGCCTCTACTTTATATTATACTAAGTGGTCTATAGAATACAAAGTACTTATTAGCCTAGTTCTTTCCCTGACACCTCATGGGCGGGTGTGCGTGTGCATGTGTTACTCTAAGTAATTTAACAGTGAAGGTGGAAACTAAGATATGCAAGGTTAAAGAGTTCTACAGGCCACCTACTGTATTGTAAGTCACAGTTACCAACTCCAAATGCGACAGGGCCACGGAGATGACAGACAGACAGACACACACCCCAAAACAAACAAACAAACAAACAAACAAACACTACACTTATTGGCGTTCCCAGGGTCTTAATGTACCAAGGCGATTCTACAAATAAAAAGGAAGTTGTACCTGTCACTTGTGTAACCTTGGATGCCATATTCGACAGGCTGCAACTTTCGGAGGAATAACCGGTGGGCAGAGTGACCGTCTGAGCTGATGACTGAACTGGCAAGTTCTTTTTCAGCATCTGAGCAAAGCTGGGGACCCTGGAACTCTGAAACCAGTCATTGTTTCCAGAAGTTTTCTCACCTGTTTAGGATGAAATTGGCAGAAAATAAAAAATCCCAAGGAAGTAAGCTCCCGGAAGGAGGAAGAGAAACCCACGAAAACTTTTAAATCCACAGATTTTTTTCCCCACACACACACAGGCTCCCATGGCTACTGCCAAATCCCTCTTTAACTGACCTCAAAACTGAGTTGTGTTTTAATAGACAATGAAGTCTTCAGAATTCCTCCCCCAAGCTCAACTACAAAAGGGAATGGGGGGACCACGGGGTGGGTGTGAAAGGAAGGACCAGGAGTCTCCTCGGGACTGAGGGGCCTCGTCAGCAAGGTCTAGAGAGGTGGGAACAGGAGAGGACAGAACGAACGGCGGCCCCCGCCAGCGCACCCCCGAGGCTGTCCTTCGCGCCCTCCCCGCCCAGGCTCGCAGGCAGGTGAGCGGCCAGAGGCAGGCCGAGCCGAGGGCCCGGGACCGGGGCTCGTCGGCTGCCGCCCGCGGTCGCCATCGCTGAGCTGCCACCGTCGACCTCTCGCCTCAGGCCTCTGCCGGGCACGCGGCCAGTCGCGTCTTTCAAAAGGCCCCTCGTGCTGACCCTGAGGAGTGGGGCCTGCGCCCCCGCGGCGCCCGTCGTCCAATCAGCAAGGACCCCCGCTCTCGGCCCCGCCCCGACGCGCCTGGCGCACGCCGGCTGCGTAGCCTGGTCCGGGTCAGGGCGAATGCTGCACAGGTTCCAGGCCTGCCTCTGTCCTGGCCATGGGCACGTCCGCAGCTGTCTACCCCTGTGGAAGACCACGTCCCAAGGTTCAACCTCTTCTCCTACCCTGCCCCCCTCACCTGCTCATGGGGCTGCTTGTCCTCCCCCCAGTTGTCTACCCTTAGCATGACCCCAGTCCTCACAGTGCATGGCATGGCTGCTTATCCCGGCCTCACTGAGGGTGACCCCAGCCCTCACAGAGCACCATGTCACATCAGTTGTCTACACCTAGTGTGCCAGCCCTCACAAAACACCAGATGGCTGTCTAACCCTGCCTAAGTGTCTGTACCTAGGAGGACTTCCCCAGGGTCCTTCCAGGCAGCCAGGGATACCTGAGACTTGTTTCAAAGACACTTTATCTCTAGGTAGGAACTGAGAAGGGCCCAGGGGCTAGACCTTTGACAAGCAGAAGCTCCATTAGGGTGGCCCCAAAGAACCATAAGGAAGTCAGATGTGAGGCTGGAAGCAAATGGCCCTAATATGTGGGTGACTGATTCCAACCCCCTTCCCCCAAAATACACACATTTTTTAGTCTTTTTTTTTCCTCATAAAAGTCGAAAGGAAACCTAACCAAGGTGTTAGCTGATAAGTAATTGAAAATATTTTAAACAGTAAATTACCAAGTGTTGGCATGCAATCAAGAAGGAATTCCAAGTATTGAGTTTTGTTAGCACAAAACTTACATTTTGATGCATCTACTCTTTTGTATGTATGGGCAATTTTCTCAAGAATTAGAGCTATTTTTAAAATTAAGGGAAGAGAAAAGGACAATAGGATTGATGGCCATTTACCTAGTGTAGCAAGAAATAATATTCATCCACAAGTATGTAATGAAATCAAAGACAATCCCATTCTTGTAAGTAACATTTGCAATAAGTATTTTTCTTTAGTTATTATCAAGATGTCTTGATTAGTTTGCTTGAGCAAAAGCCCATTAATAACTAATAATCCAGAAATTTTTGTTGATAAGAATAAAGATGAGAGTAAAATGTTTAATAACAAAATCCAGTTATATTAAGGTCAAATAGTCAAGGTAGATATCGAACAGAAGTTGAACGAACAAAAGAAATATATATGTTTTATATATATATATATATATATATATATATATATATATATATATATATATATATATAGAGAGAGAGAGAGAGAGAGAGAGAGACAGTCTCTCTCGGTGGGTAAAGGCACCTGCTGCAAAGCATAACTTAAGTTTGATCCTTAGAAGGAGAGAATTGACTCCTATAGATTCTCCTCTAACCTTCACACTCACACGTGTACACACACACACACACACACACACACACACACACACTAAGTGAAATTTTAAAATACACAATTTGCAGAAAAATTATGACAGTAGAGCCCCTCTGTTTCCTTTGTGTTACCTTGTATAACCATGGCAAATTTATCAAAACTAAGAAATTAACACTGATACGAAACATTCATTTGGATTTTAGAGTTTCCCTACTAATGTCCAGTTTTTCTCTCAGGATTCAGGTTGCCACATACATTTAGAAATTGTTTCTTTTGTTTCCTGTGGTCTATGCTAATTTTTTAGTCTTGTTTCTCATGCTTAGATATGTTTGAAGAGTACAGGTCAGGTATTTTATTGAATAGCCCTCTCGAGCCGGAGTAGGTATCTGAGAGACAAGAAAAAGAGGTAGCCTGTGAGACATATTTACTGAGACTTACTAACTGGAAGTCTAACTAGGTAGACAAAGTTACTAGCAGAGTCAAATGCCCAGTGGTTGCAGGACTGGACAGGTAGCGTGTCTCTCACGGCCTTGAATGAGGAAGCCTAGGTTAACATGGGTGGAATCCTTTCCTCATTGCTTTGCTCTGATGGCTAAGGCAGCAGTATTTCTCTTTCCTAGTGGTTCTCCTTAAGAGGCTAGTTGGCTGTAACTCCCATTATGAAAGGCAGGAGTCCTCAAATAACCCTTCCAAACATGTCGATTCAGCCAGCATTTATTGTTCCTTGTCTTGGAGACAGTAAAGGCATTCCAGGAACATGGTGATAAAAGTCCTCCCCATTTCTATGATCATACACCCTCAACTTTTGTTGGTCTGATGCTTTTTCATAATTATATATGGTTATAGAAATTATGGAGAGGTGAAGGAGAAAGTGGAAGTAAACTAATATCATAAAGGGTTTCCCACTAAGTTTGCTTAGAAAATATTAAGTTACAAGAAGAAGTTAGTTGAAGAAGCATTGTCTTAACCTTGACTCCAGATAAATAGCATGCTAACCTAGACCCCCTAGAAAACGATAGGAAGATAAGAAGAGTGCAGCTGAACTTCAAACAACACTAGGATTTAGATGTGCTGAGGATGTTTCAGGTCAAGATTTGTTCCCCAAGACAGAGTTTATCAAGCACTATTCACATATCAAAACTAATATACCTCTGCCTGGCTAACAGCTGATCATAAAACAGGGAAGAGCATAGTTCTGCCAGGCAGCAGTGACCCTGGTTAACAGCTGCCCCAAAGAACAGCTGTGGCTTATTTCACATAACTGTAACAATATCTTACTTTGTACATCTCTCACATGTCCAAAGTCTTGCAGTTTTCTGTCTCTGTAAGGCAGGTCTAACTAACCAAAGTGAAACTTGGGGCCGTGAATCTAAAGGCAACTTACCTATATAAGCCATAAAAGATTTCTTTTCAGGGCCAGTTCCCCTTTGTGCATTAGTCAGAATTAGTCCTGGGCTATTAATAAAAAACTCAGTGACAGCTATTGGTATAAATTCTGAAAGATCAGAAAGACAGAACAAGCCACAGCTAACCTCACCTTGCCAACTTCTTAGCCGATCCTGTTTCCTCAAACTGGAAGCCTCCAAGTCCTCATCAGAATGGATCTCAGCTGAACTGCTGCTAAAAGCCTAAAAGCTTAAAAGCCTCTAGTTCCTGGTCCTCATGGCTTATATACCTTTCTGCTTCCTGCCATCAGCTCCTGGGATTAAAGGCATGTGTCTTTCCCAAGCAAGACATGAGATCTCAAGTGCTGGGATTAAAGGTGTGTGCCACCACACCTAGCTCTGTTCTCAGTGTGGCCTTGAACTCACAGAGATCCATCTGGATCTCTGCCTCCTGAATGCTAGAATTAAAAGCTTGTGTTACTACTGCCTAACCTCTATGTTTAATAGAGTGGCTGTTCTGTTTTCTGACCCCCAGATAAGTTATTGGGGTGAACAATATATCAACCACACTACTTCTGTCAATCACTCATCCGTTTTTTGTTTGTTTGTTTGTTTGTTTCTGTTTCTATACTACTTTTTCCATAATGTCTTGTCATTCTTAGTAACATTTGGGCTCTGGCATCTTTTTAATTTAGGTAAATTAAGATTCATGCATGTGGGCTGGAGAGATGGCTCAGCAGTTAAGAACACTGGCTGTTCTTCCAGAGGATTTGGGTGTTGTTTGTTTTTACTCTTTTTTCTTTGTGGAACCACCACCCAGCTCCCAAGTAAATCACATGGAGTCTTATTATTTCTTATATATGTCCAGCCTTAGTTTGGCTTGTTTTTAGCCAGCTTTCCTTAACTTAAGTTATCCCATCTACCTTTTGCCTCTGGGTTTTTATCTTTCTCTTACTTCTGTGATCTTACTTTCACTCTTACTCTGTGGCTGGCTGGGTGGCTGGGTGGCTGGGTGGCTGGGTGGCTGGCCCCTGAAGTCCTCCTGTCCTTCTCTGGCTCCTTCTTCTGGCTTCTCCCAGCTTTTTCCTTCTATTTATACTCTCTGCCTCAGCTTTACCTATCCTTTCCTCTGCCTATTGGCCATTTAGCTCTTTATTAAACCATCAGGTGTTTTAGACAGGCAAAGTAGCAAAGTAACACAACTTCATAGGGTTAAACAAATGAAACATAAAAGAATGCAGCACATCTTTGCATCATTAACACAAATGTTCCACAGCATAAACAAATGCACCACATCTTCAAATTATATTCTACAATGTTTGGTTTCAATTCCCAGCACCCACATGGCTGCTTACAACTGCCTGTAACTCGAGTTCAAGGACTTCTGACACTCTCATACAGACATACATGCAAGCGAAACACCAATGAACATAAAATAAAAATAATTTTTAAAAAGTTTCGCCATGTTATTGTGTAGGGTTGATAACTTTTGTAATTGCAGAGTTGCAATCATTGGCAGTATATTGTGCTACTGCTTACATGTTCACTTGTTGAAGGCTATCTTGGTTGTTTGCATTTGGGCAGTTATGAACATGTCATTGTAAAGAAATTTATATATGAATTTTCACTAATTAGGTAAGTACCTAGGAGTGTTGCTGGGGAAATTGGTAAATGTATATTTAACTTTATATGAAACCACCAAACTTCCAAAAATGATATAATTTTTGCATTATTAAAAATAATCAGTGGTAAATTCTATTTTACATTATAATAGGTATTTAACTGTGGTTTAAATATGCATTTGTCTAATGACCAGAAACCTTTCGTCAAGACAGTTGTGTAAAATCTTGATGACACGTGGCTTTAAAGCCCATGCTTGGGAGCTGAGACAGTAGCACCACCAGAGTATAATTGTTTGAGGATATTCCTAACAACATAGTGAGATTGTAGCCTGGCAGTGGTCTTTTGGAAGGAGTGAGGTAAGCCCTAATGGTGTGAAACAAACAAACAAACAAACAAACCAACAAACAAACAAACTGTGGAAATGTAATTTCTAGAAAATTCCTAGATGATAAAATATATTCTATATTACCAAACATTTTAAACTTATATGTTATTGCCATGCTGCTTCGCAAGAATAGAAAGAAAATGAAGGGGTATGGGAAGGAAAGGAAAAGAGATCTCTCTTGCCGGGTGGTGGTGGTGGTGGTGGTGGCGGCGGCGGCGGCGGCGGCGGCGGCGGCGGCGGCGGCGGCGGCGGCGGCGGCGGTGGCGGCGGCGGCGGCGGCGGCGCACGCCTTTAATCCCAGCACTTGGGAGGCAGAGGCAGGCGGATCTCTGTGAGTTCAAGGCCAGCCTGGTCTATAGAGTGAGCTCCAGGACAGGCACCAAAACGACACAGAGAAACCCTGTCTCAAAAAAAAAAAAAAAAAAGATCTCTCTCATCCAGGAGTCTATTTTGCTTTTCCTGTTGTCAAGAAACTTTGGACACCTTTCATAAAGCCAAAATAACCACAGAGAAGATATCTCAAAATGTTAACAAAAATAATGATGTTTATGTAGGTCCAAAAATGGTTTATAACCATGAATTTTAACACGTTTTTAAGGGATAAATTATGTTTTAAGTTTAAATTGTGTGCTTAAGAGATTTATAAAACAGAAATGCCTCTAACCTGTTAGCCCCCACGGTTAGCCAAAGGACAGATCACTTCCGGAATGCTGGGGGCTGTTGGCGCGTACGATAACAAGGCCAGTGTTTCCACTTCTGTAACAAGGCTGGTTGCCCCAGTTTCACAGGCTATGCTTGATCACGTGTAAGTGGGAAGTACTTAGGCAAGAAATATGTCAGGATGTATGCTTGCCCATGATCGGATGAAGGCAGGAAGTACTTAGCCTTGCGGGTTTTGACATTATAAGCCTCTGACTAGTGTAATTTCCCCACCATACTCTGGGAATCTAAGGTATGGACCTGGCCAGTGTCCATCATCCTGGCCAGTATTTAATAACACTTGCTTCAAATTTGGCTCAAAAATTGTGGTAGTGCTCTTACTTTCCCACAATGGGATTAACAGTTTCTCTCATTCCCAAGTCTAAACCATATCTCTCATAAATCCAACTTACAACTTTTGTTTTAAATGAAAGGAAATTCTTTAATTTTTAAAACATAAATTTTACTCTTGAGCAATGCAACTTAAAAATAATTCATAGGATTCTTTTTTTTAATTGTTTAAAATTCATTTTAAATGTCAATCACAGAACCTCCTCTTATCCCTTCTCCTGCTCTCCCACCTTCCCCCCAATCTCTCATCCCCTCCTCCAACAGGGTGAGTTCTCCCATTGGGGGACAGCTAAGCCTGGTATACTCAGCTGGAGCAGGACCAAGCCTCTCCTCACTGCATCAAGGGTAAGCAAGGTGTCCGACCATCGGTAATGGCAACCAGGGATAGACCCTGATCACACTGCCAGGGGCCCCTCAAACAGACCCAGCCACATCACTGTTTCCTGTATGAAGAGGATCCAGTCCCCATGCACGTTCCACAGCTTTTGGTCCAAAGTTCGTTAGTTCCTTTGAGCTTGGTTCAGTTGTCTCTGCATGTTTCCCCATCATGATCTTGACTCCCCTTGCTCATATAATCCCTCTTCCCTCTTCAGCTGGACTCCTGGAGTTTGGCCTGGTTTTTGGTTGTGGATCTCTGTATCTGCTTCCATCTGTTACTGGATGAAGGCTCTATGATGACAGTTAGGGTATTCACTAATCTAATTACTGGGGTAGGCCAGTTTAGACACCCTCTCCACTATTGTCAGTAGTCTAATCTGGGGTCATTCTTGTGGATTCCTGGGAATTTCCCCAGCACCCGGTTTCTCCCTTACCCTGTCTCCCTCTATCAAGTTATCTCTTTCATTGCTCTCTCCCACTCTGTCCCTCTCCCAGCTCAACCATCCTGTTTTCTCATGTTCTCATCCCCCATGCTCTCCCCTCTATTGCTCCTCCTTATCCCCAGTTTACTCATGGGTATCTCCTCATTTTCCCCTTCCCAAGGTGATCCTTCTTGTTTCCTATCTTCTCTGGAGCTGTGAGTTGTAGTCTGATTATCCTTTGCTTTACCTCGAGTATCCACTTATGAGTGAGTACATACCATATTTGTCTTTCTGAGTCTGGGTTACTTCACTTAGGATGATATTTTCTAGTTCCATTCATTTGCCTGCAAATTTCATTTAAAATCTATTTTCTCTATTGTATCTTCAATGCCAGAGATCCTCTCTTCCATCTCTTGCATCTGTTGGTTATGCTTGCATCTGTAGTTCCTCTTCATTTACTCAGATTTTCCATTTCCAGCATTCCCTCAGTTTGTGTCTCCTTTATTGTATTTCAATTTTCAAGTCTTGAACTGTTTCCTTCACTTGTTTGTTTTTTCTTTTTTCTTTTCTTTTGTTTTGGCTTTCTTTAAGGGATTTATTGATTTCTTCTGTTTTTTTTTTTCTTTTTTCTCAATTTCTTTAATGGAATTTTTCATTTTCTCTTTAAAGGCCTCTATCATCTTCTTAAAGTCATTTTTAAGGCCATCTTCTTTTGCTTCTACATTGGGATGTTCAGGTCTTGGTGATGTAGAACCACTAGGTTCTGGTGGTACCATATTGCTCTTTATGTTGTTGAATGTATTCTTGCACTTGCACCTACCCATCTCTTCCTCCAAATTGGTGCAAATAGTGTCTGTGTCTCAAGGAGCCACTCTTGGTCTCGTTGGAGCTGGCAGAGTCTTGTCTCAAGGAGCAGCTGCAGTTTTGGAGGATGAATGGGTTTAGGGGGTGGGATGGGGTTTGTAGGTTACAGGGTCCAGTGGTGGGGGGTAGTCAGGCCTGCCTGCAGGAGTCCAGCCTGCTGGATTGCAACTGGGGCTGCAATGGGTGGGATGTCTTGGGCCTAAAGCCTAGAGGCTGGGTTGATCGGCTAGGAGAACAAAGACTCACCTCTTGATCCATTGGATCTGGCTGTCTGTGTCTCAGGGAGCAACTGCAGTCTCAGAGGATGGGCCCAGGATTCTCATATAACCATTGTAAAGATATTTAATCATAATATTTTTTTGAGAATCCTATATCAACAGCTAGGTATATCCCATGCTTTCTTTGAGTTTCTATTAATCTCTGTGCTTAAAGTCTATACTAAAAATGCATTTTAATAAACTCACAACTCTTGTAATGGCTTGTCCAGAGTCACCCCCTAACATCTTTAAATTTTATGTTATGGGCATATGGCAGCCAGCATCCATGATCAAATAGGATCAAGCCAATACAAAAATCTGCCTTTACCTGTGTCTAATGTAAGATTTTTCCTGCTAGACTTGGGGTTGGGGGAGACTGTTTTAGAGCCTATACCCACAATCAGCATGTGTAAACAACCTGAAAAACTTAGTGAGTGCCCTCAATCCTACAAAAAAATATATATTTTGATATTTCCCACTGGAGGTCACTTTTTTCGTCTTGCAGTTTATGCTTAGTCCAGGCTCAAATGCAGAAAAATATCAGGTCAAAGTATGGGGCAGTTGCTTATCTGTATGATCAAAGATGTTTCTTTTGGTTTCTTCTTTATCTTTTCCTCATGAGCAGGTATGAGAACAAAGGCCCTAACCAATGTGTCCTTCCCACCCTATGATTAATGCTTCTTGTATTTTGTCTGGTTAACTTTAAATAAGTGGTAGAAAAATGTGGAATAAACCTCAGGGACAATCATTAGACCTAGGAATTAGCTGTAGCATGCACCACTTAATTCCAGAATTTCTTTGGTTGACAGAAGAGACCCAAGACTCAAAGGTTTACAGGGAGTCAGGGTAATTTTGAAGATACCTTAGTCACCAGGGACTAAGCTTCCTGACATGTAGGGTGCCTTGATTTGCAGTGATCAAGCTTTATTCTTTTTTCCCCCCATAAAAGGGGTATGATTGCCTCTCTCAGATCTTGTGATTCTTCTTGGCATGATCAGAAGGGGAACCCAAAAATAAGAACTGCCTATTTTGACAAGACATGTTTAAGGCATGAGAAAACAACTTCCCTTCAAGAGACCAGTTGGTACACTGTATAAATTGTCTCAGAAACCAAAAGAATCCATGTTGGAAATATGGTATTGGCTCTTTAGTCTGATACAGGAAATGTAATGACTGTATCACATGACAATAGGGATACCCAGGAAACATAATTGCACCCTACCTTTAAACAAACAACAAAAACAAACACCACAAAAAATGAGCACTGGAGTTAGCTTGCCACAGATATAGCAGGAATTACATATGGAACTGGGAACATGACCCTGAGGTATGAAGTCCCAAAACAGCAAACTAAGGAAGTGTAGGAGACAGAAAAGAGCAAGGGACACCATGGTCTCAATCCAAGGAAGGGGGTCCATATGCCTTACCACCAGTGGTAACTGAAAATACTGAAGTATGTCATTGGATCTTGTTTGCTCTATGACTCCTGAGTCATCTGGGACAAGACACCATGAAAGAGTTGGGGTGGGCAATTGGGCACCTGTTGGCACTGTTACTTTTGTATCACACAGAAAAACTTAGGAGAAAGCATTCCATGCTACCATTCTGTTCCATCCAAATGAAATAATCAAGGTAATGACATCCTGCCCAACTTCATGTCTGCCTGGTCACTTCTCAGCCTTCCAACCCCCAACAGATATTTCTGCCTTGGGAATACTTCAGGGATTGTCTATGACCTTGACGATGGTCCAAATGTATTATGTAGTGTCTGGAAGATTCCTCCAAGTGTGCAAGGAAAGCAAATGTTAAGAGGCTTCTCTAAATTCCCCACTAACATGATATACCCCTAGGCAGTGATGCAATTATGTTTTTTTCTTTAAAAACATGGTACCTCTGAACTTGGGTACCAAGAGACTTTTCAGAGTGATGAGCCCACTCTTGGTCTCGCCATTAGTAAAAAAGGACTCAAAACTTTTAATTGGTTTAATCAGCATGGCCATCAGTAACTATCTCACGGATAGTGTGGGCTGAGACAGTATCTTTCACTTTCTGTGTTAGCAGGTATTTTAGTCCCTTAGAAACCAACATGTTAGAAACAGTTAAATCTGACAAAGTTTCAGCAGCCTTGTGTGTACATCTACCCACTTAGATTATCAACTGACTAGGAACCACAAAATTTAAGGTCTAAGTCAGTGGGTTTTCAACTTGTGGGTTACAACCCCTTTGGAGGTTGCATATCAGATATCCTGTATATTAAATATTTATTTTACTAATCAAAACAGTAGTAAGATTACAGTTACAAAGTAGCAATGAAGTAATTATGGTTGGGGCCACCACAACATGAGGAACTATATTAAAGGGTCACAGCATTAGGAAGGTTGAGAACCACTGGGTAAGTGCTGGTGTTACAGGGACCTCACCAGAGATGACCACTCAGACATGTTTGTAGCCAACTGAAAGTCTTAATTCCAGTTGGCTGGGACTACACCCAGGTATACAGGACCTAACTGTTGCCCAAAGTGTTTAGGATACAGGGGTTTTGGAGGCAAAATCCCCATCTGGTAATCTTGCTTGGCAGCTGCAAGGGGAAGTTTTGGGCAAGAAAGCACTTTAACAGAAGCTAAGATAAGCAGTTAGCTGGAGGGGATGGTTTGTACAACAGAAGCTAAGTTAACTGGATCATCTGGATCTCAGGCTCCTAGAATAAAGTTGGGTAATCTCACACTGGATTTTCCATCAAGATCAAATTTTAGTTAAATCTAAAATAGCTCCAGCATGACAAGATGAAGAAACCTCTGCACTGTCTTGCCTCTCACTGGCACCATTTTGACCAGGGACCTGTAGGCCTAACAATGCCAAGATGCTTTGCTCTCTTTTCTTCCCCTAAACAGGATGATCCAAGGTCTCCACAGAACTGAGAGAATAGCAGTGATGTATGAAAGAAGTGGGAGTCCAGAATCTTGGAATATGTTCACATATTCTGTCCTCAGAACTTTTAAGATTCCATCTGGGTTGCAATGTTACAGGAAACTTTGGGAAACCCATGTTGGATGCTAGATGTTATCGAGGAAACTGGGGTTCCCTTTCACAAGTTCTTAGTTTGTTAATAATTTAATAAAATGGACTCAGAAGGAAGTTTGGGGGCAAT
Organism: Peromyscus maniculatus bairdii; assembly: GCF_049852395.1. Classification (NCBI taxonomy): domain Eukaryota; kingdom Metazoa; phylum Chordata; class Mammalia; order Rodentia; family Cricetidae; genus Peromyscus; species Peromyscus maniculatus. Next base: position 2,111,098 of record NC_134857.1, read on the forward strand.
TTTAGTAGTTTAAGAAAAACAGGAAATGGAGGTCATCAAGTAGACACCTGACAGCATGGCAGAAAGGGAAGAGCACAGCTTCAGAAAAGAGAAAGCCCAAGAAAGCAAGCTGATGAATATTGAAGAGAAAAAGAAGAAAAAGAAAACATATACTTCCTGAGTAACTCTGAAAGCAGGCACGATTAGCAGAGCTACATAGAGGCAGCTCTGGAAGGAACTGTATGGCAGCAGTTTCTGGGAAGGTCAAGTATTATTTCCTCATTAGATAATTATTCCTCCTATCTCCTACCCACGAATTCAGGTGAATCAGGATTCAAGGGTGGGCTCCTGAAGAGGTGATAGGTACAGAAGAAGTAACTTTTATCTGAGTTTAGGTCCCTAAAGGGCAAGGGAACACCTTAGGCTGCAGGTGACAGCATGGAGTTGGGCTTCTGTCACCACTGACTGTGTGTGTGTGTGTGTGTGTGTGTGTGTGTGTGTGTGTGTGTGTTAATTTCATAATTTATGACCTTGATACCAGTAATAATGAAAATCTTATACACACTATAGAAGAAAAATATATGCTAGCAAAACATCAGAAATGAATGTTTAGCACAATACTAAACACTCTAGCCAGCAGCACTAGATATACAAAACAACATTCCCCTTTAAACTTGCATTTATTCTGAGTTCAAACTTTGTAGCTGCCACTTTCTAGCACTGTTCCCACAGAGATACAGGGGTTGTCATATTGACAGCAGTTGTTCTTTTCGGTGCTTTTCAATAGCACTTTACTAAAAACAGAAACATCTCTCAACATCTGGGAGTTATGAGGACTTCCTTATTCCAAAAGGATATTTGTGAACCTCCCATCAGAATGTAAAACAAGGCACCCAGGGAACTGGAATCTGCCCTAGGAATCATGCCTAGAGAAAGAGTGGAAAGGGACTGGGATTTCAGTGCCAAGATAACTTGTCATATCATCTTTCAGGAAAGATGATGGTCAATGATAAGTGGGACTACACTTTTCCAGAACTCTTAAGAGAGGTATAACTCTTGCCCTCTATTTAAACCTAAACGATATATATTTAAAATGGGACCAAATGGGAAACTAGTTGATTTTTGTTGTTAGAATTAACTTTCTGGTAGTATTTTCTTAGCCTTTATAACCAAAATAGGTACATAATGTGCTTCTCTAGTAAGCTTGATTAATAAAATATTTCAAAGATACCTCTGGGGACCAGTTGTTGGGGGTACTAGAGAGTATTCAGAGGTTGACATATGACAGACTGTTATTGGACTTAGTGTCAACAGTCTGTGTCCCAACAAGCCATGTTTGGCTACCTGTCCTTGATAAGCTGATTAAAAGACCCAAATCAACAGTGAAAGGAAAGAAAAAGCAATTTTATTCCCTGTAGTCACAGAGGGAAGGGGGACAAAGATCCAACCACACCCCCAAGTGTACCTTCTGGGTCCTGAAGTGTGGCTAAACAGTCCTGGACCAATCATTTGGCTCTATCCTCCTGCAAGGGGGGTCTGTCAAGTTGAAAATCTCTTTCCAGGAGAAGTTTCCTTTCTGTCTATCTCAGGCCTTAGGATTTCTCTCAACATGAGATTTTTCTGGAGAAATTCCAATTCCCTGAGATCTATCTTTTCAATAGTGAGTGAGCCAAATTGTAAAGCACAAGTGTCATTTCTGAGTATCTTCATTTCTGCCAAGCCAGTTACACAATGAGATGGCAAAAGGATAAAGAACTGATGCCAACAGTTAGTTCCCCTTTATCACTGTTTACTAGACGTAGTCCTGTGAGTGAGCATGTGGCTTTTCTGGAGGTTTGTTCTATTATTAACACTCATCTTTATGCAAAGGCCTACCAGAAGTTTCCTTGCAGTTTCTTCAGTTCTGCTGTATGCCTAACCTTTAGATTGTCCTGACTTGGCCAAATTTCCAACCTGAGTAATCAACAATATACCTACTTTTGAATATTTATTTATTTAGATACACTGAGGACTGGAGGATTATTTTAGATACTATAATTCTTTTAAATTATTTTTAGTATGCCTACACATGTACTAGTGTTTTTCACAAATGTACATTAGACATACATGTATATTATGTAACATTTATACCTTATAAGCATAAAGGGTTACATACATACACATGATTAAATAAAGTGTAATTATAAAAATGAGCATCTGTGTACTCACCAGCAGAAAAGAACAATATAGAAGGGCTCTGAAACCTCTGAAACCTTTTTCCTGGAACTATTTTTATTAAGTACATTTATGCATTTAAATTTTTTACACATACTATCTACAAAAACATATGGTAACTGTGAAACAGGAGCACATACACATTAACAAACTAGTAAACGAGAAAAAGAAACAACCAACCATGAACTGAAGCCATTATTGTGACTTTATTACAATAGTTACAAACAATATTTTTGTGGTATACAATCATCACAATTACTCAAATTATATACAAATAGATATTTATACAAGTCTACATAAAAAAAATAAATGACCCCCCAATCACATTATCAACAAGATTTTTTTCTAAAAGTTATGGCCAATAACAAAAAAATTCACAGTTACTCTGCAAATATTTTAAATGCAGAATCATATTGCACATAAAACAATCATAAATTTTATGTGTATATTTTAATGTAATTTTCCACAAAATTTATATTTTCATGCAATACTTTATTGTATACAGAATGGTAGAACTAGAATAAACAGATTAACTTACAAACTGTTACAATAATGGCCACAAAATTAGAAATATTTTAAAGTAATATTTAAAGTTATGCTGAAAAAAAAATCCAGTGTAATAAAACTTAACGGACACAATCAGGTTTTTCACAGATCAAGCTACTATTCTAGTGTTCTTCTTTGTCTTTTCCTTTCTTTTCCTTTTCATCTTGCAGTGCAGTGCCAAGTTTTTTGATGAGAACGGACAACACCTTGTCCAGTGGGTCCATCACTCCTCTCTGAAGCCATTTGGGAATAGTGGTCCTGGCATGGTGAAAGCCCAATTTTTGAAGAATATAATCAACACCTACTGGATCAATCTTTCTTCCAGTCCAAGAAATTAATCTAAAATAGTAATTAGAAATGGTCATTGTTAAGGCATATGATGCAATTGCATAGTCCTGAGGGTAGGTCCATGAACATTATTGCATTCCCTTTAATATATAGTCTGGGTAAATACTTCAGCAGATATATTTGAATACTTGGATCTAAAAGCCTCAGATCCACTGTAATAGTTTTCTGAAAATAACTTATTGGTGATGATAAGTCTTTGACATACTACATACAGCAATAATATTGATGGAATTCCAGTGTACTAAATTTATTTCAGGCCTGTTACATGGTCATTTAAAATTACATATTTAAAAGGACAACTGGTTAAAAGATTTCATAAGCATGTGGTTGTAATAAGAGAAAAGTTAAAATTTGCTGAGTGATATGTGCTCAACATGTTTGAAAAAAGAACCATTTTCTCCTTGATCTTGACATTTCCTTTCATGAGGAGGACAGGCTACTGGTGACTCACTTCTTGGACTTTCAGTCTATACTGAAGATTTATCTGACTGGTAAAGTTAATAGAAGAACTGAGTGGTATATTAAGTACTTCCTGAATTTTTTTTGGGTGGTGGGGGGGAGGCTACTCATATTGGTCTGTCCCTTCCTCATTTCAAGGGCTTGAAAAAGGTTATTCCCAGGCCTACAGCTAGGTGAGTACACAGGTAGGTAGTACCATTTTTTCAAAAGTTTCATGAGGAAACTATAGAAGGAAAAGAAGGAAGGTCTTTTAGACTTGACTACTGAATTGCTCTGTGGTAAAGCCAAGCTTGGAGCCAGATCTGGTAACAATATTCTTTAGTATTCTATACTATTCATCCTTTAGTCATGAGTTTGTTGAAAACAGATTATAGTAACTTTATATTCACTTGAAATTTCATTCATAGTCAATTTAAATACACTCTGAAGACATTTAGTTCCATTATAATTTAGATTTACAAATCTAAAATGTATCTTCCAAATATTTTACTGCATTTGTACCCTGAAAAATACTTATGTTGGCCCAAGTAATAGCAATGTTAAGATTTCTCATAACAAAATGTTCTGTTGATTTAGTTAAGGCAAATTTTATTGAATATACATTACTAACAAGCCATATCTGTACAAGATAAAATTTTGTTGTTTTGGAGTTATGTTGTGATACAAATATGTCTGAATAATCACTTAATTTAAATATATTATCTTGCAGAATATTGGGCTAGAGTCCATTTTTGGATACCATCCAAAGATTTGGAAAGTTTTGAATAACAAAGCAGATGAGAAACAACAGAAAGAATGTTAATCACCAACAATATACAAAGCAGGTACCACTAATTATAACAACCACTATAATGACTATTAGAAAATATATTTGAAGATTTGGTATGAAAAGTAGTTGATATGTCATGACTGGAAAAATGTGACCATTTTTAATTTAAAAAAATGAAAAGAAACTATTATCTGATAGCATTAAGTTCAGCATTGTAGGCATAGTTTTATATCGTTTAATGTGCAAAAAGAAGACACAGTGACACTGTGGAACTGTCATAACATATATCCTGTAGGAAACTCTGATGGCTCCTTATTAATGATGTATGATTACTGTACTGGCTGGTTTTGTGTGTCAACTTGACACAAGCTAGAGTCATCAGCTGAGGAAATGTCTTGAGATCCAGCTGTAAAGTATTTTCTCATTTAGTGAACAAATTGGGGAGGGCCCAGCCCATAGTAGGTGGTGCCATTCCTGGGCTCCTGGTCCTGGGTTCTATTTGCAGGCTGAGCAAGGTACAGGGAGCAAGCCAGTAAACAGCTCCCCTCCATGGCCTCTGCATCCGCTCCTGCTCCAAGATCCTGCCCTATTGGAGTTCTTGTCCTGACTTCCTTCAGTGATGAACAGTGATGAATAATATGAAAGTGTTAACCAAATAACCACTTTCCTCCCCAACTTGCTTTTTGGTTATGGTATTTTGCTGCAGTAAGAGAAACCCTAACTAAGACAACTAATGGGTCTTGTTACTGTGGCTATCTAAACTTAAAAGCAAGGTCCTCGACAGAAGGTGAAGAAAGACAACAGCATAAGGAGTTACTCTCATCTAGCGATTGATCAAGAAATGACAACACTGGCAGATCATGGCAGCTGAGCTGCTCTCAATGTATTTGCTTCACCTAGGGAACCTTACAAAAGCAAAATGAAGTGCAGAATAGCAGCCAAAGATGAAAAATTACCTGTGACTGACTGTAAATTTACTCTAGGTAACCACAATTAATCTACATAAGATACTCATAACTTTCCTCACAGTATCTATTGTAATTTGACTATGAAATGTTCCTCATAGGCTCATGTGTTTCAACACTCAGTCCCCAGATGGTGGCACTGTTTAGGGAGACTATGAAACCTTTAGGAATGAAGCTGGGATGTAGGGGGCTATGGGTAGGCTTGAGTTTTACAGTTCTGCTCTATTTCCTATTTGTTCTTTGCTTCCTGACTATGGATGCCTCATGCCCTTCTCAGGCCTTCCCTTTCCTACTTAAGTTACTGCTTGTTGGGTACGGTCATAGTAATGGGAAAAATGACTAATACATAAAATTAGTACTGAGAATGGGGCTGCTGCTGTGATAATCTTAACCATGTGGTTCTTGAGCCTTTTACTAGAGGAAGTGGAAGAGTTTGGAACTTTGGGTTGAAAAAGTCCTTCAACGCTACAAGCAGAGTTTAATGGGCGAAGTGTAGAATTCAATGGAAAAAGAAAAAGTGGACAGTGAAGGTCTAGCTCATGAGGGGGAAAAGGATTGGTAGGAACTGGGCTGGAGGCTATTCTTCCTACATTCTTACCAAGAATTTGGCTGCATTCTGTTTATGTTCTGAGAACTTGAGTGGGACTGAAAAGTAACAGACTGATATGTTTGATGGAGGAAATATTATAGCAGAATAGTATTCAGGCTACTCTTACCAGGTCTATTGTAAGAGTAAGCAACAAATGGAGAAGATAAGAGAAATCATCAGTTAGATAGAGAAAGAATAAGTTTAAAATTGTACTATGACTAGTGTTATGAAAATGGCTGTAAAGAGATTAACACTATTGTGGTCTGCAATGGAGTAATTGGAAAGGCACCCTGGCAAGACCTCACCCATCAGAAGTTCCATCTTGTGAAAATGCAAATTCATTCATAAGGAGAGAGCTCCAACTGAGAATGTTGCCAAAGGGGTTCCCTAGTAGGAGAACAATTGCCTAGGATGTTTCTCCATGGGCCAGTATATAGAGCCTGATTCCTGTCCAAAGCGGTAGGCTACATTTTCAGCTTGCAGCAGAACCTGGCAGTACTGTCTACATGGTACTGGTTTTATAGGTAAGCATGATACAAGGATAGGGGGATCATAGAGGTTTGTGCCAAGGTTCCTGAGGCTACTGAAGCCTCAGACAACATGTAGCAGTATCAGAGGCTCTGCCTAGAAGCACCAAGAACTTACTGCATGAAGCTGTGAAAGTGGAGTACAAGTAGAGGAGGAAAACCTGGATAATGGAGATGCCAGGATCATGGGATGTCTCCTGAGCAAAGCTGTAGGCATGGAGAACTGGCCCAAGAGAGAGGGTACATGTGTTGCAGGAGGCCGAGCTGAAAGAGTAGAGCCACTAAAGACCTTTGGAGACCTGATTTCTGCCCTGCTGGGTTTCAGTACTGTTTTGGCCCAATCTTTCCTTGTTATGTCCTCATCCCTCCATATGTAATGGGGAAGATTTACTCTGTGTCATTGTATAATGGAAGTATCAACAGTGGTTCACAGTTAAGAGACTGCCTTAAATCTCAAGAGATTTTGGACTATTAAACAGGGTTGGGAGTATGAAAACTTTTGAAGGTGAATGTCTCCATGGGTGGCACTGCTGAAGGTTGTGGAGCCTTTAGAAAGTGTGGGTCACTAGGGGCAGGCTTTGAGGTGTTATAGACTGGACCCACTTCCTGTCACTTCTCTAGTTCTGATTGTGATACACTATTACCAGCTGTCTCATGTTGTGCCATCAGGATGGACTGTATCCCTCTTAAACTATAAGCCAAAATAAACCTTCCCTTCAGCCTCTTGTCAAGCATTTGGTCACAGCAATGGGAATAACAACTAGTGCAATAACTCTGGACATGCTGAGGTGTGCACACCCACTTCTTACCTAAGAGTAGGCTCCAGATGCCATGTGTTACACATAAAGTCTCTCCAGTCCACAGTGGTGTAAGTGATGCTGTCTTCTCTATCTCTGTCAGAGGAATTATCATCATGCATAATAATTGAACTTTTTTGTCCTGGTCGAGTAGATAGAATTCGAGGTGGAAAAATGGCTACAATGAAAAAAAAATATAAAACCAGATCTTATAACTTTTAAACCATCTTAAGAATCACCATTGGCACTATCATTTTATCTATTACCATGCCAAGCCTCATTTAATTACACTTATTAAAAGGTATCTTAAAATAAGCCAAGAGAAAATACCAATTTTTAGTATTTCTGAGAAAAGCAAGGTTGCCACTGTGGTAGACTGTAGAGAGCACATATGTGACAGCAGGTGTAGGGCATTGTAATCAACAGAGGTGGCACTAATCAATGACTAGCAGCTAGGTATGCTGGTCACATCTGTAACCACAGCTGACTAGAAGACTGAGAAGACTACCAGTTTTAAGCCAGCCTAAAATTTAGTGAGACTCTGACTCAAAACAGAAAATTTAAAAAGGTCCAGGGGTTATTAATTCCATGGTAAAATACTTTCTTAGCATGCATTGAGTCTAAACTTCAGCATGAAAAAAAAAAAAAAGGTTGTAACTTGATGACTTAATTGGACTGTTATTTATATACCATAAAATTCATTTAAAGTACACACTTTAAACAGTGCTTTTTGTATGTTAATGGTTGTATAGTTATGAAAAGTGTCAATAAATAGCATTTTGTATAAAAATCTTTTCTTCATGGTGCTCAATTATGCCTTATAAAAGACAAGTCTTTTTAAAGTTGGCTACCGTAAATACATGTATGACCACATCTGTGACACACATAGCTTTTTATGTGATCTTATTGAATAAATACAGTGGTTCTCTTGAAGTACAGGTTTCAAGACACAAAGCAGATTGAAACAATTGAAGATGATGTTCAATGTGCAGTTCTTATTGCAACTTGATTTAGGTAATGAGCGAGGCAGTACCACACTGTCAGAACACAGATCCCTGCAAGTTCTGCTGTACTTGCTGGGCTTTTATTATTGGTGGTAGTTACATTGCTATAATATATCTTCATGTCCTAGAAATTATTAATTTTACTATAGTTTACACAGATCCCTGCAAGTTCTGCTGTACTTGCTGGGCTTTTACTATTGGTGGTAGTTACATTGCTATAATGTATCTTCATGTTCTAGAAATTATTGATTTTACTCTTGTCTTATATGATGGTAAAAACTTTCTCAGAGATGTTTATGTTTATTCTGGCCTAAATTTGTAATAATGAGCTATACTTACGTAGCTATTATACTATCTTTATAACTAAATCTTCACAGACAACAAAACTTTGTCTTTTCCCATTCAAATGTCTTACAACTGTTTATGCAGTACTGGGGTTTGAGTCTAAGCCTACCTACCGGATGCTATACAAGTGCCTTACCACTAAGACATGTATCTCTAATCCCTTTAATTTTTTTTTCCCTATGAGAGACTCTCACTAAGTTACCTGGGTTGGCCTAGGTAACTTGAAATCCTCTTAAGTCATTGGGATTATAATCCTATGCTGCACACCTGACTATAACAGTTTAAATTAAGAGATTTTTGCTTTAGAGGTAGACTAGTTTGAGGCAGACTATGACCAAGACAGTATTTCATAAAATGTCAAATGTCTTATATAACATTTGAGAGAAATAAGTACAGGCTTTCACACATGGGCAAGCTGGAAATGAAGCTTGAATGTTGGTTTGCACCGAGCAGGGCAACTAGTGGCTACTACACTTCAGTGCTATGTTCATGCTTTGGGTAGGCACAACACATAGTGCTTTCTAGGGTAAGGTGTGAAATATGCAGGAGTTTGAAACTGAGGCTTGATTATTCTTCCCACCACCACTATAGATTTTACCCTCGCTCAATTTTTGGCACATTTCTGATGAACAGTAATGAAGAGTACTCCAATCTAGGTTATGTCAACTTAGTACTCTTTTAACATAGTCTTTTTGATAATCTTTTAGTTTTGATGTATCTGAGAGGTAAATTTAACATTTTTCTTCATGAAAAAACAAAATAGTATTATAGCGTGCTCTGAACAAGTTATCTTTTTCAAGCTACATTTAGTAAGAACCACATGTAGAATTGGGCCAGGCAGTGTAGCCCTGTAATCCCAGAGCAATGTGGGAGGTGGAGGCAGGAGGATCAAAAGTTCAAGGCCTGGTTTGGATGTGAGTGAGCTCAAGGTCAGCTTGGGCAACTTAAGGAGAGCCTGCTTCAACACTACACCAGCAACAACAAAAGGTAAAAAGTAGGTGTGTGTACATAGCTCAGTGGTGTCTGCTACCCACACGAGGCCCTAGGTGTCAGCACTGGGAAAAACAAACACATCTGATATTTAATCCACCATAACTTCATATTTCATAAATACAGAACAGCTGTGCAATAAATACTGAATGGAATAAGTGATCATGCTTGGGAGGATATTCTTTACCATTTCAAAGACCCTCACTTCATCACTAGCTATAGAGGACTACAATACATTGAACCAATTCCAAATAGATTATTAGGGTCACTGTATGTTTCTTAATGAGTCAATATTTATGTGCCAGTAAAGAAACAAATATTATCTAGATCATGAAATCAAACCTGGGCCACTAAAATCTAAGTAATTTATTTATAAAACTAAAATGTTCTCTGCACAGATTTATCTCCTTACTAAATTTAGTTTCTCCAACTGTATGCTATGCATAAAACAATGCAACTTTATTAGGTAGCTATTTCTTCAGTCATTTTACTTAAATTGTAGTATTTCCTCTATTCCCCACTTTGTAAAAATCATCTATAAGGCTTAACTGAAGACTTTCTTATTTTTAGAACCTTCTAAGAAAACATTTATTTTTTATTTTTATTTATGTGTATGTATGGTGTGTGTGTGTGTGTGTGTGTGTGTGTGTGTGTGTGTGTGTGTGTACACACGTGTACTGGCAGGGGCCAGAAGAGGGTGTTTGATGTCCTGGAGCAGGAACTATATGTTGTTGTAAGCCACCTGACTTGGGTGCTAGGATCTAAACACAGGCCTTCTGGAAGACAAGCAAGAACACTTAAGCACTGAGCCATTTTTCCAGTCTCTATTAAAAACAAAACAAAGAAACAACAACAATAACAAAAAACAAAACAAAACAAAAAAACAACCCCAAACTCTTATAAAGCAAGAAACACCTTATGATTAAAAAGAGTATCATTGTAGGCTAGTCAGATGGCTCAGCAGGTAAAGGTGCCTGCCACCAAGGCTGATGACCTGAATCTGATTTTCACCAACACCACAGTGGAAGGACAGAACTGACTCCTGTAAGCTGTCCTCTGACCTCTATATGTATGTCATGATGTACCCCTGCCCCAAATCAAAATAAATGAATGTAAAAAAAAAAAAATAAGAGTGCCATGTATCCAGCAGATACTCAGGAAATCTGTCATTTAGTCTTAGCAATGTTATTTCTTAACACTTGCAGCCCACAGAGGAAAAAGACATGCTCCATTCATTCTGTCACTAGGCCACAAAAACACGCTCCATGATAATCCATTGATACCTGCCTTTCCTGTAAATTGAAAAGAAGAAAATAAAAATATGCAACACACCCTTTTCTTTCTCTTTCAGATATGCTGACACAAGATCATGAAGAAACATGATGAGCTCCGCATCCATAGTCACACAAATGTGGTCAGTAAACTCTGTCACCACACTGCATTCCACCTTGGGTTTCAAGTTGGCATCTGCAATGATGAAGTTCTTTTATAGTAAAAAATTTCAGAACAAGGCCTCTTCCCATTAATAAAGATTTACATAGATCCATGTATATGCAACTATAAAGAAATCAGCAACTGCTATATGCACATGATTTACAGACTATCCTTAGATAATCTATTTGTAAAGGAATCTTAAAAGATCTTATTAATAAAAAACCCAGATATTGGGGTGACAGCTGAGAGATCAGAGAGACAGAACAAGCCACAGCCAATCTCACCTCGCCAACTCCTCAGCCAATCCTGTTTCCTCAGACTGGAAGCCTCTGAGTCCTCACCTGAAAGGATCTCAGCTGCACTGCTGCTAAAAAGTCTAAAAGCTTAAAAGCCTCTAGTTTCTGATCCTCATGCCTTATATACCTTTCTGCTTCCTGCCATCAGTTCCTGGGATTAAAGGCTTGTGTCTTTCCCAAGCAAGACATGAGATCTCAAGTCCTGGGATTAAGGGTGTGTGCCACCACTGCCTGGCTCTGTTTCCAGTGTGGCCTTAAACTCAGAGATCCAGACAGATATCTGCCTCCTTAGTGATAGGATTAAAGGTGTGTGTGCCACCACTGTCTGGCCTCTATGTCTAATCTAGTGGCTGTTCTGTTCTCTGACCCCATATAAGTTTTATATTGGGGGATACAGTATATTGCCACATCTATTAAAAATTCCTATAATATGTCATTGTTCCTTTTAATTAAGTCCAATTATTATTCCCAGTACTTGGAAGAAAAGGCACAAATAGGCTAAATAATTTACCAGAGGCCATGAATATCTGGTAAGAAAATAAAATTGACTTATATCATCAGTTTTATTAATTAATATACCAAAATAACCTGTGGTAAGAAAGCAGTAATCTGAAATTTCTTTAGAATTTTCTTAGTACTGTTAAGACTAGAGATTCTTTCGCCACATACCTTGTAATGAAGGCTCCTGTGGTTCTTGAACATGAATTGATTTAAATTCAAGCTGCATCCTTGGTAATGCAAAGATAGTCTCTGTTTCATGGTTGTAGCTAGAACCTCCCCTGAATCCACTCAACAAACTAGAATTCTTCACAGTAGTACTGTTCTCCATGTTATTAGCATCAACATTACGAAGTAAGTTTAGCTCTACACATATAAAACAGTAAAGGTTAAGTTAAATCAAAAGGCACTGTCAACATACTGCATTTAAACAATGTAGAATGATCCCTCGAGCCTATGGACAAAACAAAACAACCACCAAAAAACCCAAAAACCTAAAGAACAAAAACAAAAGCAAAACATATGTTTTTTAAAGTGATAAACTATATTTAGATCCAGGCAAATAATTGTGGCCTGCGAGTAATGGATTTAGCTAAGCTGTACAAAGTATGGCTTTATATAATATATTAAAATAATAAATTATATATTAATATAATATATTAAACTTATCACTTTACAAGTTGGAAATAATCATATTCTTAAAAAGAAATGTGCACATATACTTAACTGTTATCAAAGCCACAATCTGCAATGTGAAGTTTGGATAAACACAATACTTACTAGTTTTGGTTTCTCCAGTTTTTTTTTTTTTTTTTTTTTTTTTTTTTTTTTTTTTTTTTTAAAGATTTATTTATTATGTATACAATATGCCTGTATGCCAGAAGAGGGCACCAGATCTCATTATTGATGGCTGTGAGCCACCATGTGGTTGCTGGGAATTGAACTCAGGACCTCTAGAAGAACAGCCAGTGGTCTTAACCTCTGAGCCATCTCTCCAGCCCGGTTTCTCCAGTTTTAATGCGACTATCACCCTCAATTTTAATCATGTCTGAAGTTGGATTTTATTAAACCCAATGGTATACACAGACTGAACACTTAATATTGTCCTGACCCTTGAAATTATGTAGAAGTCCTTATTTTTCAGAACATATGACTACGTTATTTGTGAAGATTATTGCTGTAGACATACAAACAGCTACCTGTAACATTCTAGCTAAAAGAGAATCTTTCCAACAACAACAAAAAACTATTCCAAATGTATAATAGTAAAAATAGGTCATAAGTCTTCTAATTTTCTCTCATCCTCTTTTATTCTTTTTTTGTTTTTTGAGACAGGGTTTCTCTGTGTAGCCCTGGCTGTCCTGGAACTAGCTCTGTAGACCACGTTGTGTAGCATGAATCCTAATTGGTCTTAATAATAAAATCCAGGGCCAGATACCGGGGTAAATGCTCAATGATTAGAGAAGCAGAACTACAAAGACTTCTAGTCTCTACCTAATCCTCAGCCTGAAAGGGCACAGAGTTCCTGTCTCCTCCTGCCTTATATTCCTCTCTCCACCTAGCTATATCACTTCCTGGCTCCACCTCCCTAGTGCTGGGATTAAAGGCGTGAGATCCCAAGAGGTGGGATCAAAGGTGTGTGCCATCACTGCCTGGCTCTGTTTCTCTTTTAGACTGGATCAATCTTGTGCATCCCAGAGTGGCCTTGAACTCACAGAGATCCATCTGCCTCTGCCTTCCTGCTGGTATTAAAGGTGTGCACCACCACTGAGCCCTCTTTTATTCTTTTTTTTTTTTTTTTTTGGTTTTTTTTTTTTGGTTTTTTCGAGACAGGGTTTCTCTGTGTAGCTTTGCGCCTTTCCTGGAGCTCACTTGGTAGCCCAGGCTGGCCTCGAACTCACAGAGATCCGCCTGGCTCTGCCTCCCGAGTGCTGGGATTAAAGGCGTGCGCCACCACGCCCGGCTCCCTCTTTTATTCTTAACATATTTTTACTCATCCATGTGTCTGCCTATTTTTTGGAAGCTACTCTAAAATCACATGGTACAACTAATCTTTTTTCATTTAGAAAGGTCATTTTTAAGTAAAACATTAAAATCCTAACATGCCTTAATTTATTCAGTTTTCCAAACACCAGATGATTGATAAAAGCCATGTTGTACACACAAACCCAAGAAATCAAAGAATCACCTGGCAGATTACCATAGAACTGGTCTAGTAGATGAAAAATTCATCCAAAGCATTCTCTTTAAAATTATGACTTGACAGGAATAATATTACTGAAATTTTATCCCAGGTAAGCAGAAAGTTACATGTTTGGCATTCTGTTAGCCATATAAATTTCTCAAATTCCCAATTTTTAGAATAACTATAAAACATTTTCCCAATAATTCCTAAAATATTCCCCAAATATTCTGAAATATAACAAATTTAATTTGTTTGTTTAAAACCAATTTATTTAGGATGGTTTCAGTTATATCTAATTTAAGCCTAAAAAATGCTGTACTATCAGGCTGGTGATTCTTGTATTAAATAATCACTTCATGTATCAACAGAAATAAAATGAAAACTGTATCAAGACATGACAAATTGACCTCTACTTATATTCTAAACAGCTGACAGAGTTCAAAATAGAAAAACAAAATAAGTTCAACAAAAGCTAAATATTTAACCTTCATTCCTTGTGGCAGTGACATAGTTGAACCATTCTTTTACACTTGCTACTCCATGAGGTGGGTTTTCGTGGCGACGCCTTGTTATCTTGGTTATTGTTGCCATGGGACTTTCCAGAGCACCACATGGTTTGGTAACCATGGTATTATGACCCAGATGAAAATCCAGTGTTTGAACAATGTATGTAGAATGATCACTAGAGCCTAAAGCACAAGAAAAATATGTTTCTAAAAGTGATAAATTATATTTATATTTAAAAAAATAACCATGGCTTTAGCAAAGCTATACACAGATAGGGTAAGAAGGCTAAATAAATGAGAAAGCCCACAAATAGTTATTTTAGTTAATTGGATTTATCCCAGTGAGATGAAGGACATCAACCATTTTGTTAAGAAACCACTGAGTGGGTCAGGCAGTGGTGCACACTTGCAATACCAGCACTCAGGAAGCAGAGACAGGGGGGGATTATGACTTACAAGACAACCCGGGCTAAAGAGTAAGGCATTATCAAAAAGCCAAACAAAACGAAATACTGAATAGGAAACTGCTCAAAGGAACTGGTCTTTGTAAATATTTTCATTAGTTCTTTGAGGATTTTGTACATGTTTTGGTGTCTTTTTTTAAAAAACCATGTAGACCAAATTGTGCTGCCCAAATATTTTTGGAGGTGTGGCCTTCCAGGGTTTTATCACTGTAGCAATTCGGGTTACAACTGCCCTCAAGTTTTATGACGCACTCTTGTTTGACAGAGAATCTCCTCAAACAGCTACTGTCTTCATGCTTTTACAAGGAATATTTCTACATATCATACTAAGGCCAGTCACAGAGGCACTAAATTTAACAGGGAGTAAGACAGAGAGTTGAGAAGTATGTTTAGATATTTCTTTAACAAGTCCAGACTTTATAGATGCTGATTCATTGGCAATGAATTCACCCCCTGATGTTAGGTACAGTGTAAGAGATAATCTCTCCGACAAAAACTCTCAAGAGGCGGAGGAGATGGTCCAGGGGATAAAGGCACTTGCTATCAAGCCTGACAAACTGATTTTAACCCCAAAGACCCAGCTCCTCAAGCTGTTCTCTGACTTTCACATGTGTGCTACAGCACAAATGTGTCTCTCTCAAAATAAATAACTGTAAACAAACAAAAGCACAAAGGAGTCAGAGAGATGGCTCAGAGTGTAAAGCATTTGCTGTGCAAGTATGAGGTCCTGAGCTTGAATCCCCAGATCCAGTGTAAAGCTGGATACAGTAAAGTTTGTCACTAATCCCAAGGGCTCCAAAAGTGAGATGGGAGGTGGACACAGGAGAATCCCTGTTAGTCTGAGTCAGCTAGCCTAGTCTTAAACAGGGTGGAGGGTGAGGACTGATACCCAGGGTTGTCCTCTTACTTCCACAAGCACACTGTGCATGAGCATGCCTTTACTCATACACATCATATAAAAACACATACACCATACACACAGACACATACACACCCTCAAAAATTAATTTACAAAAGATCTAAGAAAGAAAAATTATATAAGTCATTTACGATCATGCCAGAAGATAGCAAGTAATGAAAGCTGGAAATGTGTCAGTTTACCATCTTCCCAGATTTTCTGAGCTTCAGTCCAAAAGGCGATATTTGGTTCTTCTAAATGAAAAAGGGCCCAGGATTTTGAACGGAAATTTGGACCATGAAAACAAGCCAGGGTCATGTGATTTCCATGTAAGCTCATGGATCCTCCAAACTGCATCCCATCTTCTGGTAATGGAATCTGAAATAAGGATATATGGCATCCAGATACCACCTTCAACACCCCAGGCCAATGTCGATGGTGCGCCGCATCAAGCACTACAAGAGAACCAAGAAACATTTGTCATAAATTGTCTCAAGCATCTGAGTAGGGCAGAGGTGGGTACTTTCTACAGTGACTCAGAAAATGAGTGGAAATAATGGGAGATGTTAAGCAATTGCTAAATATACAGTGGGGAAGAGGGTAAGGATGGACAGAGCTTGGGAAGGTATTAGCTTTTTTTTTTTTTTTTTGGTTTTTCGAGATAGGGTTTCTCTGTGTAGCTTTGTGCCTTTCCTGGAGCTCACTTTGTAGACCAAGCTGGCCTTGAACTCAGAGATCCGCCTGCTTCTGCCTTCTGAGTGCTGAGATTAAAGGCATGTGCCAACACCGCCCAGCAGGTATTAGCTTTCTATTGTTCACAACTCGTACAATGTCTATAATGCTGACTGACTTACAAAGAGCTCATATGGCATTTTACACAATTTCTACACAACAATAACAAGCAATTATCAATCAGGCTTAACAACTCTTCATAGATAAACAACAGGAATGAGAAGAATATTTTCCTCTCCTATGTGCTTTCTAGTAAAGTGAGGTCAGAGGTCCAGCACCAGCAGCACACTAGGAGCTTGTTCGAACTCTGTTTTCTTAAGTCCCACTATCTGCTGTATCAGATTTGCTTTTGGAAGGAATTTGCTTGGCATGTACAAGCCCGAGTTCATTCCTTAGCACTGTCAAAATATAGATTTCCAGGTTATAGATGCACATTAATATTTGAGAAGTACTAGTTGATCACAGAATTCAGAGTTTCCCCCCCACTCATTACAGTAATGTCCTTTTTGGCTGTTTACCATTCTTATCTCTGCACTACCAAGGATCATGCTTTGTGTTTAACTGGCACATTTTCTTTAAAACAATTCTCGAAATCAGGTGACTGCTTCTCTTGACAAGGACTTTTCAAAAGAAAGTAAACCATATACGTTGTACAGAACTCCAATTTGCACATGCTTGCAAACAATACTGTTTAAAAGGAATATAAAGGCCTAGAGAAATAAGAAATAATACTACAAAGAAGTCACTGAAAAGAGGAGGATGTCCTGCAGACAGTTGGCCATGTCTGTTTAATGAGTGCAGTCATAAAAAAGAAAATATGCCAAACTAAAGGGGAGAAAAGATAGGTAACAAGCAGATTTAAGCTTTGAACATGGTTTGGACAAGTTACTTGATATTTATGGGTCAGCCATGAAGTCTGAATATGCCCTGGAAGCCAGAGGAGATAACTAATTGGCAAAATAGAAAGCTGGAGTGTAGGAAAGGGTAGGCGACACTTTGGCTGAAGTGCAAATATGTAGAAAAATATCCATATATAAGCTCTAAGCTGTTTCATAGTGATGATTTTAAGGAAGGAATATTTATATTTTCTAGTTTCCTTTCAATGTACACACATTATTTCTGTGATTAAAAAAGTTAATTAAGGAGTTAGGCTAGGCATAGTAGTGCATGTCTTCAATCCCAACACTTGGGAGGCTGATGCAGCTGAATTTGAGTTTGAAGCCAGCCTGGTCTACACTCTTAGTTGCAGGTCAGCTATGGCTATGTAGAGAGACCTTATCTAATAAACAAAAAAATCTAAACCATAAATAAAAAAACCAATTAAGAGTTTTCATCATTTTGCCTACTATTCATCACATTTACCACTGTCACCCTAGTTAAGGGATTTTCACAATGTCCTCCTTGTGTCCATTCCTAACTGCCTATATAGTCTGTTCTGTACACAGCTAGCCATGGTGATGTTTTGAAACTTGAAAAGGAGTATTTTAAGACAAGGCAAACCAAATAATACCAAATCTCTTAAAGACTCTACAATACTTACTCATCATGTTAAAAACTCTATTTATGACCTGTATCCAAATTAATGTCCAATATTTTTCTTACTGATAATTCTGCTCTGGTCATCAGTTATTTTAATGATTCTCATTTCCCCCAAGCCCCAAGCCGCCATGAGAACATGCCGGGCAAGGGCACTACACTGAATTACACCCCCAGACCACTGTGACCATTTCTTTTGAGAAAGGGTCTTACATTAAGTTGTCCAAGCTGGACTTGAACTTGTTCTGTAGCTTAGGCAGGCCTTGAACTTGTGATCTCTTGCTTCAATTTCCCAAGTAGCTGAGATTAGAGAACTGTGCTACTAGGTCCAGCAATGATTCTCAAATAAGCCGACTTTGTGAGGAACAATAGGGGTCTCACATCTCCATGGCCCTCTGCCTAGAACTTTCCCCACATCTTATCTCAGTTCTTTCAACCACTAACTCATTTCTACCAACATGTCACTTCAGAAAAGACTTCCCAATCATCTTTGCTGAAATAGCCATTCTTCCACCTTAGCCTTCTTCATATCCTCCCCTTGCTTTGTTTTTAAATAATCTTATCTACCTAAAATCATGTCATTTATGCATTTAATTATAGTCTACCCCTCCTATTTGAACATAAGGTTCATGAGGTAGGGATGGTCATTATGTTGCAATTCTTGTATCTAGAGAAGTACCAAAGCATATGGTTGTTGCTTAATAAATACAAACTAACTTCTGAATTACTAAGTGAACGATAATAACCTGTCTAGTATCAAAGTTAACAGACAGACTCAGTTATTCTGACTCCTCAGCTCATACTACGAATCAGAATACAACACTGTCACATAGCAGGCATGCTGCAGGCGAACTGTGGTGGAGTGGTCAAAAGTAATACCTTCCCAAAGGGTAGCCGATGCCATTACCTGGAGCATAGTCAGTGCTGAGTGGATGGCATGGAGAGCCCACAGGGCATTTTCTAAGTGTGGCATATAAATGTGTTACTTAAGAATATACATACAGGGAAGATAAAGAATACATCAATATTGAATTCTAATTCTTACATTGTTCTTGTGAATTTTTCTCCAGGTTGTTAGTCATTGTCTTGGGTGGAAGATAAGGAACAGGTCCCCAGGTTGACAGAGCTCGTTTGCTGGTATCAAACTGTTGTGTGAAAAATTCCTGGAGCTTCATTCCTATTTTTATCAGGTCTGGTGTGGTTGATCTTGATATCATTACTTGGAAAATATCCCACTTCAAATCTCCATGCACAAATATCTCACTAGAGTATGAAACAGAATCTGTATCATAAATTTCACAGAAGACAATAAATAATACAAGAATAATTATCTTCCCTGCCCAGCTTTTCATTTGTATTAGTTGTATAATATAAAATTAATCTGTAGAAAAAAAAAATGAACTATCCCTCCCATCCTGAACTAAAAAATGTGAAAGGTAGTCATATAAAGTTTTCAGAAGGGGGCATCCTAATAAATACCTTTTATCAGTCATGCTTGAATCCAGGGTGTTATATAAGTTTACTTTCCACTCATCCTGAAGCTTAAGATCAGCATTGCTGAAGATACCCATGAGGATACTTGAGCCCATGTAATCAACCCGAGATTCAGTAGAACCCATGGTAATCTGTATTTTGTGGCTGGGTTGCTGATTTGGATGTTCAGAAATATGAGCTAAATAAAAACAATAATTACTTTCCATAGAAATTCATAGAAAAATTTACCAAATTCAACTTTCTAAAACTTTTAGTTTTTTCCAATATAATGTTTGAGGATATGTTAGTGTAAAATGTCAACATACCAACCATCTCCAAAGCATTAACATCGATGGTCCCACCAACTACTCCTCCTTTGGAATCTAACTGTGACCTTCCCAGACCGACAGACATGCTAATCTCTCGATCACGGTTACTTCCTACAGAAAGCCGGCCTTGGCTTTTCAAACCACTAGTTGTCCAACTAAAAAGAAGGAAAAGATTGTTATATAAGTGGTTGGTTGTCATAAATTAAAAACAGTAGCTAAATCAGATTATTAAGTAGAAGATCTAATTTGACAATGAACTATTTCTTCCTTGTTCTGAGTCTGGACCTCACAGTGTTGTTGAAGCTGATCCTGAATACTGAAACTCAAGATTCTCTAATCTAAGAGTGCTGGGATGAGTGGAGTACATCCACCATACCCAGCTCAACACAGAACTTAACTAAGAACTATGTGGTTGATGTTTGAATATTAAAACTAATGAAGCTTTCTACCTAGAAAATTATCCTATTTCCTTATAATTTTCCTTTTGGGAATGTGTTTTATGTTGTTTGCACTACAGTATCCTTACAATTAAGCCATTTTCAGGTTAAAAAGTTTATAACTTTTTATCCATTATATTCACTGTCTCAAAGATTTCTACATTTAAAAGGGTTTGAACTGCTTTATAACATTATAAGAAAATTTAAATTTTATTAAATATATTTTCTTTGTATCTAAATAGCTTACGTTGTATTTCCCATGACATTACTCATATTCATTTGAACGTTTAGTTGTTTCAAGTTGATAGCGAATACAACAAGTGTCTCCCACGGAGTCCCTTGCTGACTTGCTGCTTTGTTTGATTTGTTAACAGGAGTTGATGTTTTTGAAATTGAATCTGAAGGTAGAAAAAAAATTAAATGTGCACTTATTCACACAAAGCAAAGCTTATTACAAAGCAAAACCCACTGTTTTCCATAATCCACAAGGTGAACAGAGCTTCTTGTACCAGACCAAATGTTTAATATTTGCCATATGGCTACTAAAACAGGTGAGATGAGGGAATTTTGATATGTATGGGATATAGCTGTACAGTTATTTCATCACCTAAGATTTTCTTTATAAAAGAGAAAACTCAGAAGTGTTTCAGTCAACTAGAAGACTCAAAGGTAGGGACAATTCTGAAATGCGGCATTGGCTGGGTACCTGGCACTTATCTAATGGACTCAGTGCACAAATGAAGTACTGACTTTGTTCATTACATTTTATTCTCTGTTGTGTGAAGAACTATATCCTTCATTTTGATACATTCAGACACAAGCACAAAGATAAGTGTAGCTAGAGTTTTCCTGCCTAGCCCACGGTCAGGACAAATCTCTCACCTGCCAGTTCCGCAGCATCTCAGACCCAACCGAGTAAACACACAGAGACTTATATTGTGTACAAACTGTATGACCATGGCAGGCTTCTTGTTATCAAGTTCTTCTATCTTAAATTAACCCATTTCTATAAATCTATACTTTGCCATATGGCTCGTGGCTTACCAGTACCTTACATCTCACTTGTCATGGTGGTGGCTGGCAGCATCTCTCTGCCTCAGCCTTCCACTTCCCAGAATTCTCTTCTCTGCTTGTCCCACCTATACTTCCTGCCTGGCTACTGGCCAATCAGTGTTTTATTTATTAACCAATCAGCGCAACACATTTGACATACAGAACATCCCATAGCAGATAACACCAGTACTCATGAGTTGAAAACACATTGACTAAATAAATGGACAATTGAATCAATATAAAGATTCATTTCTTCAATATCAGACCTTCTTTTGTTACATTCACAACATTACTGGAATGTTTTTAAAAGCATCCGTCCTTACAGAGTACAGTGACAATATGGCAACTCCTCAATTCCTATGGCTCTGTGAAGTTAACAGATATCCATAGAACTCTTCCACATGCAGTACTTTGAAGTGTTTGGTATTTGCTGTTTTTGTGTTGTTGCTTTCTTTTCCCAGTGATTAAGATTTTTTATCTTAGGAATCCTAGAGGGCTGTTGGTAACAAAAAAAGCAGTGTTACCTCTTCGAGGAACTGAAGAGTCTGACACACTCCTTGATCTTATGGAAGCTGGGGACTTGAGGCTCTGTGCTGCTGTCCCCGGTGACATGGTACTGTTGGTCATGTGCTCATTGAACACGTTAGGTGACTGAGGCATATGAGTGAAAGAGGCTGACTGACTTGGCTGATCCCAGGTCCTGCAGTAGGCTTTCCTTGATGACTCAGGAGAAAGGTGCTGGCTCACCCCTTCAATAGAATCAGGAGTCCCTGGACCAGATGCTGGTACAACAGTAGAAAATAAAACAAAATAAAAGTCACAGGTAAGACCATTAACTGATAAAAGTCCTTTGACCCAGACACCATTTCTAACTATTGTGTATTCCTTCTACTTCTGTATTTTGCAACTGTATGGCAGTAAACAATTTGCAAAGAACAATCCTGTACTTTATTAAATTCTGGCAGAAACTGAATGAGAAGGGCAAAACAGGTATTTTGGTCCCATTACAGGTGGAAAAATAGACCCACTCAAGAGATGTTTTTACATTTTTCTACTGTATCAGGTCAACTGTATTCTTCACTTCCACAACCTCTTCAGCTCAACATAACTTCTAAGATCAAGAAAGAGATAAAGGCAACATGGTAGTATGTCTCCAATATTTTCGTTTTCCCATGCATAACTATGATTAACTTGGATAGTTAAATGTATACTTGCACTTGCAATTTTATGAAGATTAGAGTAAATTATTACAGAATAAAATGTTAGTTAGGAGGTAATCTTCAAGAGGGTAAGGCATTTATTTGTTTGGAATGCCTAGTGCTTGCCATGAGAGGGACTCATTAGACATTCTTAGAACAAATTAATGAATTACATGGTATATGGTATAGCTTACAAAGTAAGTCAAAATTTGTGTTATCAATCATGGATCTCGTTTACTTTAACCCAAATTAAAAGAAATCTAATTATGATAACAGGCTTACTTGGCAAATTTACAGTTTGGTCTCCAAGGAACAGGCGCCTTGCAATACTTCTCCTATACCAGGCTCTTGGAAATGCTAGGATTTCACTGAGTCGGCGCATATCATACTTGAATGAAGCAGACCCTATATCACAAACAGCTGATACAGAAATAAAGTTTGTTAGAGCTCACAACAAACATCCAGAACTTTTAACACTTTACATGGTAGTTATCAGACAGATAGTTATTATACTTACTGTTCTAACCCATAAAATACCAAGATACATTGTATCTAACAAGTGATTTTATGTCTTCAAATTACACAAACAGTACATTGCAAGATCATTAGCTCTGTGTCCTTTTCTTGGGGAGGTGGCAAGATAGGGCTCTGCCACAGTTACCAGAGAGGTTCTAGAGATTAACTATATGGCAAGCTTTCAGTTTAACACAGTGCTCCTCTCAAATATGGAAAATAAATCAACGGTATGTGCTACAATATGAACTTGCACAAAAAGAACTGCAAACCCAAAACCAAGTACTGCAAAGGAATACTTATTTCTCTCTTTATTCCAGGGTAAAAACTTTCACATGAAAAGCACCCTGATGGCCACATTCAGGGGTTCTGTTCTGGCGTCATTCCCCTTCTGCATCTTTTCTCTTCTGTTCCTCTTCCACAGCTTCTTTAGATTGACATGTCGGTGACTTCTAGTGCAAGTGCCTGAGCCCATACTCCCAGACTTGGCGGCTAGCTGACCCACTGATAGGTCTATAACCATCTCATTTTAGTTTGGTTTATAGTTATCTAAGTTAATGGTATAAACAACCCCCCCCACCATCAAATCATCTAAGCTCAAAGCCACCTTAAAAACAGAGGCCATTGTTTAATTCTTTACAATAACAAGAATATTTTAATTGAAAATTATAAAATAGAATACCAGATATATTGATTAATGTAGTGTCCATTTTGCTTGTAGACTTGCTTACAGACTGACTTTCAAAAAATGAGGCACCCCCTGAGCGCCTTATCCGAGACAAGCTCACTTTTACAAACTCAAGGTTTATACTTAATGAGTCTTTTCGACCAGTGACTGAAGTAGGTTCTTCGTCTACATTCCCTAAGAATAAAACCAAAATAAGAAAAATGTTCATATGTATGCATATGCACAAAGAGATGTGTGCGTATGCAGACAACTAGTTGATGAAAATTATCCAGCATACAGTAACATGTCACCAATCAAAAGAGGTTAAATTAGGGAAAATTTAAACAGAATAATCTAATGAGCATTTGCATTCTTCATAGCAGTTTAGGTAGGTTGAAGCCTGTATAGAGAAGTGGCAATTTTAACAAGCTTACTCCAACAACAAAAGCTAGAATTTACTTGCATAAATGTAAGAAATATTCATTTATGAGGCCTGAGCTTTAAAATGCAGATTTCATTTTACTAAATGATAGCTTATTATCAAGCATAACCTACATACTTTAAAATTTTACTTTTTATGGACTAAAATTTTATGCAAAGTAATTTGATAATATATTTAAATATGTATTATAAGAAAACTTTTGTATCTTTAGCTATTATGCTATATATATCATTTAATAAGCATTCTTAAGTTTTAAATCCTTATAAAATCAGTTTATCTGACTATCTTGTTTTGTATTTTTACTTATAGGGATAAAATAGGTATTATCAAAAGGGAAAAACACAAGCTTTTATGTTGGTTTATACCAATTATTTAAGGTAACATAGTCTAAGAATAGAAAGCTTTAAAAAACATAACAAAAGGCAGAAACAAGTAAATATACCTAGTCCTCCGGATCCGGATGTGAGACCAGAAACAGTGGACTTCTGCTTCCCTGCACCATAGGGGTGAAACACATACAGGGAAAAGTCAGACATGCATGCAGTGAAGCTCAGGCCAGATGAGCTGCTGCTGGAGCCAGTCAGATCTGACTGACTGCTGCTGTGTCGACTTCGGCCAAGCGGGCTGCCTAATCCTGATGAGCCTGTAAATAGGAGATACCCCAACATCATTAGTCACAAAATCCTGATGAGTCTATAAATAGGAGACATCTCAACATCATCAGTCACAAGTAAGTCTACAAGCACTACCATGCTCTCAAAAGCCAAACATGAGGCTATTTGGGTAAGATTTTGTATTCAAGATAAACACACACACACACACACACACACACACACACACACACACACACACACACACACACACACACACACACACACACACAAAAGGACCCAAGTGATTCCTTCCAAATCTGAAGGCTAAGTTCCCTTCAACAGCTTTTATGCTTCTTTTGAAACTGGAGTTTAGGATTTCATTCATATTTTGCTTTAATAAGTTCAACCTTCTAGCATTTTAGAACAAATAATTCTTTTCAGAAAGAAGGATTTTCAGATTGGCAGGTTGTTTGCACAGTGTTCGTGGCTTCCCCATAAGTTTCCAGCTAAAGTCTCTCAGTTGTGAAATCCCAATACTGGAAGGCAACTGCTGCCCTTGGTTAAGAACCGCTATTTTAATGACATTTCAATTCTACTGTTAATTCCCACTTAAACTAGATAATATTGCTATTGTTTATATTTATATTTCTATATGAATTATGGGCACAGAACTTTTAGTGAGGAAGGAGTGTTACCTCATTAAGAAATCCTCAATTGTAATTTACAATAAAACCTTTCATGAAACAAATGAGGTAGAGAGCAAAATTTACTATTTAAAAATACAAGTGCTACTTGGTAAAATTTTTATAAGAACACATCTTTATAAAAGCATATCTCTTATTTGCCATTTGCAAACCCCATTGTTCCCAAAGTGTAAACTCCAACATGATACAAAACATTCAAAAGCACATGGATGTGTAGATTATAAGTATTCTTATCATAGTGCTTCTAGTAGCACTCAAGCTGCAACAACAATGCTATCTAACTACCAGTGAGCTACAAATATATATCAAAGGGGATTCATATTCTACTAATACATGAAATATACTTACAACTTAGGTCTACTACAGGTTTTTTCCTACAAATGTCACAATTCTCTAATATTCTGCTTTCCTAAATCTATTTCAAATACAGATGAATAACTGCTAAAATTTATTTAAAAATAGTACTTGGATTTGTATCAGGTGACTTAGTGTTTCTATACCTGGTATTCCAGCTTTGCTAGCAGAGGTTTTTGTTCCACTCTGAGGAGCATTACCACCAGGGGATAAGGTCTCTGCAGGGTATGTAGTCCCCAAAGTGTCCAGTTCTCCTCGGTTTGAAGAAAACACCAAGTCCAGAGATGGTAGCTTCAGCATGCATTCTACTCTTGATACTGGCAAGCAACTAAATTTGATTTGTGAAGGCTAAAGAATAGGAAGCAGGAGAAAAAAAGATTTCTAGGAGCTGCATGGTTAAAACAATTTCATATTGGACACTAAAAGTTATATGTAATTTCCATTTTAACATACATATACCAAATGTATTACGTTTAATCATCTGACATTTAAAAGCAATTAAATTTAATGCCACAACTTATAAAAGCAGAAGGATGGCATATAAACCAAAATATATTAACAGAATGGTACAATCTTTATGAATCTAAATATTCTAGGCATTCTAAGAATCTAAATATTCTAGGGCTCATTCTAAGCCCAGGTCTCAGGGGGTGTGGGGAAGAAAGATTACTGCAAGTTCAAGGCCAATCTAGAATACATGCCAGCCTGGGCTACGGAGTTAAGATCTTATATAAAGCAATCTAAGTATTTGAAGATTCACTGACATTTGGATAATTCAGAACCTTAAACATATTTATGCCTACACTATTTTTGCAAATCTTTTAAAGGAAGCAATCTCATATTAAAAAATTGAAAACACGCTGGACGGCAGTGGCACACACCTTTAATCCCAGCACTGGGAGGCAGAGGCAGGCGGATCTCTGTGAGTTTGAGACCGGCCTGGTCTACAGAGCGAGCTCCAGGACAGGCATCAAAGCTACACCGAGAAACCCTGTCTCAAAAAAAAAAAAAAAAGAACCCAAAAAAAACACCCAATAAATAAATAAATAATAAAATAAATATTGAAAACATTGTTGTGTTAGTAACAAAGGTTTACAAACCTTCAAGTACTTAGTATATTTTCATCAGACCTTTAATAAAACTCCAGAGTGTCAGAGTGGAGATCTTTTGGCCAAATAGTTACTGTAGGAAATCCTTGCAACAGACAACACCAGCACTTTTCTTTTTCTTACAGATTGATTTTAAAATTTTAACTGAATGGTAAACTGAACTTGAAGTTTGGATACAAGCATCTTTCTAATCCTCTTTAACACATGGATTGAATCAAAGGATATATTGATAAGATTGCATTAAAGAATAAAATATTTTAAACTACATTAACTGTTACACAAATTCCATAAAAGGTCCTGTTGTGTCTTAATTATACTGTAGATCTGTTCAGAAAGAAGTGTAATGGTGAGAGCTAAGAGTACCACACTAATACAGAGATGAAATGCTTTCAAAAGGTTTAAACTTACATATTTTAATCTTGTTTATTAGAAAATTGAGAATCAAAAATGGAAAATCCTAATCTATGAAACTGCTCAGAATAGTAAGTATATACATGCAGTTTTACATACACTTCTTGGGATTTAGCAAACTTTTAAGACATTGTAGACATATCAAACATTTGTGAAACTGTGACTCAGAAAAATTTGAAAGGAAATAATGTTGAAATTTCAAGTAGAATATTTTCTTTTTGAAGAAATGACACACATCACCTGAACTCGAACATAAACCACAACATCTACAGGGAAGGAAGAGTAGGCAGACGTTGAAGATGACACTAGGGATGTTGTTGATTCTTCCATAGGATCTGGGATTTCAAAATGCCCCATATCTTCATCTTGTGAGCTGACTGCTGTTAAAATATTTAGTTTCAAGTTTTAGATCACATCAAGGGCAAACCATTGGAAGATCCCTATCTCTAACTAGTATTGACAAAGACATATCAACACCAGAAATTGCTTTGAAGTCTGTCTGTTTACATATCCCTGCCTACTCAAATCTTATGTTCATTTCCCAAAATTAAATTCTCCCATATCACACACTATACACAGAAAACAGCATTTATGTCTTGCCTACAAAGAGAATCCATTGCAAGAAACACATGAACATAGGACCCACAATCATTAATGTTGTCACTATCTAGCTGTTTCCTTGAAAGAAAAAATCATAAATCTTCACCACAGCTTGGCTTCTCCACTTGCAAATGAGAATGAGAGGACCTCTCTGGCTCTTCTCCAATTCTATAACTTGTTTTATAATGGAATATATAACAATGTATAATAGCACTGAGAAAGTCTATGAAACAAGACCTAAAATTATATGAGGAGAACACTTACCTGTATAATTCCTTTCAATTGGTGTAATTGGGATAGTTTCCAGAGCCTTTTCCAGAAAGTCCAATAGACAAGGGCTAATAACCATTTCTTCTGGTAATGACTGAAGCGCTACCCAGGCGTATAGCTTGGCTGTTTTTACTCCTCCACTTCCTTTTCCTTTGGCTAGAATGTTGGTAAATATGAGGTACATTGAATGAAATTCAAGAAAATGTCCCAACAAAACATGGCAAGTTAATGAGAAATTAGAATTGTACGACAACTTAAGTAAACGAAGTACTTTACCTAAGACTACATGAGAAAACAATAACAGGCTGATAGAAATGGTATATTAATGTTAGACTACACATATTATTAATGATTTATAACACTATGTTTATTCTTAGTTATGCTAGGTTACACAATATGTTCCAAATTTTCAACTTTATACTTTTGCTAAGTTTTTGGCTGGTGTTAGTTCATTTGTTCACTTGAAAAGATAGCAAATCTTGACTAATGTGATTTAATGGAAAGTGGAGGAAAAATATCACAGCTTTTGGATTTCTTATGCATAGTATGTACATATTGACAATACTTCTCTGCATAGGATACCATGTCTCTTTCTTCTTAATCAAGTATTTCTGTTTCATAAAATGCATAAAAATACCTAACAGAGTCTTAGCTAACTTTGTCTCTAATATCCAATTTGAACATTAGTTGTATAAATATAGGAAAATGCCCCAAATCTATAAGCCCTCACTTTCTCCATTTATAAAATGGAATACTAGTATCTACCTCATTCTTAATGAATCTAGCTATACTTTGTCAATTGAGAAGTGGTAAGCACTAGGTGTTATCATCATGATTCACTATTTTAAAGGGTTTGTATACCATGTGAAATTTCCAAATGAAACTTCTTTAATAATTATTGTCAGCTCTAACAGTCCCTATATTAGAGATTCTATCATATATATGAATGTATATATGAGTTATATACATGAATGTATATATGAATACATAATATATAGAATGATAGAAAAAATATATATGCATGTGTAAAGTATCATTTATATACTATGATAGCCATTTCCAAGATGGCTTTCAAGGATCCTTGCTGGCCTTCAAGTTCTAGTTCCCATCCTCAATGGTCTGTATAATCAGTAAGAAACTATAAATGTAGTACTCTGTGACTTTTATAGCTAAGCTATTAAGCATTGCAGGTTTGTCAGCTTTTCTTTCTATCATTCCACTCAAAGGATGTTAACTGCAGTATCATAAAAATACTCTCATCTCAGTTGTGATGCCCCACTGGGCACCAGTCAGCCAGTCACATGACTAGGACAGGATGGAAAATCTTTTTGTTTAGTCAAGTATTCAGGTGACCTAGCCAGCATCTTGACTTCAACCTCATTAAAGACTGTGAGTTGAAATTTATCAAGTCAAATTCCACTTGGGTTTTTTGTTTGTTTGTTTGTTTTTCATCAATACAGCACTACGATTAAGGTTATAAGTTTTGGGTAACCTGTTGTGTCACAACAGATAATTAATAATTACAAGTAATCCCAGTGTACTCATAAATGTGTAAATTAGGTCCCTGGCTGACTATAGCTCCCAAACTTAAACCACATGAACTACCCTTTGGTAAATATACATTGTTCTAAAAGTGTGGTTTGTTTATGAAGATTATTATTATCAAGAAAGAGTCTAAAGAATTTGTTTAGTACTTCCACAGGCAGATTTTAATCAGTCACTACTGATAAGTCTATATCCTTTCTTAAACAAAGGAATTAAAAAATCTCAACAGAGCAAGAAGAATAACTAAAAATTTATGAAAAACATGACAAAATACAGTGCAGTCTCAAATACCTGAAGGAATAGGTGGGGGTTGGGGAGGAAGTAAGGTGTTAGTCTTGCTCTGGACAGTGCAAGGTAAAGGAGGAGAAGAAGGAGATGCTGCGTTATCTTTCATACCATACAACTTGGACTCTTTGGAGAGTGTTCTAGGCAAGGAAGATCCTCTGGAGGCATTAGGTGATTCAGTCTTTAATGTCTTAGAATTGTAATGCAACTGTATTAAAAAAATCAAAACAAACATTTTGCAGATAAGGAAATAGCATGAAATATAGAAGATGTAGTTCAGAGGAACACTGCTTCAGGGGCCTGAAAACTGAGCTCCAGCTTTGTAAGTTAGCTTTAAGGTTCTGGAAACTACTTGTCTTTTTTTTTTTTTTTAAATCAAAGAGCTGAATCCAGATCATCTTTAAAGTTCTTTTGAGCTTAACAGTCTAGATCCAATAATTTAAAGAAATTTAAAACATTATTATTTGATGAAATTATACTAGGTAAAGTTTAGCAAGCCTAGTATATCAGTATCACTTCTTTCTGCCAAACTTTCATAGGAAAAGATGTAATAGCAAAATGGTAAGCCACAATTTAGACACTCGCATGTTCAGACTATGGCTACATTAGCTAAGTCAGAAAGTTTCATGTTTTAATAAAATAAGCAAAAGAAAAATATATGGTAGAAAATAAACACTGCTATTAATGGTCTAGTCTCTTATTCCAGACAATCGGGTTTTTACCTTTACATCCACTCCAGGAATATAAAACACTGTTGTTTCTAAGTCACTGGGCTTTGTCTGTAGAGAGGATGGCACTTTCTTGCCCGTCATTAAATGGGTAGTAGAAGCATAATTAGTTTGAAACTTTTTCTTTTTTGAAGGCGAATCTTGATCTAAACTCCTAGAACTTCGATCATAACTCCTACAGAAAAAAAAGGGGGGGAGGGTTGTTATTTTCTAAAAAACTATTTTCTTTTGTTTCAAAGATAACTTTTATTTATATAATAAAGGGAAAGTAGTAATTCAAAAAGTAGAAAAAGGAAAGATCAGAACTTCTAGTTAGATTAGTTAATGTCTTAGAAAAATGATAATGTTATATGTTTTTTTTTGGTTTTTCGAGACAGGGTTTCTCTGTGTAGCTTTGCGCCTTTCCTGGAGCTCACTTGGTAGCCCAGGCTGGCCTCGAACTCACAGAGATCCGCCTGGCTCTGCCTCCCGAGTGCTGGGATTGAAGGCGTGCGCCACCACCGCCCGGCAATGTTATATGTTTTAAAGCTAGCTATCTCTATGTATGAATGTATGCATGTATGTATGCATGGATGTATTGTTTGTTTGTGACAGGGTCATGGTTAAGACCAGGCATTTTCCTGCCTCCACCTTCTGAATGCTGGAATTACAAGTGTGTACAGGCACACACAACTGCCTTTATGCTTTGCTAAGTTCACAATGTATCATTTAAAGGATGAACCAAATGCAGCTAAATATTGACAGTCTTTTATGGTTCAATTAAAATGGCCTACCAGTTACTCTTCAATCACCATTACTACATTTATGAGATACTGTAATTGTCTACAGTGTTTTTTATCCTCTTATTTTGTAAAAATTTCACTTGATGGACCATTAAAATCTTTGTTTTTCACACATATAAAAAATAAAGGGAATGGAGTGGAGAATCTTTATTACCTGTTTCAACAGCTGTTAGCATTCTGCCATTCTTATTTATATTTTTACCCTCTCACTTACTAGTAACTGTTACTTTACTTTCATAATTAATTTTCTTGACCAGGAAAGAAAAAGAAAAATTCAAAGAAAGAGCTGAGGAAATGTCTTAGCCAGGAAAGCATTTCCAATAGCAACCATGAGGACCTGAGTTTAAGCCTCATAGCTCAGAAAATAAATCATGGTAACACACACTCATAATGCCAGTGCTGTGCAGGTACAGACAGGAAGATCCTTTGGGCTCTCTGGCCAGTCAGCTTAGCCTACTTGGTGAGCTGTTGGCTGGTGAAAGACCCTGGCTCAAAACACAGAGTGGATGCCATCTGAGGAGCAATGCCTCAGGTTGATTCTGACCTCCACACACAAAAGCACACCCATACATCCACACAGGAACATGCACATACACACCCCTCCAAAGAAACACAATCTAATGCTAAATCTGTTTATATCATCATTTAGTTAATGATAGAAACAAATGGTAACCTTGCAATTATATCCATAATATTTCCATTTAGTTAGGCTCTATTTGCATAACTACTTCCTGTCTTTTTTTGTTTGTAAACTCATCAAAATTCTTAATGAAGAGTCCTGCATTAATTATTTTTTTAAGACAGAAATATATTCAATACAAAGGCAAGACAGAAATTCAGGCCTGTCGAAAGAATTCCAAAGAATTCTTTTCTTACATCTGTATGTGTATAGTGTGTGCTATTCAGGATTAAATCCTGTGCTCACTCAACAGGTACACATTCTAGCACTAAGCTAAAATCCTCAGTCTAAAGATCTATAATGAACAAATTTACCAGTCTCTAAATCAGATATTCACTTCTAATTGCCAGAAAATATGTATTTGTTCTAAAAAAATTGCATATTATAAAAATGACCACTGTAAGTACAACCAGTTACTTTTAAAATTTGCAGTTTTGGACAGGGGAAAGTTTGTGATAATTTATGAAATACAAACAGTGTTTCTAACTAATGAATTCCATGTAACTTTTCTAGCTAGTCTTTTACCTTCTTAAACTTATATCATCATGCTCCTGCAAAAGTGTGGTTGGGTGGAGGACACATTTCCCACTGTCAATTTCAACCCGTATATCAAGTTCAAAGTCAATGTTTCTCTCAGTAGCTGTGCCACTAAGACTTCGGTTGACTGGTGTTGTAGGCCAGCGTTCAGTAAGCAGCTGATGAACAGCAGCAAAGCCTGTTGCTTTCTTCCGAGAGGTATGTCTGCAGAAAACAAGGAATCATTACTTATAGTAAATTGAAGTCTTCCTAATGAACTATTTCTCAATGTTATGTGAGTAACAGTCTGTAAAGAAATTTTATTATTTTTTAAAATAACAGAAATTATTCAACTAGTTAAAACTAAGTGAATTTTTTTCTAGGTTTAATGGATCCACAATTATGAATTGACCATTATCTGCTAGTAGGTGCTACTAGGTGATAAAGACACAGGCATAATCACAACTATTAATGAATGTGAATACCAGTGTATGAACTGTACTCTATGTTGGTAGAGGTATCATTTCCACAAATTATAAAATCTAAATGCTGCCTTCCTGTTGTTATTAAAAGACAGAAGAACAGGGAAAGAAAGAGAAAAAAAATGCCAAAAATCTTTGACATGTGGTGGAACTAAATACCACACACAACTGGTGATGACATTGATCCTGATGTTGCTCCATAAATTCATTCATGCTGGTATTCCAGCACTCAGGAGACTGAGGCAAGAAGACTGCAAGTTCCAGGGCAGACTGACTACAAAGCAGGAACTTATCCCTGAGGAAAAAAAAAAGTATGACAAAACAACCCCCCAAAACTCTCCAACTAGATTAAAGACTTAAAGACCTATGATGATAAAACTCCTAGAAGGAAACAAAGGGAAAAATTTCCATGACACTGATCTTGACAATGATTTCACAGATACCACAATTTGAAAGGCACAGGAAAATAAAAGCAAAACCAGACAAAATTATATCACACCAAATAAGGGCTGTGTCTCCAGAGCAAAGGAAATAATCAGCAGAGTAAAATGCAACACATGAATTAGACAAGACGTTAATTTCTAAAAGAGAAATTATAAAAAGAGCTGTTCCAGGCTAATCCAGAGGCACGTGGATCTCTGTGAGTTCGAGGCCAGCCTGGTCTACAGAGTGAGTTCCAGGATAGCCAGGGCTGAAACACAGAGAAACCCTATGTACCAGGCCTTTTCTTTTGGGCTACCAATCAGTTCCCAAATCATGACACAGAGACTTATTTTTAGTTCTGAATGCTCGGCCTATCTTAGGCACATTTCTGGCTAGCTCTTTTAACTTAAATGAACCTGTTCCTCTTTATCTACCCTTTGCCTCGGGGCTTATTCCCTTTCTTCCTTCTATTTATCTTACTTTCACTGTTTCTCTATGCCTGGCTTCTTGCCTTGTGCGTGCCCCCCATTCCTTTCTTTCTCCTTTTCTCACTCCTTACTCTCTTCCCCAGAGTTCTCCTCCTATCTATTCTCACTGCCTGCCAGCCCTGAGTATCCTTTCTCCTGCCTACCTATTGGCTGTTCAGCTCTTTATTACACCAATCAGGTGCCTTAGGCAGGTGAGGTGACACAAATACAACACATCTTTACATAATTAAACAAATGCAGCATAAACAAAAGTAACACACCTTTATACAGTTAAAGTAATATTCCACAGCATAAACAAATGTAACACACCTTTGCCCAGTTAAAATAATATTCTACACCAATCCTGTCTCGAAAACCAAAAAAAAAGAGCTTATAGCTTAAACAGACATTTCCTCAAGATGACATAACAGTATTCAACACAGACACATACAGGCATTATGAAAGGTGTTCACACCAACCATCAAAGAAAAGCAAACCGACCTACAGTATGGTATAAAAGCAAACATAATGGAACAGACTGTTAAAATGACTAAAAGGCCAGAATTTATAGAAACTAGATCCTTCTCCACTGGTAGTAAGAATGTAAAGTATCTAACAATTAGAGGAAACTGACTCCTCAAAAAATTACAAATAAAGTTACTGCAGGATCCATTTCTGGGTATTTATCCAAAAGAACTAAAACCGGGATCTTGAAAAGAGAGCATTTCCATGTTCACTGTGCCATTTTTCCACAATAGCTAAGATGTGGAATAAGATAAATGTCTGTCAAAAGGGTAAAAAAATATAGATATCTATTAAAGACTTAAATATAAGACCTATGATGGTAAAACTCCTAGGAGGAAACAAAGGGACATATATGACTATTCTGCCTTAAAAGAAATGCAGCAATACACAGTAACACAAATGAACTTGAAGTCATTACATAAAGCAAAAGAAACTCCAGTCAAAGAAGAAAAGATAGTACAGATTCCTCTTTAAAATAGTCAAAACCACA
Organism: Peromyscus maniculatus bairdii; assembly: GCF_049852395.1. Taxonomy (NCBI): domain Eukaryota; kingdom Metazoa; phylum Chordata; class Mammalia; order Rodentia; family Cricetidae; genus Peromyscus; species Peromyscus maniculatus. The sequence continues at coordinate 2,146,255 of NC_134857.1, forward strand.
GAAATAAGGAAAGGAATGATAGGTGCCACAGGATACTACCAGGAAACAGCATTGTCTCATTTACTCAGGAAAAATTCTAGAAAACCTGCTATGCTTCACAGGCCACAGAAGAATGGCGCTGTACTACATACTCGAACAACTCATGCTGAGTGTTCTTGCCAAAAGAAAACATAAATATGATCAAGCTGGACACCTGGAAAAGATTATTAAATCAGTAAAAAGTAGGAAGCATAAAAACAAATAAAATAACTACATATTGTGTACACAGGAAGCAATAGTCTGACTCAGAAGTCTACTATTAAAAAAGAAAATAGGGGCTGGAGAGATGGCTCAGCAGTTAAAAGCACTGGTTGCTCTTCCAGAGGACCTGGGGTCAATTCCCAGCACCCACATGGCAGCTCACAATCATGTGAAACTCTAGTTCCAGGGGATCTAATGCCTACTTCTGGCACCTTCAGGCACTTTACACATATACATACAGGTAAAACATCATACACCTAAAATAGAAAAATAAAAATAGAACTATATAAAGCAAAGAAACAAGTCTAAAAAAGTATTTCCCTAAAAGCCCAAGTACACTTTTGTATTTTAAGAACTACCAAAATAAATGGAACATTTATTTGGAAAGGAAACCTGGACACACCATTGCAAAATTAAGAGGCAACATCTCAAAAACCCGTAATATGCCCAAGTACAGATAAACACTTAGAAAACAGAGAAATCCACACTGACAGTATTGAGAGGATTACAAACAACAAACACTAAACACTGATGCTGGAAGAAAAGGAAACAGATTTTCTTAGAAGAAATATTAATTCTTAGAATTCTATACTTAATCCAATAATCAAACCTGAGCACATTAAACTTATTTTATATTTTTAAAAACTTTAAGACAGCAGATTTGAATTGTGATTCTTCTTAGGTTATTTGAAGCTATATTCCAGTAAGTGAAGAAATAGGCCAAAATACACTAATACAAAGGATTCCAAAGCTAGTAGCTCCACCCTGGAGGAAGGGGCAAGAATCACCTTAGCTCAACAGGAAGATGATGGGCACAGTGGACACTCTTCCTTACTGTCACAGCTGCAGTGCAGCTCTAAAGGTGGGTGGGTTTTAAAGGTCCTTCTACCTCCTCATGAGGGCACATTCTCAGTACGACTTCATTTTATCAACACTATCTTATCTCATTTCTTTCAAGAATGATTTGAAATCTTCATTCACTGCTACATACTTCCCTTTACTATTTATTATTTTTCTCAACTAACGATAATTTTCAGTGTTTCCTTTTATTTTTATTAAGCCCAGGAGGAATATTGCTTTCACCTTTATTAAACCTATAACCTTATCTCTGTTTCCATGTTATTGACAGGTATTATCATGGAGAAATAACTGAAGTAATTTAAATAAACCCATTATATTAAGAAGAAAACAGTACCATGTCAAGTTAAATTACATTAGAAATTATGAATATGTATCTTAGAATTACTCAAAAAATTAACACTTTTTGGATAATTTATTATTGTTATGACTTTTTGAGACAGAGTCAAATGTAGCCCAGGCTGGAGTAGAGCTTGCTATGTAGTCCAGGAGGATTTTAACTCCTGATCCCACTGCTGGAATTATAGGCATGTGACATCATGCTTGGCTTGCTAAATATTAGACTAGTTAAAGTGCCTTAGGTTTACGTCTACATTCTGACATACCACCTAAAAAAAATAAAAGGTTACTCACGAGGGTTTCCTGTAAATATAGAATCTTTCCCTCTCACGATCTTCATCTTTTTCATCCTTCTCAGAGTCTTCACTAGTAGAAGACAGACTGTCGTCCCGTCGGCCATCTTCGGATTGGAAAGGAACACTTGGTGAAAAGCCTCCTGTGGCTTTGGGAGAGCTGAACACCGAACATGATCCTTCACTGTTTGATGAGTAATGTGATGGACCTTCAATAGTAACTGACAAAAGATCCAGTTCTGTCTCCTCTGGAAACTGATTACAAAAACAGTAAAGACAAATCAGATTTGTTTTTCAAGTTTTCTCTCAAAAAGAGAGAAACTAAAAATATGAAAGATATAAGTCTAAACACTTGAGAATCTCTGAGTTGAATTTCCTCATTCTGAAGTGAAAGGCAGGTCAGACTCAGGAACATATGAAATGGCACACCAAGGAAGGAAACAGGTCAAACCACAGACAGTCACCACTGACACTTGAAAATCACAGTGAAATTGTACTTTAGAGAAACATAAACGATCATATTTAATTAGTACACAATGAGTAGAAGATTATGTGGAAAGAAAAAAAATCAAATATAAATCAGAATGGAAGAACAGCTCATGATGAGCACAGGGACTGTGAGTACAGATATTTCCTAGAGGAGTTTCTGGGGACAAATCTTTAAAATGAAACCTTCATGGATTGATGGAAGATGTGTAAATAGTTGAGTAATAAAACATGTATCAACTACTCAAAGCTAGCAATGTTGTATTTTAAGTAAATAACTTGTTTAAATACTGATCTCTAACTTGGGATTTTACTGGAGGCCACAGTTTTTAAGTGTCCAAAACACCAGCAAAGCTTGCTCTGCACTGATTTCAGTTTCCCAGCTAAAGAGTGCTGCTCCAGTGTCATCTGAAAATGGGTAGCCCAATACAGTGCAACTAGCAAGGTAAATTTATTATTAAAGAGTAGATGCTACTGTAAAATTCATAGTAAAATCATATAATCACAACATCAAACATTTGTAGAAATCAAGTGTTCTTCACTTAAAAAAATAGAGGTGTCACAGAGTAAATAAAAGTTTTAGAACATATCTCAATTTTTAAAGTTGATAAATTTCTGTAAAAGATCTCTTTGCTTGATACTTATTTTATATGGAGTCATACCTTTATAACCTATTTTTTAATTTATAACGGCCAAGTCTAATATCTAATCTCGTGTTATCTAACTTAAGACTTTTTTAATATAAATGGGATATACTATTATTTAAAAATAGGACTTAAATTACCTTCAATTATTTTTATATTTAATTTGTGTGTGCTGGGGGTGCAGTGGGGTGGGGTGGGTGGCAGCACACATGTGCCATGGGTCAAACTTACTGTATCATTCATTTAAAAAAAAATTAAGCTGGGTGGTAGTGGTGTACACCTTTGATCCCAGCACGTGGGAGGCAGAGGCAGGAGGACCTGTGAGTTTGAGGCCAGCCTGGTCTAAAAGGTAAGCTTCGGGATAGCCAGGAATACACAGAGAAACCTTGTCTTGAAAAAAATAAAACAAAAGAAAACAGTATGAGAAATATTAATTTTCTATTATGTGTATGTGTCTGAGCATATGTATATGCACCATATGTGTGCAGAATACAGAGGTCAGAAGAAGACATCAGATTCTCTGAAACTGGAGCTATATGGGTGGTTGTGAGGCACCATGTGGGTGCTGGGAACTGAACCCAGATCTTCTGCAAGAGTAGCAAGTGCTCTTAACTGCTGAGCCATGTTCCCCAGCCCCTGTATTATATTCTAATTGCTTTGAGACCAAATACAGTTTGATTAAACACAGTATAACTATGGGACATATGTTGAGACTCAAGTCTGAAAGAATAAAGACAAGGAAACATATTTGGAGGGACTGCCAGTTTTCTTTTTTAAAAAGTTGAAATCTGAAAGAAAACTCTAGGCAAGATTAAATGTCTGGTGTTGTATGTGGGACTTTATATATATAAATGTGTGTGTGTACATATTTATAATATTGATATTTAGTTTAATGACACATTCAGAGGAAAATTTGGCTTAAAATGTTAAGCATCATGTAGCACATTTTCACACTCTCTGAATACAGCAACCAATTTTTAAATGAATCTTTATTTTGGTGCTAGGGATCAAATTCAGGGTTTTATGCATGATGGCAACTATTCTACTAGTGAACAATATCTCTAGTCCTGTTTTGGTTTAAAGACTGGGTCTCACTAAGTTGCTCAGGCTGAGAACAGGAGCAGTGGTACATGACTATAATAAGAGCATTTGGAGGCAGAGGCAGAAGGATCGGGAGTTCAAGGCCATCTTTAGCAACACAGTGAGTTTAAAGTCAGCCTAGGCTACATGCGACCCTGCCTGAAAAACGGAAACAAAAGTAGGTTATTCAGTCTGGCCTTGAGCTTCCTGTTCTTTTGCCTCAGCCTGTCAAGGAGCTGAAATTACAGGCATGCATGTGTCATCACATTTGGCTCTGAATATAACATTTAATAAACACTAGTGTATCACAGTGACTTCAAAGAATTGATAGTCAATGATCAATCAGTTTACTGTTTAGAGTTAGATTTGACTTGCATTTGAAGCACTTAACAAAGATTGTTGACTTAAAAAAGACCCACTTTGTAGTTAAATGTAAGGAAAAAAAGATTGATTTCAGGGTTAACAAATTGATAGTTGATTTAGTAAATTGCAGTTTCAGAGTTTAAAATCTGGTTCAGTTGATTTGATAAGCTGATTAAAGTTTCTTACTTTTGAAGATCAAGTAAAATTAAACTACATTTAAATATAAAACCAACAATCATAAATCTTTACATAAAGTATTTCTGAGGCCTCAGCTTAGCTTGAAAAGAAGACATTTTGAAAGCAAATTTTCAGGGCAATTAGTTTTAAAGTAAAATTTTATGTTGTTTTCATAAGTACCTGAAAGTACCCTTCCCCTGGAGAGCTGGACTGTGGTGAACTTCCCCACACTGTATTTTTCAACTTAATTAAAATAATAAGAAAAGAAAATAAAACTCATGAAAAATAAAGACAATGTAAACAAATACTTCCTAAATAAACATTTTAACATAAATTTTGAAGTGCAACAGTGTACAATTCTAAAGCTGGCCTTCCTTATGGCTTCTACTATTTATATACTACATACATAAATACACTACAAACATAAATACATAAATGAGTATGTATTTCACATTAACAAGTGTGTAAAGGACAGTTTAATGTGGGCCCTCATTTACTAAAAAAAAATGCTCAACCAAACCACCCCATGTAAAAGCAAGCAGCTAAGGGCTTTTTACTGTACACACACTTGGTCTTCTGCAGGATTGCTAATATCAGCGTCTGCTTGCAGGTGGTACAGATACTTGAGCTATGACAACCCTCACTTTCATCGTAGGCAACAATTCATATTTTTAAACTGTATAATATTGTAAGTCTGCAATTTTTTAAACTATTTAGCAACAGGAATTTCTAACAAGTACTGTCTCTCTTACTGTATCCTGGATGTTAAAAGTTACTCTGGGTCCAGGAGATGCCGCATCCACACGGATTTCTGGGAGCTCATCAGTTTCTCCTATTCGAGAACTATAAGCAAAACGTAGTTATGAAACAAGCATAAATATGTAACACAAATATAAAATATAAAACACCAATAGTCTCATTTTAAAAACCCTTGGCTTTATAGAAGTCTTATTAATATTAACATTAACATTCTATGTCTAAATGTTGATCTTATCAGATGATTTAATTTTTGGCATTCCATGTATTAACCTTCAATATCTGTGAAAAAAATATTGATTCAATTAACTTCACATTTTCTAAAACTAAACCAAATAAAAAGGATTATGCTTTTTTATTTTTTATTTTTTTAATTGGAGATAGAATCTCATGTGTCCCAGGCTAGCCTCAAAACCACTATGCAGCTGAGAGAGAATGCTCTTGAATTTCTAATCCCCTTGCCTGTTTGTTCTAAGAGTTATCAATACAAGGCATAAACCACCCAATTTATGTGGTACTAGCGACTGAACCCAGGGCTTCATGTATGCCAGGCAAGCACTCTACCAACCGAGCTACAACACACCTCAGGAATTTATATATTTTATTTTTATAGTGCTGACTTAATACTAAAACAAGTTTTTAATGTACACAATCATCTTTTCTAAATTGACTATTTAGAAAGCAACCATCAGTATGCAAATTTTCTTTTCTTTGGATTATTTGTAAGCTTATACATAAATCAAATCTAAATAAATTTGCTTTACTAAAACTTTCTTACTGCACTGCGGAATAAACACAGTAGAGCTTTCCTCAAACCAATGATGTATGACAGTAAGTAATTAGTGATTATTATTTTACTAATGAGGGTGATTTTTTTTACTATCCAATTGGAACACAGTATAAAAAAGTACTGAATCTTAGTTGGCTTGAAGTCAGCAATTTTATAGTTTGCCTCATTGGTTGAAATATGTATTACCTTGCTCTTTCCATTCTCTTAAGAGGTGGTCTTCCAGAAGCCGAAATGCTCTTTGATCGGCTGTAACTTGGTTTGTAACCTAAACCCCACTTATCCTTGAGGGAAGCAGCCTAATAAAATGGTAAAGGAAAAAAAAGTGACTCAAGGCAATTGTATACTGATGTGTTATTTCACTACAGCTAAAATAAAAACTATGTTAGTTCCTCTACCTCCAGGTGAGTTTCAATGACATTCAGCATAGATGAATCAAAGTGCCACAGCAATCAGCTATCCTGATGTCATAATATCACTTAGGAGGACTATACAATGGAAATAAGAGCCACTGGCTAACTCAACAGGAAAGGAAAAGATTAGGGAAAGGAAGAGGAGTACAGAAACAAGATGAGAATAAAGGAACTAATTAGAAGAAAAGAATGGAAAAAGAAAATGAGCAAAGATTCTGGGGAAAAGCTATGTATGTGTTGGGGAAGAGACCACTTTATCATTTCAAGGAACATTCTAATTGCACGCCCCTGCTGCAGATCTCTACTTCACTGTAATAGAGGAAAGCAAGAGATGGGAACATTCAAATGTGCTGAGGTGCTGGGTGCTAAAGATTCTGATACAGCTGAGGACTCATGAAATGGTAGAGATTAAAGGGAAATGTTGAGTGAGACAAGTATTATGACTACAGATGAAATTTCAATGGTATCTTTAATCATCTTTATCAAGTTTTATTTTTAGAAACGTACTAACAAATAAACTACCTTAGAAACAGCACAGATGTATTATTTTACTTAGTGTATGATTTTAAATGTATAACTATGCACTGTCCCTTATCAAAGTCTATTACTCTCAGAGAATAGCAATGTATAAATTAAAATGAATTTTATCTTTACATAATTTAGAGTAGAACTTGAAGAAGGTTCTCTGGGAGTTAGAGGTGACTGAGGGATCACATACAATTTCCCCCCCTACCCTTTAATGTATGATGTGCTATCAAATCTTCATTCTGGCAAAAAATAAAAAAGGAAACTTCTAATTAAAAAAATTCTCCTTTTGAAGTTTTTATTTAATTTTATATTTCTGGTTTCTAGTACCACAAAAATCTGAGCATATAGAAATCAATAATCCTTCCTGAGCTGTAAGAGAAGGGCAAAATGCTGCCCTAAGGATTTAGAAAAGCAGGTAAACACAGGAGTTTCAGCTAGTAAGAACAGAATTCACAAGTAGAGAATGCCGTAAGGACAGTGCTGGGTAGGGAAACCTAAAGCTCAGTGCAAACCAGTCTGACAGTTAAAAATGCGATTTTTTTCCTCAGGAGTTTGACAAGATTCCTTCAATAAATACCAGAAAAAGAAGCTCTTCAAGCTTTCAGTAAAAGGAAGGGGGAAAGGAATGTTTTGAAAATCACCAGAGTATAGTTGTACTGAGGATGGCAAATTTTCACATGTGCAAGTCTCTTATTTAAAATGTGTTAGTACTTGTGTATAACCAACTTCTTGTACAGTCTGAATGTCTAGGTTACTTATAATACCTAGTATGATAACAAACACAGGTAAACAGTTGTTACAGTATGTTGTTTAGGGAACAACAAGGAAAAAGTCAGTACATGTTCAGTACTAAATACTTTTGATCTGTGGCTGACTGAGTTCAGGAATGTGGAACCCACAAATACAAAGTGGCAACTGCGAAGTTTTTGTGTGGCCTGTCCTTGATAGAAACAAGCTACCAAGAACCCAACCTGATCTGAGTGATATTATCATCGCATACCAAACAAAGAAAAGGGAGACAATGAGGTCTAATCAACAATACTCAGCAATTCCACACTGGGAAGGGTGAAGAAAGGACCAATGTCTGTGAAGTCAAAGATCTAATCACAAGTCACTATAGCACTGCAACCCTGAAGGAAGTTTCACAGCAGTTTCTCTCACCTGGTAGGTACATCATGTGTAGCTATCAAGAAAGAAAGTTACAAAACATACTAAAGGCAAAACTGAAGTAAGATCTGAAGACAAAAAAAAAAAAAAAAGTCAGAAGCAAGCATGACAAGAGTGCTGGAACCAGCAAATTAGAATATTAAAGGCAGTTTTAATTAGCATGTTATGGTCCTCATGGATAAAAAGAAAGACCGTAAGAACAGCTGGACAATATAACCAGAAGTGGACATTCTAAGAAGGAACAACAACAACAACAAAACAGTAGAGATAAATACACTAACAGAAATGATCATTTGATGAACTTATTAACAGCCTGGACATACTGAGGAAAGACTCACACAGACTGAAACAGATTCACAGAAACTTCAGAAAGTGAAAAGTAAAGACAACAGAGAGCAAACCAAACCAACCAACCAACCAACCAAACAAACAAACAAAGAAACAAAAACTCAAACAAGATCCCAATAGAATATCTATGACTTGAGGGAAAACTACAAAATGCAGAGATGTACAATGGCAATACCAGAGGGAGAGGGAAGAGAGCACTGGCCTCTACAATCAGAGTTCTCTGTGGACTGGGGCAGTCAGGGACGGCACCTGAGGGGAGGTGACCTCATTCTAGTATCTCCTCCATTATGGGTGGCGGATCTACACTCCCAGTGGACGCTCTTCCCTGTTGCTTAGCCATCAAGCCACTCAATGGCTCTAACTCTGTAACTGAACTGTCAGTGACTGAGATTTCTTTAGCAATGTAAGATATCAAACCACAGATACAAAAAAACTGAGGAACCAAATAGTATAAATACCAAGAAAACGACACATAAGCACACAGTTTTCAAGCAACAAAAAGATCAATATAAAAAAAAAAAATCCCCTTTAAAAAAAACCTGAGTATCTCAATCATTGAGAAACAAAGAATAAAAATGACACCCAGTTTCTCCTAAAAAAAAAAAAAAATCAAGCCAGTAAGAAAAGAGTGAAGAGCAAGAAAATAGCCCATAGAATCAACTAACAAGGGCCCATAGACACTGAACTGGCAATCAGGGGCCTGCATGGGTCTGACCTAGGTCTCTACATATGTTATGGTTGTGCAGCATGGTGTTCTTATGGAACTCCTAACAGTGGGAGCAGAGGCTGCTTCTGACTCTTTTGCCTGCTATTGGGACCCTTTCCCTCCTACTGAGTTGCCTTATTCAGCCTTAATATGAGGGGATGTGCCTAGTCTTATTGCAACACGATATGCCATGTTTGGGTGATATCTCTGAGAGGCCTTGTCCTTTTCTGAAGGGAAACAGAGGAGGAGTGGATCTGAGGGTTGGGGTTCAGAGGATAGGAGGGAGGGGAAACTGTGGTTGGAATGGAATACATAGAAAGTGAAGAAAACACTTAAAGTGTTGAGAAAACAAAACCTCCAAACAATCTAGAGTTCTACAAAAAACTACTACCCTTCATAGGTGAAGGAAAAGTAAAACTTCCTCAGGCAAACAAAAAATAAGGAACTGTTGTCTATAGAATTACTTTGCAAGAAAGTCTAAGAGTTCTACAGAGATGGAAAATGATACAGGCTAGAAACATGGATCTCTATAAGGAAGGCCATCAAAGAATCAAGTGAAGGTAAATAACAACTCATTTTTCTATTCTTAATTGATCTAACAGATAATTTGTTCAAAATAAATAACACTTATGCTGTGTTATGTGTGCTTACATATATTACAATATAAGTATGCTTATATAGTACTGATACACACACTTACTTATATTACATATCTTAAGTATATACATACATCACACTCATATCCATGCTTACACGTAAGAAATTAATGACCATCATGGCAAGAGGGATTACTTTATTGCTATAGGTACTCGTGTTACATATGAAGTAGTAGAGTGTTATTGGAAAGCAGACTTGGATTTAGTTGTACATGTATATTGTAGACTCAAAAACCACCACTATAGTGTATTAAACTATAACCACTTTTAAAGAAGAGAAAAGGGAATCATATAAAATGTTCAGTTAAAACTATAAAAGACAGAAAAAACAAAACAAAAACAAAAACTAGAAGACAAAGGCATGAATAGAGAACAAAAGCAGGTAGATGTTTAATCCAATATTATCAATAATAGTTTGAACATCAATGGTTTAAACTATGCAAGACAAAAACTAACAGAATTGCAAAGTAAAATGGATGGTTTCACTATCATAGTTGGAGACCTTTTATCAGAAATGGACAGACCCAGTGCACACAGAAAATTCCCGTGTAGGAACTCACGAACTTTACCAACAGCTGTGGAACCTGTATGGGACTGGACTAGGTTCTCTGCATACAGGAGAGTTGCTTGGTCTGTTTGAGGGGCCCCTGGCAATGGAATTAGGATCTATGCCTGGTGCACGAGCTGGCTTTCTGGAACCCACTGCCTATGGTGGGATGCCTTGCTTAGCCTTGATGCAGGGGGGAGGGTCTTGGTCCTGTCTCAACTGAATGTACCAGGCTTTGCTGATTCCTCATGGGAGCCCTTACCCTTTTGGAGGAGAAGATGGGGGTGGGTGGGTAGAGGGGAAGGGAGGGAAAGCTGGAGGGGAGCGAGAGAAGGGATGAAAAGGGGATCTGTGGTGGGTATATAAAATAAATGAAAAAAATTTCTTAAATAAAAAAACAAAACAAAACAAAAAAACTAAGTAATCTCCGATTGTGAGGAGCTTTCTTTTGTGCATGTAGGCTAAAAGTCAATGTCAGGTGTTTTCTTACTTCTTGAGGCAGGGTCCCTTAGGAAACCTGTTTTACCAACTGGGTAGACTGGCTGGCTAGCAAGTCTCCACCTGCCCAGTGGTTGGGGTAAATTCAGGAGCACAGTGCCATACCTGTTTTTATAAGTGGGTAGTGGAGACCTGAACTCAGGTGTTTATGCTTGGGTAGCAAATTCACTTTATCCACTAAACCATCTCCCCAGCCCTGAGGGGAGTGGTTTTAATTGGGTAATGGAAAAAAATACAGAAGACTGTACAGCTAACATATTAAGTAGCCAAAAACTTCAAACTTACCCATTAAGACAGAAACAAGACTAGAAGTCCCCTTTGAATCTAGAATATCCCCCAAGGGCACATGTTGAAGGCTTTGTTCCAGCCCACAACAGAACTAGGAGGTAGTTGAAACTTTAAGAGGTGAAACATAGTTGGCAAATTAGGTAACTGTGAGCATGACATGGATACTGAGACCCTCCTGTGGCTGTTTCTGCTTTCCCTCCACCCTTCATGATCCTCCCACCCCAATCTGTATCTCTCTTCCTGGCTACCGTGAAATGAACCATCTCTGCTATACCTCCTATCCCAGTACTACCACAAACACAAAACAACAGGGTCAAATGTCACAGACTGAAGCCGTGAGCCAAATTCCATCTTTCCTTCTCTTCTGTTGATCATTTCAGGCATTTTATCAGAGTACAGGAAAGTCAACTAACAAATCCCCTCTCACCACTCCTTTTCAACACTGCCCTAGAAGGAATACAGATTAGGAAAGAAGAATTGAAGCTCCCTCTGCTCCAAGATGTAATACAATTGTCTATGTAGGAAATACAGAATTGATAAAAATTGTCCTTGAACTTATAAACAAATATATCAAGATTACAGGTTATAAAATTGATATATAAATGTCATTTTGCTTTCCTAAATACCTGCAATGAACAAAGAAAATGTGAAATTTGAAACATAATGTAATTTACCAAAAGTAAAATATTTAAGTATATATCTTATAAAATGTGTACAAGAACTATTATATGAAGAAAACTATAAATCTGATGACAGAAATCAAAGAACTTAAAAACTGGAGACATTCAGTATTGTCAAGTATAATACTGTTTAAGGATAAGGAATAAGAAGGGAGCATAGTGTGTTTTTAGGGCAGTGAAATTATTGTATACGTTACATCAAAGAATAAGTTTGTCCTAAACCACTCAGCCTTGGGAATTGTGTACATGTAGGTGCATCAGCTGTGGCAAGTGCAATCCTCTCAAGGAGAATATTAACAGTGGCTGGTACAATAAATGTGTGCAGGGAAATCTCTGTACATTCTTCAGAATTTTGTTAGGAACTTAAAGTTGCTCTAAAAATTGTGTTTTATTAAAGAAATAAAGCAGGAAAGAGAAATTGTAGCTTAGAGGTAAATACTGAAAAATTGGAAGCAAAAGCATGTAAAAGATTGCACATTTCTGAGAGCACACATTAGAGGTTAAAAAGCCAGTGTGAGTTCATAAATGACAGAAACACCACAGTGGCTTGTGCCGAACTGCAGAGTTCCATTGCCTGGCTTTGAAACTTGATTCAATCAGCACTGCTGGCTATATAAACTTGGTCAAATTACTTGACCTCTCTGGGTCTGTTTTCTCATTTTTAAAATGGAAGAAAAGGCTACTTCATAGAATTATTGTGGACATTTATGGTTGGTCAAATGTAAAGTGTTTAAAAGAGTTTCTGGTACACAGGTCTGCTTTTCAGAAACCAGGTGGTATTATTACCAGCATAAACAAGAACATATCACTGTTAGGTGTCAAAAAGTAAGCATTTAAAAATAATCTTCTGAAATTTTTAACATGTACTCACTCGCATACTGGACCTCCGTAACTTTTTACGAACATCTCTTCGGATGTCATTCACAGCCACAGACTCCAGCTGTTGGTAACGCTGAATTTCCTGGTTTATGGTTCCTTCACTTGCACCCAATTTTCTAAAGGAAAACAAAACAAAACCCAAAGAAAAAGAAAATCAAAACAACAACAACAACAACAACAAAAACCCCACCAAAATAAAGAGAGGTTATTGTAAAGAAGAAAGTAAAACTGATTTTTAACTGCTCATTTTTCAGTTCTCTTGCTTATAGGGAAGCAAAGGACAGTATCTGAATGGGTACACCTGCAACTTTAACACTAATATCTGGAAAGTTAAAAAGACCCACTTGTTGTGGGATATTTGTACACTGTGTGAAGATATATTTGTTGTGAATGGTATAATAAAAAGTTGAACAGCTAATAGCTAGGCCGGAGGTATAGGTGAGCTTTCCAGGGAGAGAAAGGAAGAGGAGGAAGAACTGAGGCCAGTGAAATGCCAGTGTGACTCTAAAGAAGTTGGATATATGGTACAGATCAGAGGTAACTGAGCCACTACGCAGAACGCAGATTAAAAAATATGGGTTAATTAAATTATAAGAGCTAGTTGGGGAAAAGCTAAGCTAAGGCCAAGCTTTCACAATTAATAATAAGTCTCCATGTCATTATTTGTGAGTTGGCAGCCCAAAGAAAAATCCGTCTATACCCACTAACATCTGAGGAAAGGCTTTTACACTCTCTATCCATTGATGTAGCAAAAGGTGCTAGTAATCTCATGCAAACCAAACACTCACTCTGCAGAAAAATGTATATATGATTTTGGAAGACTAATATATTTTGCCTAATATATATATATATATAATTTTGACACACACACACACACACACACACACACACACACACATATATATATATATATATATATATATATATATATATATATAATTTTGACATATATATAATTTTTCTCCCTGAGGATAAAACTCAAATTGATGGAAAATAGGAATCATTACACAATA